>NC_086322.1:288561334-288884334 GCF_036172605.1 Pelobates fuscus
AGTGATGCCCACTCACTGCATGAGGTATGCTGGCAGTGGGTGCCAGTGATGCCCACTCACTGCATGAGGTATGCTGGCAGTGGGTGCCAGTGATGCCCACTCACTGCATGAGGTATGCTGGCAGTGGGTGCCAGTGATGCCCACTCACTGCATGAGGTATGCTGGCAGTGGGTGCCAGTGATGCCCACTCATTGCATGAGGTATGCTGGCAGTGGGTGCCAGTGATGCCCACTCACTGCATGAGGTATACTGGCAGTGGGTGCTAGTGATGCCCCCCTGAGCACGAATTGCTAATGTCTGTGTCTCACTATATTCCATTCTCCAATGACTCCTGATGGGCGTGGCCTGCCAAGCCCCCTCCAACCTGTCTTTCCCTGGTTATGCGCGCACACTGCAGCTCGCGTCTGGTGGGCGGGGCCAGTGTGGAGCGCGCAAAACACACTGTGGTCGCGCCTGAGTGGTCCTGCTGCAACTCCTGGTTACCATGGAGACAGGATCAGCAGCTTCTCCCATCCCTGATCCTCCTCCGTTTCCATCCCCCTCCAGCTCCTTTGTGTGAAATGGAGGGAGGTTCTCTCTGTACCCAACCTGGCTCAGGGTGTCACCTCCAGGGTTAACTCAGAAATGGGCTGAAAATAGCTGATTCTAGGTTTTTACCAATTTTAAGATTATCATGCATTTTTATTTGATGTCACTGAAAGCAATACATTGAAAAGTGGGATAAAACAGTGTCTGAAATATGTTTTTTTTTTTATTATTATTTATACAGTACAGACAGGAGCATGTTACCTTATACAGGTCACATTACATACGAGCGTAATAGAGAAATTGGACATTTTACCTTTCAATGTATTGGGAATGCAAATAAATAAATACAAACCATAATAAAAAAACTCACATTTGAAGCTTCTACCTGGGATTTGCCCTCACTAAATAAGGAGCGGCTGAAATCCTGCAGCCAATCCTAGTGCGCTACAGCACACCATGTATTAAGCGATTTGCACATGTGAATAACAGAAACCTCATTGCATTTGCTATTATCTTGTGTATTCATGTGTGAAGAACCGGTACAAGCTTTCTCATAGAAAGAAATTAGATCGTATAAGTCTAAGTAAATCCTACACTAGCTGTTGTGGTTATGGTGCCTGGAGTGAAACTTTAAAAGCGACTTTGCCTCTAAAATTTGAAATCTGAATGTGCAACACATGTTTTCCTTGAAAAAAATGCATAGCTGCTTATTCAATAAAATGGATGAATATAATTTTTGAGACATAAGCAGGCAATGTGCAGAACTATACGGATAGGACGTGGGATGAATATCATGTGTGCAGTTTGTGTAGTGCAAGTGCATAAGGGATTTGAACCATAGCCAAATTGAAAATTTTTTCATGTCAACTAAGTTGTAGTTCATCTAATTTTGGCCTGAAATTGGAAATTTTCTGGGAATTTCTGACAATTCTGACCTTGGTGGAAAAACATGACAATTAAAAACGTTATTTATCTATGTTTCCAATATGTCGATTTTTCAGTAAATTTTGAAATTCATTTTTTTTTTTTCAAATTCACGACGAATCACTGAATAAACAAACTCCTTTGTGTCTGATGTGAAAACTTTATTAAACCTGGCAGGCTTTGTGCTTCTTGCAACTCAGAATGGCGCTGCTTCCTCCCACTCCATGGTTAATGAGATGGTCTAAAGACCCCTAACTGTGGGATTTCCCTGGGGCGCCAAGCTGGTAATGAGAGGTAATTGGGTGGAAGCAAGAATTTCTTTTTGCGAGAGATCTAGTTCCAAAATCTCCCCTTGGTGACTGGCTGGTGGGAATGTACCAGTTAATGATTTATACGAGGGCTCTCGGCTCCAAGTAAAATATTTTCACTTTCTTATAATTAGTGGAGATAACCCTTTGATTAAGAGAAATATAATATATTAAGAAGCCCATGGCACCTAACAAGGTTTTTCAGTAAACTGTTAACTACCAGGAAATTTCACACTTAAGGACACAATAACTCACTTAGGCCTCAGTTTTATTCTTCTGGGTATCCTAATGTGTTAAAAAAAAATTCAGATGATTTATCTATATAAAATCCTATAGACTTTAATGGCGATAAATCATCAATATCTTTTTCTATCAGATTCTACAGGTCCCAAAGTCTGCATTCTGTGAATCGGGACGCAGTGGGATGGGGTTAAAGTGTGCTAGCCAGTAAAGCTGGTGGATGGACCCATCTGCAATCCACCCGAATTACTGGCATTTCAGCATAGCGTGAATGTACGCCAGGCTGCCTGCAAATCAAGCAGGCCGTCCCAGTCCCACTGCTGGCGGACCATGCAGGGTGAACCGTTTCAGTGTTCTCGACATGGTCCTAGTGCCTTGAGTGTCTAATGAGGCGCTTGTGCTATGCTTGGGGACTAGGAATGCCACTTGGCCAGTATTTTACAGGTACAGCTGGTATTTTAGGCTGCCTGGCTGGTGCCAGTATTGCAATAATAAGGACAATACAAATGCCAGTATTGTTCTCAGTATAAACTGGGATTAGTCTGCAATATCGGTGCGAGCCAGTATGTGGCACTGTGTGTGTGTGTAGAGAGACGGGGTTGGAAAGTTACAGCATCTTCCTCCCTGCCTCTCTCTACTCACTGATCCGCTGGGGAGCAGCTCTGCACAGAGAGTCCAGACAGCAAATCAGGTAATTAAGGGATGGGGAGAACAAGTGGGAGGACGGGCGACATGGGGACACTGAGACACTAGGGGACACAGACACTAAGGAACACAGACACTAGGGGACACAGACACATGGGGACACTGGGAGACATGGGTACACTGGGATACACTAGGGGACACTTAAGAGACATAGGGACACAGACACTAGGAGACACTGGGAAACACTAAGAGACACATACACTAGGGGACACTGGGATACACTAGGGGACACAGAGACATGGGGACACTTGAGAGACATAGGGACATTGAGACTCTGGGAGACATGGGAACACTAAGACACTGGTAGACGTGGGGCACTGAGACACTGGAAGACATGGGACACTGAGATATGTGGACACAGATACTAGGGGGCATTGGGAGACATGGGGACACTGAGACACTAGGGAACACTGGGACACTTGAGAGACATAGAGACACTGGGAGACATGGGAACACTGAGACACTGGTAGACGTGGGGCACTAAGATATGTGGACACAGACACTAGGGGACACTGGGAGACATGGGGACACTGGGAGACATGGGGACACTGGGAGACATGGGGACACTGGGAGACATGGGGACACTGGGAGACATGGGGACACTGAGACTAGGGGACACTGAGACTAGGGGACACTGGGAGACATGTGGACACATGGAGACACTAGGGGACACTGAAAAACATGGAGGGACAGACACTAGGGGACAATGGTAGACATGGGGACACTGGGAAACATGGAGACACAGGGGTACACAGAAACTAGGGGAGACATGGGGACGTTGGGAGACACAGAGAGTCATTGAGATATGGAGACACTGGGAGACATGGGGACACAGAGACAGTGGGAGCAATCCCTCTATACAGTAGAATCAACCTGTAAGTAGTGTTTTGGTGATTTTACTGAATTTTCTCTTAAGTCACTCATTGTTATTTACATCCTGTGATGTAACGCATACATAATTAATTACGCAAATTAGTATGGCTGGTATTTTTTCCAAGAAAGGTGGCAACCCTATAGGACAGTTCCCTGGTACTGTACACATGGGTCTGTCCCACTGAAACCGTCACAATTGAGAGGCCTGAGACTGTGATCATTTGAAAAGCTTATCCAAAATAATTAAGTTAAGACTCATCCCTTAGAGCTCATGTCTTCCTAATTTTTATATTTCAGTTTAACAACTAAACCTCTTGGTCACATCTGCGTGTTTTTATGCATTGAGTTACTGCTACGTGATTGGCTGATTGGATAATAGCTGCATTAATGGGCAGGTGTATCTGTGTCTTTAATACAGTGACCCACTGAATGTTCTGGGATGACAGATAATATACAGTTGCAAGAAAAAGTATGTGAACCCTTTGGAATGATGTGGATTTCTGCACAAATTGGTCATAAAATGTGATCTGATCATCATCTAAGTCACAACAATAGACAATCACAGTCTGCTTAAACTAATAACACACAAAGAATGAAATGTTGCCATGTTTTAATTGAACACACCATGTAAACTTTTTCTTGCAACTGTAGTATAGTTGGAGGCCCCTGTTTGAAACAAAACCTCTATCTAGCTATTTGTCATTTATTAGGGATTCTGAGAATTAAATTATTATTATTATGTGGGCAAGATAACGCCATACCTTGTACATTTAGACCAAAGTAGCAGAATTGGAAAAAAATTATAGCTCATTTTTTGGCATTTCCCTTGTTGATTCCTCACAATTCCCCATTTTTAGTGGAGAAACGCCATTGTAGGGCTTTCTACTGCCTTTTCTGAGTTTGCGTTGAACTTTTTTTATCTTTGTCTACTAAATTTTATATAAAACTTTCTCTTTTATATTGTTGTTTGACATGTAAACAAACACTGAAGATCACTTAATAATCAAACAATCTAAATTATAGGCCAAAATAATCAAGCTTTACATTTTCATAATTTTTTCCAAAGTTTTTCCGTGTTGGCCCAAGTTTTTTTAATTCTGTTTTGTCAGCAATCTTAAATTTAGAGTTTGTAGGGAAAACTCTAAACAACAAAACCAAGGAAGACTTTAGAACAGTTTGACTTACTTGGGGTCTGCTGGGCTCTGCTCCACGCCTCCAATACCACAACAAGAGAACTAGAAGTTCCTAAGTATTTGTTACAATGTGGGAGACGCCATGACACTCCTGGCACCATAATCACGACAGTGAGCTGTAGTGGTTATGGTGCTTGGAGAGTTCCTTTAAAGGACCACATACTCGTTTTCCTGGCACTATAGGGTCTCTCGGTCCCGTCCCCCCACCCTCTGGGCCCCCCTCCCGCCTCCCGCCGGGCTCTAGGTTGAGGAAGGGGTTAAACACATACCTTTTCTCCCCTGCTGGGCTCCCTCGGCGGTGGGGACTCTCCGCCTCCTTTCCCCGTCATCGGCTGAATGCGCATGCTCGGCATGAGCCGCACGCGCATTCAGCCAGTCCACAGGAAAGCATTCTCAATGCTTTCCTATGGACGCTGGCGTCTTCTCACTGTGATAATCACAGTGAAAAGCGCGGAAGCGCCTCTAGCGGCTGTCAATGAGACAGCCACTAGAGGTTGGATTAACCCATAGGTAAACATAGCAGTTTCTCTGAAACTGCTATGTTTACAGCAGAAAGGGTTAATCCTAGATGGACCTGGCACCCAGACCACTTCATTAAGCTGAAGTGGTCTGGGTGCCTATAGTGGTCCTTTAATTAATACATTCCATATATCTTTAATAACTAATAGCGTGATGGTATTATTGACTCTTGTACATCACCCACCACAGAGTAAATCCACTCAGTCCTTCACTTCCCCTAATGCAGGGATAGGCAACCTTCGGCTCTCCAGATGTTGTGGACTACATCCCCCATAATGCTCTTACACACATAATGCTGGCTAAGCATCATGGGAGGTGTAGTCCAAAACATCTGCAGAGCCGAAGGTTGCCTATCCCTGCCCTAATGCAAGAAAGCCAACAGTTATCCCACCAGCTACAACTCCCATGATGCAGCACCAGCATCTACACCTGTTGTACACCCCTGGACTATAGCTGCCACTTTTATTTCCCATACACCATGAGCTTCCCATGCTGTCAGTAGGTACATGAAAAGTGTTGACCATTAGCATGAAGAATTCCCATAGTCCCAGATGAGACTCATTAAGGGGACCTCCCAGGGACCAACCAATTTTACAGGTTTTGGCCTAAATATCTTTATTTTTGGAATGCTCAATTTTGAATAGTATTTGCAAACCACCAAATAAATAAATACTGTGATGAATTCTACGTCTTGCCTGCCTCGCCTACACAACCTCCTCCATTCTAAAACACTGATTTCTAACTAATTCCTGTATTGTGTACAACTTACAGCTTTCTGCCCTGTCTGTTAGCTGCAGTCTCCAATAACACAGGTGTACATGTTATCAGCCAGCTCACCTAACTTTCTGGTAGTTAAAGGGGCACATCATGCAGCACTCACCTAGAAAGCACCTCTAGTGGATGTCTGAGTGACTGGCAGTAGATGTGTTATTACTAGGCAGTAATGTAGACACTGTAGTTTCTCGGAAAAGGCTGCAAGGACAGGGAGTAGACCCCAAAACAACGACATTAAGCTGTAGTTGTTCAGGTGACTATAGTGTCCCTTTAACATTGAGCTAGTAGCTATCATAGAAACTAATATCCCAACTACATAAAAAAAATCCTGCTTCGAGCAGAAATCAAACTGTGTACAGAGAATTTTGTTTGTAGTGCTGGTTTAAAATGTCCACAAGCTTCACAGATTAGAAAGAGAGTATCCTCAATGACCAAGCTAATTTCTGGAGTGAGCAATTCTCAAAGCTGATCCTTTAATGAATGGAGTTTTGCAAAAAAATCAAGAACTTTAAAAATGAGTATCTTATCTACTATTATTTTGGATTGCTGTTTTTTGTAAACATATTCTATACAAAATATGACTGCTTAGCCTGTGTTATGATCATTGTTTATATTAGTTGTTTGACCTGAGGACAGTCCCGGATGAGGATTGAAACAACACATTGTACAACACTGTTTACTTCCAAATGAAGAAAAATAAGGCTACCGTATATTCGGCCTACAAAGACCTTGAGTACAGATGAACATTTTTGCTACTTTGTACATAGAGGCTGATATCTAGCATCCCGCAGATAAATATTTTTGCAGAGTGCAAAGACTTTTGCTATAACATATGAATATATATATATATATAAATATATATATATATATATATATATATACATACCGTATTTACTCAAATCTAATGCGCACCTTTTTTTAGAAAATAAAGTTTCCAAAATTTGAATGCGCATTAGGTTCAGTGACGCATCACATTCGGGGCAAAATGCGAAATTTTCTGGCAAATTTTATTCTGGCGAACTAAAACTGGGGAATTCAAACAGGCGAAAATAAAAAGAACAGACTTAACATGTAACACTAAAATTGAAATTCCATCAATGTTACTATGGTATGTGACAATAAACATTTTCAATCTAGCACAATGTTGTATAGTAATATCTTCTAGTATAAGTGCACATTCGCCAGCAAAAACATTTTTCAGCTTCCAGGTTTCAAAAATTGAGGAGCGCATTAGATTCGATGGCGCATTAGAGTCGAGTAAATACGATATATATTTTTATTTATTATTCTTTTTACTTAAATGTAATGTGTATGTATATTAAATATATTTTTTACCCCTTTATTTCCAGTTTGGGGAACTGCCTGACAAGCCAGGCAGTTCCCTTGCAGACAGTACTGTCGCGATCACATGGCCCAGGAGGGCTGGAGTTTCTGGGGTTGTCAGGCACTGGTCCGACTGGGATCGCCGATCTAAGTAAGTACTGAGTGGCGCGGCGGACGGCTGGGCATTTTATGCCTCCCTGCGGCATTACAGCCCATCTTTTTAGTATTATAACAGACAAGTAACATTTTATAACAGTCCATAAGCTTTTGGTCTGGTTCGCCTTTGGTCAAAAAAGAACTTGTCTTCCCATCAACCTATTATTTCTGTAAGTTCTTGTAATTGTCTCATTTATTGTTAAATTTCCCACTTTATAATATTGCAAAGTACTGCAGAATAAGTTGGCGCTTTATCAAAGCCAATAATAATAATAATAAGGCAAAGTAGGGATTATTTTTTCTTGTGTATTTTTCTACAGTTGACAAAGCAAGACGGAGCAACCTATTTTCAAGTCCTCAGTCATCACTAGGGACATCTGAGGGGGGAAAAGGCACTTTCTATGGTCTTGCAGGAACCTCCATAGACATCAGTGTTGTTCTCTTGTGCATGCACGAGAGTACAGTGCTGACAACGGATCCTGGTAGATGACGCACAAGGAGCTGAAGAGGACCTTGCTAAAGAAAATGGCGCCCATGAGGAACTGGTTTCAAGTAAGTAAAAACTACCTTCCCCTACACTCCTGGTCCACTGCTATACAAGCGGAATAGTCACCACCTGCATGTTTTTTTTATAAAATGCAAATACCCTAAAATGTGACTGGAAAGCCCTTTAAAACTTAATTTTTTTTAAAATGATCACTTGACACTAACCAATCCCATTACCTCGAGGCAATTTAGCATCGCTAGCACAGCCCATGTCTTAAAAGAACACTATAGGTACCATAACTTCAACAGACTAAGTGGTTCTGGTGTCCTTGGGTGCCTGGTTCTACATCGCTGCTACACTGTTTACTCACCATTTTGCAGAGGTGGTCAGTACCTGGCAGTACGCAACCCAGAATGCAATTCAATATGGCTGAGGCGGCGCTATGCCTGTACCTTGCACCATACCAATTCATACCAGGGATTGGGGCAGTGATTGACTGAGAGAATGCAGTTGATGCTCTCAGCAAATTGCTGCCCGCTACCCCCTCTATGGTGGGCAGCTGAGCATCTCAAGTAAAGAGTGAGTAAACCACTTAGTAGTGATGTGGGACCCAGTGCCCAAAGACTCCGGGGACCATAAGCACTTTGATATGGTGAAGTGGTTATGGTGTCAATGCATTTTCTTACATATTTTTTTTAAAATTAGTAATTTTGCTTGTAGTGATCCTTTATGTAGGGGATTGGTGCCGATCTGCACTGTTTAGTTTGCTAAGAGCTCTTTAATTTCTTGTCCTTTCTCCTTCTGTGTTCTAATTTAGTGTAATTGTGTAATATCAATGCAATGAGTTCTTTGTAATTATTCCCATGATATAATGATTACAATTCTTTCTTTCCTAGCTGGCCACAAGTTCACAACGTCCTCTGATCTAATGAATGCCCTTTCTCTTCCCTATGAATGACACTCTTTTCTTTAATCCCAGACTGTTCCAAGCTCAATTTTTCCTTCCCAGCAGTCTGTAAGTGTTTAACGATATAACGAAGGATATGGACGTGCTTGTGAGGCCATGCTTACATATGTCTTTTTACCACACATTGTAATCTAACAAGGTTACTTACTAAAAGGTGAATTGTGTAGGGAATTCAAAGATAATTTCAAATATTGGACCAAAATAGTCATATTGAAAATACGGCTGACTTTTTTTTAAAATCGGCTACTTTGGCCTAATGGTGCAGGATGTTTGTTTAGAGACTGGTATATAACCCTACTAGCCAGCAAACTGCATGCCAAGAACAAGTAGTATAGTAGGGTATCACAGACAGAACTAATGGCAGTCAGATGCTCGATAATTACCTGATTGATGGAGAGATGATGGACGTTGTCGATGCATTGCTTCTGCCTCTCCAGGCACACAGTATTGTAGGGTCGAATTGTCCTACCTGTCTCTTTTTTACTGGCAGTTTGCGCACTTTTTGGGGGTCTGATTGAATGGCAGTCAGCCTGACATGCATTCACACCACCTTGTGGCTTCCAACCCTGCTGTATATGTATCCCTGTGAATGTTTGTGTATCTGTCTGTACGTGTCTGTATGTGTGCATGTCTGTGTCTGTGTGTTGTGTCTGTGTCTGTCTGTAAGTAACTGTGTGTGTGCCAAGAGGAATGTTAAGCGGTGGATTTGGGGAGGGGTCAGTGGTGGGGCTTTGGGTAGGGGTGATCAAACTATTTTTTGGGTTCAAGACCTGTGTGTTTTCATTTTTTATTTCTTTTTGCTTAGCGATGCCCATGATTGACAGGGAGCTAAGATAGGGGCACTTACTTACTAGAGAGAGACGTAAATACGGCACAGTAAATTTTCACAGTAAATGTTATACACTCAGACACATTACTGGGAGTATTATTGCTGTGGAGCTCTGTTATACACTCAGACACATTACTGGGAGTATTATTGCTGTGGAGCTCTGTTATACCCTCAGACACATTACTGGGAGTATTATTGCTGTGGAGCTCTGTTATACACAGACACATTACTGGGAGTATTATTGCTGTTTAGCTCTGTTATTCACAGACACATTACTGGGAGTATTATTACTGTGGAGCTGGGTTATACACCCAGACACATTACTGGGAGTATTATTGCTGTGGGGCTCTGTTATACACTGAGACACATTACTGGGAGTATTATTGCTGTGGGGCTCTGTTATACACTGAGACACATTACTGGGAGTATTATTGCTGTTTAGCTCCGTTATGCACTCAGACACATTACTGGGAGTATTATTGCTGTGAAGCTCTGTTATACACTCAGGCACATTAGTGGGAGTGTTATTGCTGCGGAGCTCTGTTATACACTGAGACACATTACTGGGAGTATTATTACTGTGGAGCTCGGTTATACACTCAGACACATTACTGGGAGTATTATTGCTGTGGAGCTGTATTATACACTGAGACACATTACTGGGAGTATTATTGCTGTGGAGCTCTGTTATACACTCAGACACATTACTGGGAGTATTACTGCTGTGGAGCTCTGTTATACATTCAGACACATTACTGGGAGTATTATTGCTGTGGAGCTCTGTTATACACTCAGACACATTACTGGGAGTATTACTGCTGTGGAGCTCTGTCATACACTCAGACACATTACTGGGAGTATTATTGCTGTGGAGCTCTATTATACACTCAGACACATTACTGGGAGTGTTATTGCTGTGGAGCTCTGTTATACCCTCAGACACATTACTGGGAGTATTATTGCTGTGTTTTATTTATATATATTTATATATATATATAGAGTAATTAAAAATCAGTGTGTGCTAATATGCCCCACAAGTCTACATATTGGGCGACATTCAGCAATTTATACAACTAAAATGTAATTTATAGCAAGAACAATGTATCTTATTTTCACAGACTGATTTCTAACCACATTTATTATAGTTTAAAGACACATTACTGGGAGTATTATTACTGTGGGGCTCTGTTATACATTCAGACACATTACTGGGAGTATTATTGCTGTGGAGCTCTGTTATACACTCAGACACATTACTGGGAGTATTATGGCTGTGGAGCATTGTTATACACTCAGATACATTACTGGGAGTGTTATTGCTGTGGAGCTCCGTTATACACTCAGACACATAACTGGGAGTATTATTACTGCGGAGCTCTGTTATACACTCCGACACATTACTGGGAGATATATTACTGTGGAGCTCTGTTATACACTCAGACACATTACTGGGAGTATTACTGTGGAGCTGGGTTATACCCTCAGACACATTACTGGGAGTATTATTGCTGCGGAGCTCTGTTATACACTCAGACACATTACTGGGAGTATTATTGCTGTGGAGCTCTGTTATACACAGACACATTACTGGGAGTATTATTGCTGTGGAGCTCTGTTATACACTCAGACACATTACTGGGAGTATTACTGTGGAGCTGGGTTATACCCTCAGACACATTACTGGGAGTATTATTGCTGTGGAGCTCTATTATGCACTCAGACACATTACTGGGAGTATTATTACTGTGGAGCTGGGTTATACACTCACACACATTACAGGGAGTATTACTATTGTGGAGCTCTGTTATACACTCAGTCACATTACTGGGAGTATTATTGCTGTGGAGCTCTGTTATACATTCAGACACATTACTGGGAGTATTATTGCTGTGGAGCTCTGTTATACACTCAGACACATTACTGGGAGTATTATTGCTGTGGAGCTCTGTTATACACAGACACATTACTGGGAGTATTATTGCTGTTTAGCTCTGTTATACACAGACACATTACTGGGAGTATTATTACTGTGGAGCTGGGTTATACACCCAGACACATTAGTGGGAGTATTATTGCTGTGGGGCTCTGTTATACACCCCGACACATTACTGTGAGTATTATTGCTGTGGAGCTCTGTTATACACTCAGACACATTACTGGGAGTATTATTGCTGTGGGGCTCTGTTATACGCTCAGACACATTACTGGGAGTGTTATTGCTGCGGAGCTCTGTTATACACTGAGACACATT
Organism: Pelobates fuscus; assembly: GCF_036172605.1. NCBI lineage: Eukaryota > Metazoa > Chordata > Amphibia > Anura > Pelobatidae > Pelobates > Pelobates fuscus. Next base: position 288,573,412 of record NC_086322.1, read on the forward strand.
ACTGGGAGTATTATTACTGTGGAGCTGTGTTATACACTGAGACACATTACTGGGAGTATTATTGCTGTGGAGCTCTGTTATACACTCAGACACATTACTGGGAGTATTACTGCTGTGGAGCTCTGTTATACATTCAGACACATTACTGGGAGTATTATTGCTGTGGAGCTCTATTATACACTCAGACACATTACTGGGAGTGTTATTGCTGTGGAGCTCTGTTATACCCTCAGACACATTACTGGGAGTATTATTGCTGTGGAGCTCTGTTATACACAGACACATTACTGGGAGTATTATTGCTGTTTAGCTCTGTTATACACAGACACATTACTGGGAGTATTATTACTGTGGAGCTGGGTTATACACTTACACACATTACTGGGAGTATTATTGTTGTGGAGCTCTGTTATACATTCAGACACATTACTGGGAGTATTATTGCTGTGGAGCTCTGTTATACACAGACACATTACTGGGAGTATTATTGCTGTGGAGCTCTGTTATACACTCAGACACATTACTGGGAGTATTATTGCTGTGGGGCTCTGTTATACACCCAGACACATTACTGGGAGTATTATTGCTGTGGGGCTCTGTTATACACTGAGACACATTACTGGGAGTATTATTGCTGTGGGGCTCTGTTATACACTGAGACACATTACTGGGAGTATTATTGCTGTTTAGCTCCGTTATGCACTCAGACACATTACTGGGAGTATTATTGCTGTGGGGCTCTGTTATACGCTCAGACACATTACTGGGAGTGTTATTGCTGCGGAGCTCTGTTATACACTGAGACACATTACTGGGAGTATTATTACTGTGGAGCTCGGTTATACACTCAGACACATTACTGGGAGTATTGTTGCTGTGGAGCTGTGTTATACACTGAGACACATTACTGGGAGTATTATTGCTGTGGAGCTCTGTTATACACTCAGACACATTACTGGGAGTATTATTGCTGTGGAGCTCTGTCATACACTCAGACACATTACTGGGAGTATTATTACTGTGGAGCTCTGTTATACACTCAGACACATTACTGGGAGTATTATTGCTGTGGAGCTCTGTTACACACTCAGACACATTACTGGGAGTATTATTGCTGTGGAGGTCTGTTATACACTCAGACACATTACTGGGAGTATTATCACTGTGGAGCTCTGTAATACACTCAGACACATTACTGGGAGTATTATTGTTGTGGAGCTCTGTTATACACACAGACACATTACTGGGAGTATTATTGCTGTGGAGCTCTGTTATACACTCAGACACATTACTGGGAGTATTATTGCTGTGGAGCTCTGCTATACACTCAGACACATTACTGGGAGTATTATTGCTGTGGAGCTCTGTTATACACTCAGACACATTACTGGGAGTATTATTGCTGTGGAGCTCTGCTATACACTCCGACACATTACTGGGAGTATTATTGCTGTGGAGCACTATTATACACTCAGACACATTACTGGGAGTGTTATTGCTGTGGAGCTCTGTTATACCCTCAGACACATTACTGGGAGTATTATTGCTGTGGAGCTCTGTTATACACAGACACATTACTGGGAGTATTATTGCTGTTTAGCTCTGTTATACACAGACACATTACTGGGAGTATTATTACTGTGGAGCTGGGTTATACACTCACACACATTACTGGGAGTATTATTGTTGTGGAGCTCTGTTATACATTCAGACACATTACTGGGAGTATTATTGCTGTGGAGCTCTGTTATACACAGACACATTACTGGGAGTATTATTGCTGTGGAGCTCTGTTATACACTCAGACACATTACTGGGAGTATTATTGCTGTGGGGCTCTGTTATACACCCAGACACATTACTGGGAGTATTATTGCTGTGGGGCTCTGTTATACACTGAGACACATTACTGGGAGTATTATTGCTGTGGGGCTCTGTTATACACTGAGACACATTACTGGGAGTATTATTGCTGTTTAGCTCCGTTATGCACTCAGACACATTACTGGGAGTATTATTGCTGTGGAGCTCTGTTATACACTCAGACACATTACTGGGAGTTTTATTGCTGTGGGGCTCTGTTATACGCTCAGACACATTACTGGGAGTGTTATTGCTGCGGAGCTCTGTTATACACTGAGACACATTACTGGGAGTATTATTACTGTGGAGCTCGGTTATACACTCAGACACATTACTGGGAGTATTGTTGCTGTGGAGCTGTGTTATACACTGAGACACATTACTGGGAGTATTATTGCTGTGGAGCTCAGTTATACACTCAGACACATTACTGGGAGTATTATTGCTGTGGAGCTCTGTTATACACTCAGACACATTACTGGGAGTATTATTGCTGTGGAGCTCTGTCATACACTCAGACACATTACTGGGAGTATTATTACTGTGGAGCTCTGTTATACACTCAGACACATAACTGGGAGTATTATTGCTGTGGAGCTCTGTTACACACTCAGACACATTACTGGGAGTATTATTGCTGTGGAGGTCTGTTATACACTCAGACACATTACTGGGAGTATTATCACTGTGGAGCTCTGTTATACACTCAGACACATTACTGGGAGTATTATTGTTGTGGAGCTCTGTTATACACTCAGACACATTACTGGGAGTATTATTGTTGTGGAGCTCTGTTATACACTCAGACACATTACTGGGAGTATTATTGCTGTGGCGCTCTGTTATACACTCAGACACATTACTGGGAGTATTATTGCTGTGGAGCTCTGCTATACACTCAGACACATTACTGGGAGTATTATTGCTGTGGAGCTCTGTTATACACTCAGACACATTACTGGGAGTATTATTGCTGTGGAGCTCTGCTATACACTCCGACACATTACTGGGAGTATTATTGCTGTGGAGCTCTATTATACACTCAGACACATTACTGGGAGTGTTATTGCTGTGGAGCTCTGTTATACCCTCAGACACATTACTGGGAGTATTATTGCTGTGGAGCTCTGTTATACACAGACACATTACTGGGAGTATTATTGATGTTTAGCTCCGTTATGCACTCAGACACATTACTTGGAGTATTATTGCTGTGGGGCTCTGTTATACGCTCAGACACATTACTGGGAGTGTTATTGCTGCGGAGCTCTGTTATACACTGAGACACATTACTGGGAGTATTATTACTGTGGAGCTCGGTTATACACTCAGACACATTACTGGGAGTATTGTTGCTGTGGAGCTGTGTTATACAATGAGACACATTACTGGGAGTATTATTGCTGTGGAGCTCTGTTATACACTGAGACACATTACTGGGAGTAGTATTACTGTGGAGCTCTGTTATACACTCAGACACATTACTGGGGGTATTACTGTTGTGGAGCTCTGTCATACACTTAGACACATTACTGGGTGTATTACTGCTGTGGAGCTCTGTCATACACTCAGACACATTACTGGGAGTATTATTGCTGTGGAGCTCTGTTATACACTCAGACACATTACTGGCAGTATTATTGCTGTGGGGCTCTGTTATACACTCAGACACATTACTGGGAGTATTATTGCTGTGGGGCTCTGTTATACACTTAGACACATTACTGGGAGTATTATTGCTGTGGAGTTCTGTTATACACTCAGACACATTACTGGGAGTATTATTGCTGTGGGGCTCTGTTATACACCGAGACACATTACTGGGAGTATTATTGTTGTGGAGCTCAGTTATACACTCAGACACATTACTGGGAGTATTATTGCTGTGGAGCTCTGTTATACACTCAGACACATTACTGGGAGTATTATTGCTGTGAAGCTCTGTCATACACTCAGACACATTACTGGGAGTATTATTACTGTGGAGCTCTGTTATACACTCAGACACATTACTGGGAGTATTATTGCTGTGGAGCTCTGTTACACACTCAGACACATTACTGGGAGTATTATTGCTGTGGAGGTCTGTTATACACTCAGACACATTACTGGGAGTATTATCACTGTGGAGCTCTGTTATACACTCAGACACATTACTGGGAGTATTATTGTTGTGGAGCTCTGTTATACACTCAGACACATTACTGGGAGTATTATTGCTGTGGAGCTCTGTTATACACTCAGACACATTACTGGGAGTATTATTGCTGTGGAGCTCTGCTATACACTCAGACACATTACTGGGAGTATTATTGCTGTGGAGCTCTGTTATACACTCAGACACATTACTGGGAGTATTATTGCTGTGGAGCTCTGCTATACACTCTGACACATTACTGGGAGTATTATTGCTGTGGAGCTCTATTATACACTCAGACACATTACTGGGAGTGTTATTGCTGTGGAGCTCTGTTATACCCTCAGACACATTACTGGGAGTATTATTGCTGTGGAGCTCTGTTATACACAGACACATTACTGGGAGTATTATTGTTGTGGAGCTCTGTTATACACTCAGACACATTACTGGGAGTATTATTGATGTTTAGCTCCGTTATGCACTCAGACACATTACTGGGAGTATTATTGCTGTGGGGCTCTGTTATACGCTCAGACACATTACTGGGAGTGTTATTGCTGCGGAGCTCTGTTATACACTGAGACACATTACTGGGAGTATTATTACTGTGGAGCTCGGTTATACACTCAGACACATTACTGGGAGTATTGTTGCTGTGGAGCTGTGTTATACAATGAGACACATTACTGGGAGTATTATTGCTGTGGAGCTCTGTTATACACTGAGACACATTACTGGGAGTAGTATTACTGTGGAGCTCTGTTATACACTCAGACACATTACTGGGGGTATTACTGTTGTGGAGCTCTGTCATACACTCAGACACATTACTGGGTGTATTACTGCTGTGGAGCTCTGTCATACACTCAGACACATTACTGGGAGTATTATTGCTGTGGAGCTCTGTTATACACTCAGACACATTACTGGCAGTATTATTGCTGTGGGGCTCTGTTATACACTCAGACACATTACTGGGAGTATTATTGCTGTGGGGCTCTGTTATACACTTAGACACATTACTGGGAGTATTATTGCTGTGGAGTTCTGTTATACACTCAGACACATTACTGGGAGTATTATTGCTGTGGGGCTCTGTTATACACCGAGACACATTACTGGGAGTATTATTGTTGTGGAGCTCAGTTATACACTCAGACACATTACTGGGAGTATTATTGCTGTGGAGCTCTGTTATACACTCAGACACATTACTGGGAGTATTATTGCTGTGAAGCTCTGTCATACACTCAGACACATTACTGGGAGTATTATTACTGTGGAGCTCTGTTATACACTCAGACACATTACTGGGAGTATTATTGCTGTGGAGCTCTGTTACACACTCAGACACATTACTGGGAGTATTATTGCTGTGGAGGTCTTTTATACACTCAGACACATTACTGGGAGTATTATCACTGTGGAGCTCTGTTATACACAGACACATTACTGGGAGTATTATTGTTGTGGAGCTCTGTTATACACTCAGACACATTACTGGGAGTATTATTGCTGTGGAGCTCTGTTATACACTCTGACACATTACTGGGAGTATTATTGCTGTGGAGCTCTATTATACACTCAGACACATTACTGGGAGTGTTATTGCTGTGGAGCTCTGTTATACCCTCAGACACATTACTGGGAGTATTATTGCTGTGGAGCTCTGTTATACACAGACACATTACTGGGAGTATTATTGCTGTTTAGCTCTGTTATACACAGACACATTACTGGGAGTATTATTACTGTGGAGCTGGGTTATACACTCACACACATTACTGGGAGTATTATTGTTGTGGAGCTCTGTTATACATTCAGACACATTACTGGGAGTATTATTGCTGTGGAGCTCTGTTATACACAGACACATTACTGGGAGTATTATTGCTGTGGAGCTCTGTTATACACTCAGACACATTACTGGGAGTATTATTGCTGTGGGGCTCTGTTATACACCCAGACACATTACTGGGAGTATTATTGCTGTGGGGCTCTGTTATACACTGAGACACATTACTGGGAGTATTATTGCTGTGGGGCTCTGTTATACACTGAGACACATTACTGGGAGTATTATTGCTGTTTAGCTCCGTTATGCACTCAGACACATTACTGGGAGTATTATTGCTGTGGAGCTCTGTTATACACCCAGACACATTACTGGGAGTATTATTGCTGTGGGGCTCTGTTATACGCTCAGACACTTTACTGGGAGTGTTATTGCTGCGGAGCTCTGTTATACACTGAGACACATTACTGGGAGTATTATTACTGTGGAGCTCGGTTATACACTCAGACACATTACTGGGAGTATTGTTGCTGTGGAGCTGTGTTATACACTGAGACACATTACTGGGAGTATTATTGCTGTGGAGCTCAGTTATACACTCAGACACATTACTGGGAGTATTATTGCTGTGGAGCTCTGTCATACACTCAGACACATTACTGGGAGTATTATTACTGTGGAGCTCTGTTATACACTCAGACACATTACTGGGAGTATTATTGCTGTGGAGCTCTGTTACACACTCAGACACATTACTGGGAGTATTATTGCTGTGGAGGTCTGTTATACACTCAGACACATTACTGGGAGTATTATCACCGTGGAGCTCTGTTATACACTCAGACAGATTACTGGGAGTATTATTGTTGTGGAGCTCTGTTATACACTCAGACACATTACTGGGAGTATTATTGCTGTGGAGCTCTGCTATACACTCAGACACATTACTGGGAGTATTATTGCTGTGGAGCTCTGTTATACACTCAGACACATTACTGGGAGTATTATTGCTGTGGAGCTCTGCTATACACTCCGACACATTACTGGGAGTATTATTGCTGTGGAGCTCTATTATACACTCAGACACATTACTGGGAGTATTATTGCTGTGGAGCTCTGTTATACCCTCAGACACATTACTGGGAGTATTATTGCTGTGGAGCTCTGTTATACACAGACACATTACTGGGAGTATTATTGCTGTTTAGCTCTGTTATACACAGACACATTACTGGGAGTATTATTACTGTGGAGCTGGGTTATACACTCACACACATTACTGGGAGTATTATTGTTGTGGAGCTCTGTTATACATTCAGACACATTACTGGGAGTATTATTGCTGTGGAGCTCTGTTATACACAGACACATTACTGGGAGTATTATTGCGGTGGAGCTCTGTTATACACTCAGACACATTACTGGGAGTATTATTGCTGTGGGGCTCTGTTATACACCCAGACACATTACTGGGAGTATTATTGCTGTGGGGCTCTGTTATACACTGAGACACATTACTGGGAGTATTATTGCTGTGGGGCTCTGTTATACACTGAGACACATTACTGGGAGTATTATTGCTGTTTAGCTCCGTTATGCACTCAGACACATTACTGGGAGTATTATTGCTGTGGAGCTCTGTTATACACTCAGACACATTACTGGGAGTATTATTGCTGTGGGGCTCTGTTATACGCTCAGACACATTACTGGGAGTGTTATTGCTGCGGAGCTCTGTTATACACTGAGACACATTACTGGGAGTATTGTTGCTGTGGAGCTGTGTTATACACTCAGACACATTACTGGGAGTATTATTGCTGTGGAGCTCTGTTATACACTGAGACACATTACTGGGAGTAGTATTACTGTGGAGCTCTGTTATACACTCAGACACATTACTGGGTGTATTACTGTTGTGGAGCTCTGTCATACACTCAGACACATTACTGGGTGTATTACTGCTGTGGAGCTCTGTCATACACTCAGACACATTACTGGGAGTATTATTGCTGTGGAGCTCTGCTATACACTCAGACACATTACTGGCAGTATTATTGCTGTGGGGCTCTGTTATACACTCAGACACATTACTGGGAGTATTATTGCTGTGGGGCTCTGTTATACACTCAGACACATTACTGGGAGTATTATTGCTGTGGAGCTCTGTTATACACTTAGACACATTACTGGGAGTATTATTGCTGTGGAGTTCTGTTATACACTCAGACACATTACTGGGAGTATTATTGCTGTGGAGCTCTGTCATACACTCAGACACATTACTGGGAGTATTATTGCTGTGGGACTCTGTTATACACCGAGACACATTACTGGGAGTATTATTGTTGTGGAGCTCAGTTATACACTCAGACACATTACTGGGAGTATTATTTCTGTGGAGCTCTGTTATACACTCAGACACATTACTGGGAGTATTATTGCTGTGGAGCTCTGTTATACACTCAGACACATTACTGGGAGTATTATTGCTGTGGAGCTCTGCTATACACTCAGACACATTACTGGGAGTATTATTGCTGTGGAGCTCTGTTATACACTCAGACACATTACTGGGAGTATTATTGCTGTGGAGCTCTGCTATACACTCCGACACATTACTGGGAGTATTATTGCTGTGGAGCTCTATTATACACTCAGACACATTACTGGGAGTGTTATTGCTGTGGAGCTCTGTTATACCCTCAGACACATTACTGGGAGTATTATTGCTGTGGAGCTCTGTTATACACAGACACATTACTGGGAGTATTATTGCTGTTTAGCTCTGTTATACACAGACACATTACTGGGAGTATTATTACTGTGGAGCTGGGTTATACACTCACACACATTACTGGGAGTATTATTGTTGTGGAGCTCTGTTATACATTCAGACACATTACTGGGAGTATTATTGCTGTGGAGCTCTGTTATACACAGACACATTACTGGGAGTATTATTGCTGTGGAGCTCTGTTATACACTGAGACACATTACTGGGAGTATTATTGCTGTGGGGCTCTGTTATACACTGAGACACATTACTGGGAGTATTATTGCTGTTTAGCTCCGTTATGCACTCAGACACATTACTGGGAGTATTATTGCTGTGGGGCTCTGTTATACGCTCAGACACATTACTGGGAGTGTTATTGCTGCGGAGCTCTGTTATACACTGAGACACATTACTGGGAGTATTATTACTGTGGAGCTCGGTTATACACTCAGACACATTACTGGGAGTATTGTTGCTGTGGAGCTGTGTTATACACTGAGACACATTACTGGGAGTATTATTGCTGTAGAGCTCTGCTATACACATTTAGACACATTACTGGGATTATTATTGCTGTGGAGCTCTGTTATACACTCAGACACATTACTGGGAGTATTATTGCTGTGGAGCTCTGCTATACACTCCGACACATTACTGGGAGTATTATTGCTGTGGAGCTCTATTATACACTCAGACACATTACTGGGAGTGTTATTGCTGTGGAGCTCTGTTATACCCTCAGACACATTACTGGGAGTATTATTGCTGTGGAGCTCTGTTATACACAGACACATTACTGGGAGTATTATTGCTGTTTAGCTCTGTTATACACAGACACATTACTGGGAGTATTATTACTGTGGAGCTGGGTTATACACTCACACACATTACTGGGAGTATTATTGTTGTGGAGCTCTGTTATACATTCAGACACATTACTGGGAGTATTATTGCTGTGGAGCTCTGTTATACACAGACACATTACTGGGAGTATTATTGCTGTGGAGCTCTGTTATACACTGAGACACATTACTGGGAGTATTATTGCTGTGGGGCTCTGTTATACACTGAGACACATTACTGGGAGTATTATTGCTGTTTAGCTCCGTTATGCACTCAGACACATTACTGGGAGTATTATTGCTGTGGGGCTCTGTTATACGCTCAGACACATTACTGGGAGTGTTATTGCTGCGGAGCTCTGTTATACACTGAGACACATTACTGGGAGTATTATTACTGTGGAGCTCGGTTATACACTCAGACACATTACTGGGAGTATTGTTGCTGTGGAGCTGTGTTATACACTGAGACACATTACTGGGAGTATTATTGCTGTGGAGCTCTGTTATACACTGAGACACATTACTGGGAGTAGTATTACTGTGGAGCTCTGTTATACACTCAGACACATTACTGGGTGTATTACTGCTGTGGAGCTCTGTCATACACTCAGACACATTACTGGGAGTATTATTGCTGTGGAGCTCTGTTATACACTCAGACACATTACTGGCAGTATTATTGCTGTGGGGCTCTGTTATACACTCAGACACATTACTGGGAGTATTATTGCTGTGGGGCTCTGTTATACACTCAGACACATTACTGGGAGTATTATTGCTGTGGGGCTCTGTTATACACTCAGACACATTACTGGGAGTATTATTGCTGTGGAGCTCTGTTATACACTTAGACACATTACTGGGAGTATTATTGCTGCGGAGCTCTGTTATACACTCAGACACGTTACTGGGAGTATTATTGCTGTGGAGTTCTGTTATACACTCAGACACATTACTGGGAGTATTATTGCTGTGGGGCTCTGTTATACACCGAGACACATTACTGGGAGTATTATTGTTGTGGAGCTCAGTTATACACTCAGACACATTACTGGGAGTATTATTGCTGTGGAGCTCTGTTATACACTCAGACACATTACTTGGAGTATTATTGCTGTGGAGCTCTGTCATACACTCAGACACATTACTGGGAGTATTATTACTGTGGAGCTCTGTTATACACTCACACATTACTGGGAGTATTATTGCTGTGGAGCTCTGTTACACACTCAGACACATTACTGGGAGTATTATTGCTGTGGAGGTCTGTTATACACTCAGACACATTACTGGGAGTATTATCACTGTGGAGTTCTGTTATACACTCAGACACATTACTGGGAGTATTATTGCTGTGGAGCTCTGTTATACACTCAGACACATTACTGGGAGTATTATTGCTGTGGAGCTCTGCTATACACTCAGACACATTACTGGGAGTATTATTGCTGCGGAGCTCTGTTATACACTCAGACACATTACTGGGAGTTTTATTGTTGGGGAGCTCTGTTATACACTCAGACACATTACTGGGAGTATTATTGTTGTGGAGCTCTGTTATACACTCAGACACATTACTGGGGGTTTATTGCTGTGGAGCTCTGTTATACACTCAGACACATTACTGGGAGTATTATTGCTGTGGGGCTCTGTTATATACTCAGACACATTACTGGGAGTATTATTGCTGTGGAGCTCTGTTATACACTCGGACACATTACTGGGAGTATTATTGCTGTGGAGCTCTGTTATACACTCAGACACATTACTGGGAGTATTATTGCTGTGGGGCTCTGTTATATACTCAGACACATTACTGGGAGTATTATTGCTTAGGAGCTCTGTTATACACTCAGACACATTACTGGGAGTATTATTGCTGTGGGGCTCTGTTATACACCCAGACACATTACTGGGAGTATTATTGCTGTGGAGCTCTGTTATGCACTCAAACACATTATTGGGAGTATTATTGCTGTGGAGCTCTGTTATACACTCAGACACATTACTGGGAGCATTATTACTGTGGAGCTCTGTTATACACTCAGACACATTACTGGGAGTATTATTGCTGTGGAGCTCTGTTATATACTCAGACACATTACTGGGAGTATTATTGCTGTGGAGCTCTGTTATACACTCGGACTCATTACTGGGAGTATTATTGCTGTGGAGCTCTGTTATACACTCAGACACATTACTGGGAGTATTATTACTGTGGAGCTCTGTTATACACTCAGACACATTACTGGGAGTATTATTACTGTGAAGCTCTGTTATACACTCAGACACATTACTGGGAGTATTATTGCTGTGGAGCTCTGTTATACACTCAGACACATTACTGGGAGTATTATTGCTGTGGAACTCTGTTATACACTCAGACACACTACTGGGAGTATTATTGCTGTGGAGCTCTGTTATACACACAGACACATTACTGGGAGTATTATTGCTGCGGAGCTCTGTTATACATTCAGACACACCAACAATATGGAGCTCCTAGAAAAGAAGGAGATTAGGAGAGAAAAGAGGGACAGAGGGATTTGGACCAAAATAGAGACCGTCAGGAAAGCAGACAAAAGTGGTGGATTTCTGGAAAAAAAATTATAATTGTGGCGGTATACCGTTAAGAAGATGGGTTACTACCGCCTAGGATGTCCCTTCCTAGTGAATACAGCTCCAGAGTGATTATGCACTCCTGCACGAAGTACCGCTGTCTCACCCGACCACTAGTCCAGACATAGTTACATAGCTGAAAAGAGACTTGCGTCCATCAAGTTCAGCCTTCCTCACATTTGTTTTTTGCTGTTGATAAATGGACTAGTTTTATTAAACAAAGCACACAGATTTATATCCAGACCCCCAGCATGGTGTCTCCATTAATAGTAGTACAAGCCTGCCCAGGCATCTCTGTGACTGGGAGATAATTGAGTTAGCCCTCGGTTAAATTCATTATCTCCGGGACACACAGAGTGCAACAATCAAAACACCCTAAAGCACAAGTAACAATTCAAAACACCCCAAATGCCATATATCCTTGGAAAGGTCTCTCTGGAGCTCCCCCAAGTCTGTGGTGTCATTTGATGCCTCTCCACCACCTCTGTTAACCCTCCAAAAAGCACCATGATTGATGAACCTGGGCCCGAACGCCCTCTATAGTTAAAGTTTTAGCAGATTGCTCTGACTCTGTGATGCGCTTTAGTGTTCAATGTTGGTTTACGGTAGCTCCCGGTCAGGCGCACCATGTCTCGGCAGCTATTGTGGTGGAAGACAAGCGGTTCTGGGTAGTAAGAAAGGGCCGTTCATGCTGGGAGACATGGGTTGGAGGGTTTCTCCATAGTGTTATCGTCTTTTTAGAGGAGGTGGGAATATAGGGGGGCATGTACTCAGCCTAGGTGACCAGAGGGTCGGTCACAACAATATTTTACATTACATGTTTTAAACTAATGGACCGCATCACCCAGGTGACTTCATTGAGATGAAGTGGTGTGTGTGACTATAGTGTTCAACGCCTTTGCAATATGATTTTTTTCCAGTAGATGTCACTGTTTCTTAAGATTTTAGAAAGTAAGTCCAAAAGCGTCTGTCAAAATCATTTATTTTTACACATTTTTTTTACACAATATGAAATACACTGAAATGGAAAACTGAATGTATGATTCTGCAATATCGTTATGGACTACATTAAACAAAATTTGTTTTGTGTATTTAAACATTATTTTAATAATGATGCTCATAGATACATATTACACATCCATCTATTTGATTTGGCATAAAATGTTTCACATATACTGTGCTATTGAGTTACGCAATATTTTGATTAATTTTTACCATAATAATAAATGTCTGTTTGTTATGTGACATGTTGTTGCAAATGATTGGCTGATTGTATAAACAAAATATTATTCTACATTATTCATTTCCTATATTAATATAAACTCAGTCTTAACAAAGGCTATAGAAAAAAGAAAGGTGTATCCCGCGCCTAGTATTTTATATGTGCAAAATATACATACATATGTTCTCAAGTATATCCAGAAGAAACCGAACCTCGGAATAAAACAGAGAATAAAAAAAACAATAGTGCAATACAGTAATTAAAATATTTTTGGCGGTGGTGAGTACAGCTATATATACTCCACTCACATTTATACGAGCTATAACAGAGCTCAGCTGTGCAGCGCTTGGACGGTACAATCCCCGTCTTGGGATATGTTGTTGTGGTACATACAGGTGCTTCCAAAGTGCAGTATGCGTGGTATATGCAAAAAAAGGAAAATAACAGCCAATGGTGAAGTAAGTACCAGTAATGGTGTAAATAATGGATAGTATTGTACTTACAATTGCTAGAGCATGTAACCTGCTCTAGTATGATCAGCTTAGGTGGTATAATCCCCACCAAGGATATACAGGATCCAGGAGGTAAATGAATGAATATAAAAAGTAACTTTAAAAGTATACTTTAATATAAACAAAATATAAACAAAAACCATAAAAGGTATAAAAAGTTAATGTCCCACTTAATTCCGAGGTTCGGTTTCTTCTGGATATACTTGAGAACATATGTATGTATATTTTGCACATATAAAATACTAGGCGCGGGATACACTTTCCTTTTGTTTCTGTACATTATCCACAAGGTTTGGGAATCCTTGTTTGTATACTGCTGCCTGTCCATTATTAACTATAGTGAGCGCCTATTATCCTATCTTTTTCTTAACAAAGGCTATGCAGTTTGAAACAGGGTCTAGTCTAATTTTAATGCTCAAATTAGCTACTTAGAATACATCCTCTGCTGTAGCCCAATTTAATTTACTGAATGACAACAGCAGCGGCGTACACATAATCCATGGGGACCGGTGCAAAACTGATCCATGGGGCTTCCCCCCCACCCACCCTCCCGCTTTCGCCCCTCTCAATTTCCCCCGCCCCTACCGACAGACACACAGATACATACAGACACACATGCACACACACAGATACATACATAGAGACACACACACATAGACACAGACACACAAGATACACATGCATACAAAGACACACACATACATACATACACATACACACATACAAACAGATACACATACAGGCAGACAGACACACATACAAACAAAGACACAGACAGACAGACAGACAGACACACATACATACAAACAGACAGGCCCACACACATACACATACACACACAAACACATATACAAAATGTTTAAGTCACCCTCCTGTTTCCTACCTTTTAGGTGCAGGAGCGTGACTCTCCCTGGGGTCCAGTGATGCAGGCCCGGACTGGCCATCGGGCACATGCCCGGTGGGCCGCGGTGGCCATGGGCCGAGGCCGGCAGGGGAGGTCCCAGGATCTCCCCTGCCGGTCTATGCAGGACCGGCACTATCCGAGCGCCGGCCACGCTGTACTCCATGACGGGCCGGTGGGGAGATCAAAGCTCTCCCTCACCGGCCCACTTGGACAGTCCTGCGGCACATGCGGCTGGGGAGGGAGGGAGAGGACCCAGCGGAGCTCTCTCTTGCAGCTCCGCCAGGTTCCTCTCGCGAGAGCTGGTGCATTGCCATGGCAACGACCGGATCTCGCGATAGTGAACTCTAGCCCGCAGGCTAGAGTTCACTCACCACTGGACCACCAGGGATTCTGTGGTGTGATTCTGCCGGTCCCCCCCCCCCTCTCTCTCCCAGGTACCAGCTAGCCGGTCCCCCCCTCCCAGGCTAAAGGTAAGAAGGGAGGGGGGGGGGGACATAATGCCTACTTTTTTTTTTTCACACAACACAGCCCTCTCACACCCATCACACACAGCACACACAGCCCTTTAACACACAGCCCTCTCACACCCATCACACACAGCACACACAGCCCTTTAACACACAGCACTCTCACACCCATCACACACAGCACTTTCACACAACACAGCACTCTCACACACATCACACACAGCACTTTCACACAGCGCAGCACTTTCACACAACACAGCACTCTCACACCCATCACATATAGCACTCTCACACACATCACACACTCAGCCCTCTCACACTCAGCCCTCTCACACTCAGCCCTCTCACACTCAGCCCTCTCTGTAGCGGAGAGCTGATTTCTCGCAGCTATTCTCCACTTTGGATCCAAGGGAGGCTCAGGAACAAGTCATTAGTAAATCCACAGCAGAGTTTCCAGCAGGTAAAAAGGTTCAGCGAAATCCCCCACAGTACTCCCAATAACTGGACGACACACAGTTTCAGGAATAGAACTGACAATCGTTTATTCCAAGGTTTCTTATAAAGCCTGCTCCCATGCAAGGGAGGGGACTACAGCAATTATGACAGTAACCAATACCATTCTTGTTACCTCCCACACATCTCCTCCCCTCAGAGTGAGTCATAATCCCCTTAAGTTGTACAGTAGTTTACCCCAAACTTGGATGTACCCCTAAACCATCATATATCTTTAATATCAGGGTACCGCTGGGTAGCCCTGATCTGGGTGAATATAATATCCAAAATTCACCCAGATCGGACCAGGGGTTCGGTAGTTACAGGCAAGTGAAGTTTGACCGACCGCACACGAGTTGGTATCCGAAAAGGGTTCCATGAGAATGGGCCCTGCGGTCGGTCTCCGTTCGGCAGTTAAAATAGACATTTACAATTGCCATCCACATTTACATTCACCTAGATAGTGATTCCCTCATTCGGTACTTTATTACTACCGAATGAGGATTCGTTATGTCTCTCCGTTCGGCAGTTACGGAGCTCTGGAGGTCTCAGCGGTGTTTGGTTGTCTGAGTGTCCGATTTGAGTTCCAGGCACTCGACGACCAAACACCGCTGGGATTTTCATGCGTAAGATGGCCGCCGCCACGTGTACGCATGCCGAATGGCGGCCACCCAGATACAATGTTAATGAGCCGGTTAACTTGCGGTTTGGAAAGAATGTGAACCTTAATTGCTGGCACACTTCTCTCCGGGGTGGCCCCTCCGTTCGGTAGTTTCCATAAGTATATAGTACGGATGGAAACTACCGAATAACATACAATTCACATAATAAACAGACGAACAGCAATTTCAACATAGGGAAAAATTATACGAACACAGTCACACAGGCATTTTGCAGGACAGGCTTACTGCATTCCGCTACACTGCTCCCCCTTGCCCACAAGCCGGCATACACAGTCTGATCCCACACGGATCGGCTTGGGGATGACCGGGGTGCTCACGGATCATTTCTCCAGATCAGTTTGTCGCGACAACCCGTCGGCGTTTCCGTTTTGCTTACCCGGGCGGTATTGAATGTTAAAGTCAAAAGGCTGCAGCGCCAAACTCCAGCGCAGCAGCCTGGCATTGTCCCCAGCCACCCGGTTCAGCCAGACTAACGGGTTGTGATCCGTGAGCAGCGAAAAAGCCTGTCCATACAAATAGGGTTGCAATTTCTTCAAGGCCCACACCACAGCCAGGCATTCCTTCTCGATGGCGGCGTAGCTTACTTCCCGGGGTAAAAGTTTGCGACTGATGTAAGCCACTGGATGTTCTCCGCCATCGGCCCCGACTTGGCTTAATACTGCCCCCAATCCAAACATAGAAGCGTCTGTGTGAACAAGAAAACGTTTAGTTGGATTGGGAGCGGCCAAGACAGGGGCATTAACAAGCGCATCTTTCAAGTTTTGGAATGCCTGCTCACACTCCGGGGTCCAGGTTACTTGGCGGGGAAGGTTTTTACGGGTCAGGTCAGTGAGGGGTTTGGCCAGGGCACTATAATTGGGGACAAACTTCCGGTAATACCCTGCTGTCCCTAAGAAGGCTAACACCTGGGTTTTAGTTGTCGGGGTAGGCCACTGGGATACCGCCTCTACTTTGGCGGGTTCCGGCTTCTGCTTACCACAGCCCACTCGGTGGCCCAGGTACTGTACCTCGGCCATCCCGATACTACATTTAGCTGGTTTTAGGGTCAAACCAGCCTCCCTGATCCTGTCTAGGACCGCTCCTATATGGGCCAAGTGTTCCTGCCAGGTATCGCTAAATATGGCAATATCATCGAGATATGCACAGGTATAGTCTTGGAACCCATCTAGGAGGCGCTCACACAAATCACAAACAGCACTTTCACACAACACAGCCCTCTCACACCCATCACACACAGCCCTCTCACACCCATCACACACATCACACACACAGCTCTCGCACACACATCACACACAGCACTTTCACACACAGCCCTCTCACACCCATCACACACAGCACTTTCACACAACACAGCACTCTCACCCCATCACACACAACACAGCACTCTCATACCCATCACACACAGCACTCTCATACCCATCACACACAGCACTCTCACACCCATCACACACAGCACTCTCATACCCATCACACACAGCACTCTCACACCCATCACACAACACAGCACTCTCACACACATCACACACAGCCCTCTCACACATAACACTCTCACACATAGCACTCTCACACACATCACACACAGCACTCTCACACACATCACACACATCACCCTCACACACATCACACACAGCACTCTCACACACATCACACACAGCACCCTCACACACATAATAAACAGCACCCTCACACACAGCAGCCACACACACATCACACACAGCACCCCTCAAACACAGCATCCATCACATACACACTACATCCCTCACAGACACCCACTGCACCCCTCACACATACACACTGCGCCAAACACACACACACAATACTTCCGAACATATGTATATTATATATATATATATTTACACAACAGCACCCCTCACGCACATACTGCACTCCTAAACACATTACGTTCCAGACACACACTAGATCCCTTACCCAACTCTGGATCATATACACACACACTAGATCCCTTTATACACTCTGAATCCGTTATATACACACACTCACTAGATCTCCTACACATTTTGGGTCCTTCAAACACACACTAGACTCCTGTATACACACACACTGCACCACCTACACACACTACATTCTTAAAATACACACTCTGGATCCCTTATAAACACACTAGATTCATTGTAAACAAAGACACAATACACCCCTAAACACACACTCTCTACAATCCCTACAAACACTACATCACCTATACACACACACACACACACACTATAGCCTGTATGCACACACTTACTACATCCCCTATACACACATTCTCTACAGCCCCTAGCCACATATGCACTACATTACACCAAAAACACAACACGACTAAAACCGACCTTATTACACAATACCACACCACAATCAGCTCACTCTACACACACGCAATCCCACAAGCAGGTTCCAAACACATGGACAATACTCTTTCCTTTTGTCTCCTGGTATCCATTTATAGCGACACCAGAGACAAGCTGCAAGGAAACACAGCGCAAGCATGTTATTAAATTTGCTTGCACTGTGCAGAACAAATACAGGGCTTTTTTTCTCATGCTAGAGCTCTTTAGCAGAGTTCTGCGCATGGTCTGCCCTGGCCTGCACTTTGAGAGGGGGCGTGTTTGTCATTAGTGATGACGAAACACACCCTCTCTGCCCCGCCCCCTTCTTAGTAAGCCTCAATATAAATGAGTTAAGATAAAGCTGACTTTGCGCACTGTGTAATTGCTGTTGCTGCTTCTGTCTGTCTAACAGTGCTGCATGTTCCCTTTCAGCCACACTCTCTGATTGACAATATGTAAATTGCAATGTGTGTGTGGCAGTGTGTATCTGTGTGCCAGTGTGTTTGAGTAGGTATGTGTATCTTTATGTGTCAGTGTATATCTGTGTGTTTGTGTGTGTGTGTGCCACACAGACACACATACATACAGTGTATGTACGTGTGTGTTTTTTAGGTATATGTTTGTAAATGTGCCAGCGTGTGTATGTGCCTGTGTAGGTATATGTTTGTATCTCTGTGCCAGTGTATGTATGTAGGTATGTGTATGGAGTGAGATGAGGTCATGATCATGACATCACTCAATCAGACTGTCATAGTTGACTATGGAGTAATGGGAAACCAAGTCTTTGCAGGGATGTATCATATGTCTATAGCTCTCCATGTGCCAAATTCAAATATATTTCATGTTCTGTGTGAATAGAACTGTCTACACAGTCCTGTGAGTTTTGTGCAAAAAAAATAGACCATTAGTTTGTTCTTTCCCACAGGCCAAAAACAGCCATCCCGCCCCCACTGGGCGTACCGAGCAGGAGATGCCACCCTATGCACCTGACAAATTTTCTAGCTTTTGGATACTGGATTTACATCTCACCTGCTTATTTCCATTTCGTCCCATATATTCCCCCACTGCGTTCTTGTCTGGTAGTCGTGAACTTTACAAAGCCTGCTTTTCCATTATAATCAATAAAACCGCACATACACATGTTCCTCCTCCCCTCAATACAAGACATGATGCTTCAAATAAATTGAGAAACCTTGCTGCATACATAAGTATTTTACTATCTGTCCTATAGATGGTGCCGGTGAACGATGCTCCCATATGCCTGCTAGCATTTTCTTCCAAACAGAGACCTGACCGTTAAAAACTCCAAAAAAAATCACAAGACATTTAGAAAACCATTGGAGAGGAGGAATGTCTCTGCATCGCACACGTAGGACAACTGATGGAGAGGTTTAGAATCCCAAAAATCCCATGAAATCTTGTCCATCTAAACTTCTGTTAATGAAATAGAAAAGTTTTTAGAAGTGTACGCAATGTTCAAATATGTGAGTCCATCTATTTATATATAATCCATAGATATTCTATGTAATATTTATTTTTCAGATTAATTCACTCTGGTAGACTTGCGTAAACCAACTAAACATGTAGCTGAATGTAACAACTGCGAGTGACCAAAAGATGGCAGTATTATACCTCCCGGCCTGCAGACAGTCTGTCACTAGTGTAGAGGAGCTGGTACCATTGGGATGAAAGACTCTCAGAGGGAATTTTGATTTAAACAGCATGAAATGTATATCAAATACAAATGTAATGCTATGGTATGTAGTGGTTATGGTGCCAGGAGTGTCTTAGCGCTGCCTTACGGTGAGTTATCAAACCGTTTTAGCACAGTTTGACAACTTACCTAGGTTGTGCCAGAACATTAGTAAATTATTCCTGTACTAAAATGTTTAAGTGGTTATGGTGCTGGGATTGATTTGGGCAGACTATCTGGGCCGAATGGTTCTTATCTGCCGTCACATTCTATGCTTTTATGGCACCTATAACAATCGATCCAAATTAAGTAAATGTCATTATCAAGATGACCAATTTTTCAAAGTGATTTAATAATTTGTAGAATGTAAAATACAAATCTCCTATTTCTAGGGTCAAAGGTCTCCAATTTATTTTCGGCAGATTTCGCATGAAGAATCATTGGGGGGGCCAGTGAAATGGCGTAGGTATCTAATTCTGAATTAAAGTGCCAAGCCAGCAGGACATGATTACTACATGCTTCATGTCCTTTGGCATTTTTTTTCCGTCCACTCTTTTAGTTTAAATGGCCAGAGAATCCTCAAAATAAAACGTGTTCCATTCATTCCAGTTTAACTCCTAACTTAGATTTGTACACATTCCAAGCAGTTACAAAACATTCCACTTATCTTGGTACAATTGTGGTATTGAAAGGGTTAGAAAGACGGGGTTGTTTTGTCTTTTAAAACAAAGGCTCATCAGGAGGGCTTGTTATCTGAAGGGTCTCTGGGGATTAGTCAGACAGACACCAAGCCATCTTTGGTATGAAATATTCAGCTTATCTCCAAGAGAGATACTCTTATAACCCCACTGCACTGGGAGCTATATTTACCCGGTAATGAGGCCTGAGGAGTCCTAGTAGGACTTCCTGGAAACAACAGTAAGACAAAGGTTAAAAAAAAATGTGTGTGTATATATATATATGTGTGAACACACACATACCAGAAGGGCGATCATTTTTTAATTTTATTTTCTCTCTGTCTCTCTCTCTCATCTATACTTGGAAGCTTGCTGATCAATAAAATATATTTATTATTAGAATTTTCATAATTAAAAATAATAGGGGCATTATGTTCTAACTGGTACAATTAAGAGTTAATTTAAATAAACCAATTCTGTACAATTCTGTAAATGGCTGCCGCCATCTTAGCTCCCTGTCAGCCATTGTTATAAGCTCGGTCCCGCATCTGGAAGTCTGCAAAGAGAGAGACGATGAAAAAAAGCCTAGACTGCATGGTTTTTTTTTAATGTAATTTGCTATTTAAAAAAAAATAAAAAAAATTAAAAATTGAAAGAAAACAGACCATCTCATAAAAAAAACAAAGGCTTAAAGATACCACAAGTTTGAAGTTTTATGCAATGATATCGATTCAGTTAAAAGAATATTGCAGGGACTGAGCGGACGTCTCTCCACGGAGCTTCACTCTCCACAATAGACACTAAGGCCCTAAACACCAGGAAAAATAAAAATAACCGCCCGAGACAAACGAAACCCCCAAACAGAGACTATGGGGAAGAAAAACCGAAAAAATCTGAGCTCAGTTACGCCCCGGCAGCCCGACATCAGACTCTCCTTTGAGCCTCCACGAAGGCCCAAGATGGCACCTTACTCACCAGAAGCCTCTGCAGAAGAGGTGGACTCCCTACCCTCGTCCCGTTCAGAGGTCCGAGACAGCTCGCCGGAGCATGAGGCAGACGAGACCCCAGCCACAAAAGGGGATATCAAGAGGCTCCTGCTCGACCTACGGCAGATCTGAAAAGAGGACCTCCAGAAGGTCCAGACGGAAGTGGAGGATGTAAGCCGCAAAGACCGCGACCTGGAGACAAGGGAGACAACCAGAGACAAAAAAATCTCTGACGGGGGCGTGGCCGAGCTGCGGAACGGAATGGTCGCATAATCGCATCGCTCCTCCGAGCACACCCGTGAAGCCCGAGAAAGCTGAACCTAATCCCCGAAATGGGGAAACATTCAAAGACCGGGAGCACCCCCAAACCCTCGGGTACCCGCCAAGCGCTGGTAAATTCCTCGATGCGGCAATACTTAGCCGCGACGCCGGACCTAACCTCCCAGGCGGCGTCTGAGGCCTACACACAGTCGGGAGCCTCCACCCCTAACTCCCACTCCCCGGACAGGGGTGAACAAATGGCGACCCCACCAGCAGACTGGCTTAATCTGCTGAAGGCTCTTCCCACCCGAGATGATCTGACTAACGCCACCACGGCCCTCCAGACATCTATTAGGGCGGACATTCAAATGATGAGAGCGGACATACAGGGCATGGCCGACCGCATGGCCCAAATAGAGGCTGACCACGACAACTTAACCGAGGCACAGGCGGCCCACTCAACGGCCCAGTCACAACAACTGACTCAAATGCATGCTATGGCACGCCACGTCGAGGACCTAGATAACAGAGGCCGCAGGAACAACCTGCGGATACGCGGCCTAAAAGAAGAAGAAACACCCGCACAGCTGGTAACCATCATCTCTACCATATTCAATGGCCTCCTGGGACGCCCGGGTGAGTCTCCCATCGCATTCGTCCGGGCTCACAGAGCACTGAGACCGAGAGGTCCGCCAGATGCCCCTCCACGAGACGTGATCTGCTGCCTAGAGAATTATGCTCTGAAAGAAGAGATCTTACACGAGGCCCGCAACAGAGGTGAGCTCGACCACGACGGTCATCAGCTTCAACTATACCCAGACCTCTGCCCAGCCACTCTGGGGTACCGCAGGGCCCTAAAACCGCTCACTAGAACATTGACCGCCCAGAAAATTTAATACAGGTGGACCTTCCCGACGGGCCTGATCGCTCACACGGCGAGCGGCCCTAGACCTATACGCACGGCGCAAGACCTACAGGATCTTACAACTGAACTCCACCTGCCACCACTTAACCTGAGATGGCCTGACCCACTGGACTTCTATAATGGCCCACCACCACCGTTACAAGATCAACCACAGCCGCAACGACGATCCAGGACCCGGATGGAAACCGTGAGACCAGCCGGGGCAACCCGCTAGCTATGCCAGGCGATTCCGAAGATGCGAAAGGACACAAAAGACACGTAAATATAACCACCCACACCGGGGCAGACAACCCCACACACACACGAGCCACGCACATAGTTCTTCGAATCCATGGCCCACTGAGACTCCTGGGGTGGGAAACAGGTAATGGGGGGAAAGGGGACAGACCTACAAGGCCACAAGAGAACTGCTGACTCTTTCCGAACCTCCTGCTATGGGGTATTTGATGGCCGTGAACTGGCATGTGACTGCACTGACATTTTGGGGAGGGGGGTGAGGCGGGAGGCACCGGCCGAATGGCTAACTGGGGTATGGAAGTGGGACATCATCACTGTATTTGATTGGTTTAGTTGAATCGAAAATGTTGGGACAATAAATCACCACCACACTGGCCCCCGCTGACCCACTGTAGTTGACTTACCCCACCCCCCGCAACTAAGACAGCTCACATGGCCTAGAGAAAGGGACACCACGCCAACACCAATGAGTAGACTGGACCACGCTGATCCCACAAGATAGGCCACATCCCCAGAGTACGTTGAGGTACTTGAGAATAGGGTCTCCCGACTGTTGACATTACAGGGGTCAATTATATCCACTATCATACGGGTAGCGACGGAGGACGCAGGTGACCCCCGTAGAGTAAAGTTCTCCCACTAGCCGCCCGCAGAAGGGGCGCTCTTTAGTGGCACACCACCCACTAAGCCACGGTAGTAGAGCAGGGATTAACCCCAAAGAGAGACGGAGTGACAGGCCACGCTCCCACAGGACAGGGGTGTACAGTTTGTGGCAGGGGGACTCGGCTGGACCGACAGGTGCGGTCGAACCGACTCCTACCTCGCCCACACCTTTACCTTTTTCATTGCATATTTGGTTACTGAGTCGGTATTATTGTTTACTGTTATTGTTGTATTTTTTATTTACAGCCTCGCGCGCTCCTCGCTCGACGTGCCCCCGGGAGGA
Organism: Pelobates fuscus; assembly: GCF_036172605.1. Taxonomy (NCBI): domain Eukaryota; kingdom Metazoa; phylum Chordata; class Amphibia; order Anura; family Pelobatidae; genus Pelobates; species Pelobates fuscus. The sequence continues at coordinate 288,597,785 of NC_086322.1, forward strand.
GGGCCAAAGCCCCGCCTACTCCTACTGACCGGCTCCCACAGCCTTCTCCCCCCCCCCCCCTCCCTTACCCATTACTCCTACCACACCCGCCCACACAGGCCACTGACGCAGCGGTGCCCTCACTATGCCGCCCCAGACCACACACAAGCGAGCGGAGATCAACCTCCTGTCCATAAACGCTAAAGGGCTAAACATCCCTGAGAAACGCTCGAACGCGCTGCGTCACTTCCACAGCCAAAGGGCACATGTGGTGCTGATCCAAGAGACCCACTTTAAAGAGGGTCAAGCCCCTAAACTTGCAACAACCCAGAGGGGAAAACCAAAGGCACCGCGATACTGGTCCACAAATCGCTGCATTTCACCCCCACAGACACCCTCAGTGACAACCTAGGCAGATACATTTGTGTCAAGGGACTAATAGCGGACAAACCCTACACATTCGCATGCCTTTATACCCCTAACCGACGCCAACACTTTTTTCTGCGTTCCACAATCAAGACGATAGAGAGGTTTGCCGAAGGCTGCCTGATCATAGGGGGAGACCTGAATGTAGCCCTAAGACCGACAGTAGACACGTCCACCGGCACCTCTTCATTACCCCGCCACATCCTCACAGCCATAGACAGGACCTTACACGACGCCCGCCTGGTAGACTGTTGGAGGGCGACACACCCAACGGACCGTGACTATACCTTTTACTCGACCCCCAATAACACCTACTCAAGAATTGACTATTTCCTGATGCCACACTACTATCTGACGGATATCAGACGGACGGCCATCGGCACGGCGACCTGGTCGGACCATGCCCCAGTCCTAATGACGGTGACGTCCCCACTTTATAGATCCACTTGCAACAGCTGGAGGCTCAACGACTCCCTCCTGAATGACCAGGTGGTGCTGACAGGAGCCAAATAGCAACTTCCGCAATATTTTTTAGATAATGACACACCGGACGTTACGCCCTTCTGCCTCTGGGAAGCTCACAAATGTGTGATGAGGGGACACTTCATAGCGAAAAGTGCAGCCATTAAACGGGCGAAAGCCGCCAGACTACAGGCCCTATTAACAGAAATCCGCACAGTAGAGGACAGACATAAACAGACCCACCTCCCGACTGATGGGGCACAACTAACGACGCTCCGGAGGGAACTCTCTACCATCCTCAATGCCAACTATCATAGAGCATGCATACACACCAAGGCATTTTTCTATAATAACGCTAATAAATGCGGCACCCTCCTTGTACGCATGATAGCTAAAAAGAGGGCTACAGCCTATATCCCCAAGATCAGGGATAAACAAGAGAGGATCCAAGGCATGCCGCGGGACTTGGCAGACGCTATACGAACATATTATTCAGACCTATACAATCTAGAACCACACACAATAGACAACGCATTAACAGACAAAGAAACACGAATTGCCAGGTACCTAGAGCCCCATATAGGCAAATGTCTCACCCTAGAAGCAAGCGCAGAATTAGACGAGCCAATCACTGCCCAGGAACTAGCGTGGGCCCTCAAAACGGCCAAACCCGGCAAAAGCCCGGGACCTGACGGTCTACCTATCAGGTACTACAAAGCGTACGCGGAGCTCCTCCTTCCTCGCCTCCTGGTAGCGCTTAACGCGCTTAGAGATGGAACACAGATCCCCCCTCAGACCCTGGAAGCAAACATCGTTCTGATCCCCAAAGAGGGGAAAGATCCGGAACTATGTGCCAACTACCGGCCGATATCCCTGTTCAACTGCGATCTCAAACTTTTCACGAAAATCCTCTCGCAGAGAATGCAAACCTTCCTCCCGGACCTAATACACATGGATCAAGTGGGGTTCACCCCACAACGGGAAGCTAGGGACAACACGATCAGGACGCTAGCCCTGATCCATTCTGCAAACACCAGCAAAGAGGGCCTTCTCCTGCTCTCCACAGACGCGGAGAAGGCCTTCGACAGAATATCTTGGGACTTTATGTTCCAGATACTGGAAGGGCTAGGGCTGGGCCCGTTCATGGTGACATGGATCAAATCACTATACACGAGACCGACCGCCCGCGTATGCGTGAACGGGGCCTTTACAGACCCCTTCCCGATCAGGAATGGAACCAGACAGGGCTGCCTACTCTCCCCCCTCCTGTTCATACTTGCACTGGAACCCTTCCTGAACTCGATCCGGAACAACCCACTCATCCCGGGTCTAAGGCTGGGGAGCAAGAGGCACTCCGTTGCAGCGTATGCGGATGATCTCTTGTTCTTTGTCACCAAACCTGAATCGGCAATGCCGGCTCTCATGAAGGAATTCGAGACATATGGAGAACTATCGAATTTCAAAATAAACTTCTCCAAATCCACGATACTAAACATCTCCATCCCGAAACACACAGAAAAGGCGCTGAGAAAAGACTTCCCCTTTGGGTGGTCAGACACCTCTCTGAGATACCTAGGGGCAAGGATCACCAAGGACCTCACCCAGCTATATGAGGCGAACTTTCAACCGCTGCTGCGCACCATCCAAAACGACCTCACTGACTGGGGACGGGCGCGGCTCTCGTGGTTCGGCAGAGTGGGGGTTCTCAAAATGAACATCCTGCCGCGGGTGCTGTACCTGTTTCAGGCCATACCCTGCTCCATTCCAGAGGCTTTCTTCGCCTCGCTCAGATCCATGACTCTCAGATTCACCTGGCAGAAGTTGAAAGCCAGAATAAAACATGATGTGCTCACACTGCCCAAAGAAAAGGGAGGGCTGGTCCTCCCTGACTTCAGGGAGTACTATAGAGCCACGCATATTCAACGGATCATGGAATGGACTAAGTCAGGGGTAGTTAAGCTATGGAAAGACGTGGAGACCACACAGGTAGGCAGACCTATCGCAGTCCTCCCCTGGTTGGACGTCCAACAAGGCAGGCAGTTAGCAGCCCCACACCCCCTCATCAAGGCGACCATACAGGTGTGGCATAGACTAGCCACACGACTGTCACTTACCACCACTCCCTCCCCATTACTCCCGCTGACCCACAACGAAACCTTCCCCCCAGGAACGGAACCGAGAAGTCCCGAGGCTGTGCCACGCAACCACCGGTGGCCGCCTCAAGTCACTAGAAGCCATGACCGGGAACTCGAACCACCCATTCATGTTACAATTCAGGTACAGACAACTGCAATTATTCACTCAACCATTACTTCAGATCCACAACACCACTAGAACACTGACACAATTCGAAGAACTCTGTATGGACCCAATCCCCCTATCCAAAGGCCTCTCCACCCTCTATGGCATACTCATGCGACAGAGAAGACAACCACCCCCAAGATTCATGGGGAAATGGGAACAAGCTTTAGGCAGAACCTTCACACCATCTCAATGGGACAAAATTTGCACCCTCTCGCTCCACTGTGCGCTGTCAAGCGGAACGCAGGAAACGGCCTATAAAATTCTAGCCCTCTGGTACCGCACCCCACTCCAGCGCCAACAACGATAGGGCAGGCACACCCACTAGGGGTAAGCAGACACACACCCAGGGCACAGGGCACGGAACCCCCCCTACGGGGAGGAACACATTACAACCCTAGCATCCACCCTCGTGGACCCCCTAGATTCTGGGTGCCACTACCACCAATATGGCAGCACTCCTCCTAGTAGAAACACAAGGAACGCACTAGCCCGTTATGGCTCAGGTGTCAGGGAGACCTCAACAATTGCCTTGGGCCACCACCTAAGGCATACATACTGCGGGCCCTGCGAATCCCGCCAATATATATACCACACATGTCATAGAGGGACCTGCGAGTCACCTAGGTTTGCATTCGAGACAAATGTTCCAGGGGTTAAATTCCCTTAGAAGACCTTACCAACCTGCGGGACCTGCGAGTCCACGGCGATAAAGTGCCATATTGTCATGACGTTGAAAAGTACTTAATATATAGGATAACCATGAAAACAAAAAAAAAAAAACAACAAGGGTGAGACCTGCGAGTCTCAAAACTATTGATGCTCACATAACTGATGAAACCTGCGAGGTTCGAAATGTTCACTTGACATGTTGACACAAACGGCTACATTTTGGAGACCTGCGAGTCTCAATGTTTCTTAAATTTTTTTGAAAACGAATAAACAGATATTTACAAAAAAAAAAAAATCTCTCACACAGATCAGAACCTACAGGAGCTCAACCTATAGGTACGAGACCTGAGACGCTCGATGTCTATTATGGAGGCAAGGCACAGACGAAAAAACCTGCGCCTTAGAGGTGTCCCAGAACACATAGACGATGCACAGCTCCTGCCCTATATACATAACCTCATGACAGCCATGAGCATTAGAGGCCCCACAGACAGGGCACAAATCACCTCAGCTTTCAGGGTGCGAAAATCCGCAGCAGCGCCCAAAGAAGCGCCCAGAGACGTCATAATTGTCACCAGGGACATCTCCATACGGGCCGCAATCATGACCCGATCAAGGGAACTAGGCACAGTGACCCACGAAGGCCACAAGGTGGCAGTGTACCCTGATACGCCGTTTTCAGCGCTCACAGAAAAGCGGAAACTGGCACCTGTGGCCAGGGCCGCCATCAGGGGGTGACAACCATGACGGTTGTCACGGGCCCGGCGGTCCTGGGGGGCCCGGACTGCTCTGACAGTCCTGGGCCCCACTTTCCCTCTCTGCACACATAGATAGCGAATATCGCTATCTATGTGTGCAGCCCCGGGCCCCCGGCTCCCTGTTACCACAGAGGGGGCCCAGGCAGCACACTTCCTGTTCTCCTCTCTGCTAATAACTCTCGCGAGACCCGGTTGCCATGGCAACGCTCCGCGGGTCTCGCGAGAGTTATTGGAACAGAGGAGAGAGGAGGCTGTGTGCTGCCTGGGCCCCCTCTGCGGTAACAGGGAAGCCAGGGGGCCCCCCACCGGACCACCAGGGATGGAATCTCCCCCCTCCCTGGACACAGGTAAGCAGGGAGGGGGGAGAAACAATTTTAATTAATTTTTTTTATTATGTTAAAATGCCCCTTCCTCCCCCTCCCCCTCCCCAGATTACACATTTACACACACACTACATAAACTGACACACACTGACACAACACACACTGACACAACACACACTGACACTACACACACTGACACAACACACACTGACACAACACACACTGTCACAACACACACACACTACATACACTGACACAACACACACTGACACAACACACACTGACACAACACACACTGCATACACTGACACAACACACACTGCATACACTAACACAACACACACTGCATACACTGACACAACACACACTCTGCATACACTGACACAACACACACTACATACACTAATACAACACACACTGCATACACTAATACAAAACACACTGCATACACTAACACACACTGCATACACTAACACACACTGCATACACTAACACACACACACACTGCATACACTAACACACACACACACATACTGCATACACTAACACAACACACACACTGCATACACTAACACAACACACACACTGCATACACTAACACAACACACACACTGCATACACTAATACAACACTCACACTGCATACACTAACACACACAGTGCATACACTAATACAATACACACACTGCATTCACTAATACAACATGCACTCTGCATACACTACACACTAACACACTCACCACATCCACTATACTGACACACACTCTGCATTCGCTACACATTAACACACTCTGCATTCACTACACTAACACACACTCTGCATCCGCTACACACTAACACACTCTCTGCATTCACTACACTAACATACACTCTGCATCCGCTACACACTAACACACACTCTGCATTCACTAAACTATACACACACTCTGCATTCACTATACTAACACACACTCTGCATTCACTACACTAACATACACTCTGCATCAAGTGTACACACAGCATCCACTACACAAACATCCTGTATTCACAGTACACACACTACATCCACCACAAATTGAAACACTCTGCATTCACTATACACAGACACTGTGTCTAATACACACACTACATCCACTACAGACACTGCATCCACTAAACACATTTCATCTAGTACATACAAACACTACATCCACTACACAAACACACACTACATCACTGTACACACACTACATCCACTACTCAAACACACTCTGCGTTCACTATACACACTGCATCCGCTACACAAACACACACTCTGCATTCACTGCACAAACAGTATCTAATACACACAAACACTACATCCATTACACACATTCTAATTCACTTCCACTAAACACACCACATTCAGTCCCGCATCATTGTCAGCGGACTAGGTAGGGCGTGGGCGGGCCCGGGAGGGCGGGGGGGCGGGGGGGCCCAGACCTTGTGCTTTGTCAGGGGCCCCAAAATTTCTGATGGCAGCCCTGCCTGTGGCTAAGAAACCGAGAGACGCTAACCTGAGATACCGCTGGGGCATGGATGGATCCCTCACCACTGTCGTCGCAGGTGAAAGCTACACACTCACCTCAGCAGATGACCCAGACAGCTTCCTCCAACACACAGGACTGGCGCCAAGGCAACAGAAAGAGACCCCTCTGCCAGAAGATACCATAGCGGAACCGGAGCAATGTCTCCACCATAAGCACAAGCAACACAAAGCACCGAGCACCGTGACGATAAAGAGGCTGACACCTGCAGCCATAAGAGAGCCAGAACGCAGATTTGCTAAGTGACTCAATGATTGTACGGAAAATGGGTCTATCACCCAGGACTGCTGCTAAATAACGAGAGTTTAACCCCCTACCTGTCCACCTATGTAATACCTATATGTTCACTAAGAGTTTTACGTTAATATTCTACGCCTACATACTAACCATATGCATAATTGATGTTTTACATTACTTGTCACATATGAAACTTTGTAACGCATAAGACAGATAATGATGTTAAAATATATAAAATTTTCAATAAAATCATAAAAAAAAAAAAAAAAGAATATTGCAGGGACCATGACTATAATGGTTAAATAGAAAGATTTAAGTAAGACATAGTAAAAGCATTGCGTGGTGCCATCATCATAGATCATAATGTCCCTTATCTCACTGCCAACCACTGCACTAAATTGTCCCCTGACGCGCATTTCTACCCTGGAAGAAATTACTTGGCAAAATCTTTCTATTTAACCATTAGGTAGCAGTTGTCTAGTGATCGTTAACTATTAGTCGTCTACGGGTATTTTTATACCTTACTTTGGGAGAAAGGAGGGTTTAGATATTTTTAAGGGTTGCCCACGAAGGCACATTAGGTTATATCTATTTAGATCTATAGGCTATCCCCTTCCTATATAACTGGTTGAAATGGATGTGCAGGGGCAAAAAATTAAGTTCGGTTCTTCACTTCCGAAATACAGGACTTCGGCCATTCGCCACTTCTGTTCGGCACTTCTGAAATTCGGCAATTCGTGACTTTGGCACTTCCAAAATTCGTGACTTTGGCAATTCCCTAACCTCTACTCCGAACCCTACCCTACCCCTTTACGTTCGGAATGAAACTAATTGCACATGTCTACTGGTTGACTCCCTCCCCTGCTTTTGCTCTATTCAATCTGTCGGATTACTTCTAGTTAGTACACCTTCCCACTTTATCTATATTGTAAAGAGGCCATACTAGATTTAGTGTTAACAAATGGAGATTTGGTATCAGATATTACTGTAGGTGAAAGTTTAGGATCCAGTGATCATCAGTCAGTGTGGTTTAATATAAGAACAGTGACTGAGTCACACCACACAAAAACAAAAGTTTTAGACTTTAGAAAAACAGACTTTTCCAAAATTAGAATATGTGTAAAGGAGTCATTATCAGACTGGAGCAATTTAAATGGAGTCCAAAAGAAATGGGATTATTTAAAAGTTGCACTACTGAAGGCAACAGAAAATTGCATTAGGCTTGTCAGTAAAAGCAAAAAATTCAAGAAACCACTGTGGTACTCCACAGATGTAGCCAAAATAGTAAAAAACAAAAAGTTAGCATTTAGTAATTATAAAAAAACCCAGAGTGAGGAAGACAGAATGACCTATAAGATTAGGCAGAAAGAGGCTAAGCAAGTTATAAGAGCTTCCAAATCACACACAGAAGAGAAAATAGCACAGTCAGTAAAAAAGGGGGACAAAACCTTTTTTAGATACATAAATGAGAAAAGAAAAGTAAAACAAGGATTAGTTAGATTAAAAACAAAAGAAGGAAGGTATGTAGATGAGGATAAAGGTCTAGCTGACTGCCTCAATAAATATTTTTGTTCGGTATTTACAGATGAAAATGAAGGAAAGGGACCTCAGTTAAGAAAAAGGATAAATGAGTCATTTATTACACGTGAGTTTACAGAGGAAGAGGTTCTATTTCAACTGTCAAAAGTAAAGACAAATAAGTCAATGGGACCTGATGGAATACACCCAAAGCTATTAAAAGAGCTTAGTGGTGTACTAGCAAAACCATTAACAGATTTATTTAACCAATCATTGATAACAGGAGTAGTCCCAGAAGATTGGAAGTTAGCGAATGTTGTGCCCATTCACAAGAAAGGTAATAGGGAGGAGTCGGGCAACTATAGGCCAGTAAGCCTAACTTCAGTAGTGGGGAAAGTGATGGAAACCATGTTAAAGGATAGGATTGTTGAACATCTAAAAACACATGGAATTCAAGATCAGAGACAACATGGGTTTACTTCAGGGAGATCATGCCAAACTAATCTTATTGATTTTTTTGATTGGGTAACTAAAATTATAGATCAGGGTGGTGCAGTAGACATTGCTTACCTCGATTTCAGTAAGGCTTTTGACACTGTTGCACATAGAAGGCTTATCAACAAACTACAATCTTTGAGTTTGGATTCCAATATTGTTGAATGGGTAAGGCAGTGGCTGAGTGACAGGCAACAGAGGGTTGTAGTCAATGGAGTATATTCGAAGCTTGGGCTTGTCACCAGTGGGGTACCTCAGGGATCTGTACTTGGACCCATTCTCTTTAATATTTTTATTAGTGATATTGCAGAAGGTCTTGATGGTAAGGTGTGTCTTTTTGCGGATGATACTAAGATATGTAACAGGGTTGATGTTCCAGGAGGGATAAGCCAAATGGAAAATGATTTAGGTAGACTAGAAAAATGGTCAGAGTTGTGGCAACTGACATTTAATGTGGATAAGTGCAAGATAATGCATCTTGGACGTAAAAACCCAAGGGCAGAGTACAGAATATTTGATAGAGTCCTAACCTCAACATCTGAGGAAAGGGATTTAGGGGTGATTATTTCTGATGACTTAAAGGTAGGCAGACAATGTAATAGAGCAGCAGGAAATGCTAGCAGAATGCTTGGTTGTATAGGGAGAGGTATTAGCAGTAGAAAGAGGGAAGTGCTCATGCCATTGTACAGAACACTGGTGAGACCTCTCTTGGAGTACTGTACACAGTACTGGAGACCCTATCTTCAGAAGGATATTGATACCTTAGAGAGAGTTCAAAGAAGGGCTACTAAACTGGTTCATGGATTGCAGGATAAAACTTACCAGGAAAGGTTAAAGGATCTTAACATGTATAGCTTGGAGGAAAGACGAGACAGGGGGGATATGATAGAAACATTTAAATACATAAAGGGAATCAACACAGTAAAGGAGGAGACTATATTTAAAAGAAGAAAAACTACCACAACAAGAGGACATAGTCTTAAATTAGAGGGACAAAGGTTTAAAAATAATATCAGGAAGTATTACTTTACTGAGAGGGTAGTGGATGCATGGAATAGCCTTCCAGCTGAAGTGGTAGAGGTTAACACAGTAAAGGAGTTTAAGCATGCGTGGGATAGGCATAAGGCTATCCTAACTATAAGATAAGGCCAGGGACTAATGAAAGTATTTAGAAAACTGGGCAGACTAGATGGGCCGAATGGTTCTTATCTGCCGTCACATTCTATGTTTCTATGTTTCTATGTTATTACAACTGCTACATTTATTTTATTATTTGTTAAGTGTATCTTCTCCCCCACCCCTCCACCCCCCATTGTTTGCAGCCGAATCATCTAACGCTACAATTCTGCTTTGGTTGGCTAGGATGTTTTTGATTTGATTTATTATCTTTTTTAGATTCCTTTTTTCCCCTTGTTTTTCCAATATCATTATTTTCCTATTTATAACTATGATGGTTCTTGGATTTTAATAGCGTGTTGAAGGCTATTTAGTTTGCTATACAAGTCACACTCTAGAAATATTCTGAAACGCAATTTTAGACTGTATCCAATAAAGGTTATGCTTAGTGATGTCCCGAACTGTTCGCCGGTGAATAGTTCCTGGCTGTTGCGGTCGCCGGCCCGCCGAGTCACACGGCCGTGCCCGACCGGCACAGCCTCGCCGACAACACGAGCTTACCTGCTCGTCGGCAACCGCTCCCCCAGGTCTTCCGGGCATCGCGCCCAAATCCAAGATGGCGCCGACCGCATGGTCGCGTCTATTACTAGCCCCGCCCCCAAAAATTATACTAACGTGTGCGTGACACGCACACGCACGTTTTGGGGTCAGAGGTCGCCCTCTGACCAATCAGAGCATAGAGAGGGATATTTAAATCCCTAACTCACCCCAGTACCTTGCCCTGTCGTGGTTTCCGTTTCCTGGTTTCCTGAGAGCGCTCTAAATTTGTCTATCTGATTTCCTGGTATCCTATCTTGGCTTTTCCCTGGTTATTCTGAATTCTGGTTTCCCTGACTTGGCTTGTGTTTACGGTATTGTGTATTTTCTGGCTTCCTTGACCTCGGCTTTCCCTTTGACCATTCTCTGTCTCTAGCGTATTAGTCCGGCCATTCTAAGGTTCGGTTTACGCTCTGTCCTTTTATTTTCCTTTCCTTGTTTATGTATATGGTTACATAGTTTCTGCGTGCTGGACCACACTAGTAGTCGTGACACCGGCGAACATCGCTTGTTCGAGTTCGCCACGGACGGCGAACACATGCGCTGTTCGGTCCGCCCCCTATTCGTCATCATTGAGTAAACTTTGACCCTGGCCTGTACCTCACAGTCAGCAGACACATTCCAGCCATTCAGCAACAGACCCTCCCTCCCAGACCCTCCCACCTCCTGGACAGCATCCATTTTACATTCATTGTGAAGCTGCATTCCTATTGAGAGTAGGGACAGTGTAGCTGCTGCTGATTTGAGGGAAATTGATAGCTAGGCTAGTGTATTCAGTGTCCACTACAGTCCTGAAGGACTCATCTGATCTCTGCTGTAAGGACAGCCCTCCTCCCTCCCCCCCCCCCCCCCCCAAAAAAAACTTTTTGGACTGTAATATAATAGCAGTCAGTTTCCTTCACTAGTGTGCGTTTCAGGGCCTGCCCAGTGCTACCACTCACTCACTGGTGTCCCAATAGCTTGCATTTAAAAAAAACAACTTTTTGGACTGTAATATAATAGCAGTCAGTTTCCTTCACGAGTGTTCATTTCAGGGCCTGCCAGGGCACAGTGTCACACCAGTGCAACTCATATCTGGTGTAACAGTAGTGTACATTTAAAAAAAAAAATAATAATTTTTGACTGTAATAGATTGAATAGCAGTTAGTTGTCTGCCAGCGTGTGTGTCAAGCTCACAGCGTATACTGTGCCCACTTGCCCAGTGCCACCACTCACTCACTGGTGTCACAATAGCTTGCATTTAACAAAAACAAAACTTTTTGGACTGTAATATAATAGCAGTCAGTTTCCTTCACTAGTGTGCGTTTCAGGGCCTGCCAGGGCACAGTGTCACACCAGTGCAACTCATATCTGTTGTCACAGTAGCTTGCACGCATAGTACCACTAATCGAAAAAAAAAATTACAGGTAGAGGCAGGCCACCCCGCAGGGGCCGTCGTGGTCGTGGTTCTGTGATTCCCTTTGGCCCTAGAATAATGCCCAGTGTTCAGAGGCCACGTACCCTGAACTTGAAAAGTTCTGAGGACATAGTTGACTGGCTCGGAACCTCGACGCACCATCCTCCTCCAGCTTAGCTTCGGGCACCTCTCAAGTTACCACTCGCCCGCCTGCCGCCACCACCAACACTAGCATCACAGCCGCTTCACTTGGTATGTCAGAGGAGTTATTTACACATCAGTTGGAAGAAATGAGTGATGCGCAACCATTATTGCCAGAGGATGTAGATAACAGGGATATGTCTCAGTCAGGCAGCATTACACACGTACGGTGTGATGATGATGATGTTGTACCCGTTGCTGCTTCCTTTGCTGAGTTGTCAGATACAAGTGAAGCGGTTGATGATGACGATGCGTCCGTGGATGTCACGTGGGTGCCCGCTAGAAGAGAAGGGGGAAAGTTCAGATTGGGAGACAGAGAGGAGGAGGAGGAGGAGACGGGTTGGAAGCAGGGGGAGGTCGTCGCAAGGAGCTAGTGGCACAGTCAGACAGCATGCATTGGCACCCGGGGTCAGCCAGACAGCACGCCAATCAATGCATGCTGTTGCCACCACCAGAATGCCGTCATTGCAGAGCTCAGCAGTGTGGCATTTTTTTTGTGTGTCTGCCTCTGTGCAACTCATATCTGTTGTCACAGTAGCTTGCACGCATAGTACCTCTAATCGAAAAAAAAATGATCGCACATCACAAACGCCTATGGGTTCAACACATGAGTACAAGCAGCACACAAACTCAAAGCCGCCATCCTCCTCCTGGTCCAGCATCTTCAGCCACGTCAACCACTGCTGTCCTCCTTGCCCCCTTTCAACCATCCGCCACTCCGTCTCTCGCCTTGAGCAGTTCCTGCTCATCTGCCCACAGTCAGGTGTCTGTCAAGGACATGTTTGAGCGTAAGAAGCCAATGTCACAAAGTCACCCCCTTGCCCGGCATCTGACAGCTGGCTTGTCTGAACTCTTAGCCCGCCAGCTTTTACCATACAAGCTGATGCAGTCTGATGCGTTCCAAAAATTTGTGAGAGGCAACTCAGAGAGAGGAGTCTGAAGAAGAGGAGTCAGAGGAGGAAGGTGGCTTTGAGGAGGTGGAAGACCAAACACAGCAGGTGTCCCAGGGGGCTTGTTGTCACCTTTCGGGGACCCTTGGTGTTGTACGACCTGGGTGGAGGAAGAGACCTTCAATGACATCAGTGAGGACAAGGAACGGGACATGGCTAGCTTGGTATCCAACCATGTGCAAATTGGGAGTTTGCGGTTGTGCAAATGGACTGTTTGCGGTTGTTTGCGGTGCGTTAAACGGGGAGTTTGGTCTGTCACTGTGAAGCGGGCGTAACCCTTACACTACCTGATCGATACAACATCATTTCTGATGTTTTAAGGCACGTTATTCCAAACAATTTAGGTGATTTATGCCCTTTATGGATTGAAACCAGACTCTGCATCCACTATGTAATTTTCCATGGGAGTTTTGCCATGGATCCCCAATGGATCCCCCTCCGGCATGCCACAGTCCAGGTGTTAGTCCCCTTGAAACAACTTTTCCATCACTATTGTGGCCAGAAAGAGTCCCTGTGGGTTTTAAAATTCGCCTGCCCATTGAAGTCTATGTTGTTTCGCCCGTTCGCGAACATTTGCGGAAGTTCGCGTTCGCCATTTGCAAACCGAAAATTTTATGTTCGCGACATCACTAGTTATGTTTTACTAATTAATGTATTATTATTTTGGGTTGCTTTTTACATTTGTGAAGGTTAGGGTTGTGAGGTATTAAAAATTGTCTACCTCCGATCCTCCCTTCCTCTTCGTTCTAATATGTATATTCTATTAGGGGTTACCCCCCACATCATATTAAGCAACCTAACACACTCTCCCTGGATATACAAATTTTGTACTATAGTAAAAAAAGATATAAATTTTTTTTTAAATGTATAACTATTTTTAGTATGGTTTGACAAGTTACCTCAATCTCGTTGGGCTCCCGTGGTCGCAACCCGGCTTTTCTTCCCCAGCAGGAGAATTAAGGTAACTTTAAAGTTTAAAGCAGGGCCACACTCAGAGGGCGAGCACTTATCATGAGCCTCTCTTAGCCATTGCGTGTAGTCCTAGACTGGCTGTAATTTATTCAATGGAGACATCCAGCTTCTCCTGCAGAAGACTAGCTGTCCCATGGGTGCCCGGGGGACCATGTGGGTTGGTGTGACTATTTACCATGGGTTGTATGCAGGGCAGTCCTAACAGCGGACTGTAATGATTATAGTGCTTGGAATGTTAATTATCAACATCACATTGTCCTCATAATCACACTCTTCATACCCGATGCTCGGGAGTACCACGGGAAATGTTCTAGTTATCTAAAATAACCTCTTTAGTCAGCACTGCCCTATTCAATATGGATAGACAGAGCTAACACTGTTTGTCCAAAGTGAACACATCATATGTTAATTTTTATGTTTTGTCCCCTACAAAGTGTCATCATTGCTCTATATGGTTACATTTCTATTTTGGAATACAGATTTTTTTTATTCAATGGTATTGGTGTCCCAGGGGGGATTTGCTGTGTCTACCCTTTTTTTGGGATGGGAACAGGTGTTGCAGAGTCTGACTCTGAACTGCAGTCTGATCTATAGCTGCACACATACTTATTGTGGGGGCTCTCATGGCAAAGCCTGCCTCCATTCCGTACAACAATTCAAAGAGGGGGGGCACTTTTTTTATGGGGGAAGGTTATCATGTGGCGGTTATTCTAGAGTATTTTATAAGACTTTATGACCTTTACTGTAACTGAAATTAATTTAAAACCAGACCAAAGTATTTTATTTACACGGTCTCATTCCTAAACACCGTTACTTCAGGTAAAATATGTATTTTTACTCATTTAATGGGTGGCTTTTCGCTGGGTCGCTCTATTATTCACCCACATTTCTGAGCTCCCGTAAAAGAGGGACCAGAGGCATTTGAGTAGCGTAAAGGGACACTTGTGAGGTATGACGCTCAATAGACCATCTTCATTGATATCCTTGTGGAGTCTGTAAAACCAATGATGGAAAGTATGTTGTCTGTTGAATATTAGAACAATCTTGAAATCAACCAACGACCAACGCATTTCTAACTTTTAGTCATTTTGTGTGCGCTGACATAGGACTCAGTTTAATATTGTTGGATACGCTTTTCACATTATTTCATATTATGAAAAATATTTAGCATTTTTTTAATAAATATTTTTATTTTATTTTTTATTTTAATATTTTAATATTTTGGATAAATAATTGTAAACATTAATCCAAAAATATAAAATAATTTGAAAAAGCTCACCGTAAGTTATAATTATATGAGTGTGTCTGTCTGTATATATTTAAACTACGTGTATGTGGTTTTACAAGACTTGGGAGATGTGTTCACGTCTATTGCACTGTGGTTTTGTAATTATGTACATGTGCGTTTCATTGCGGGAGTTGTGTGTGCCAATTGTGGGTTAGTTACTGTTTGTTTGTTTTGGTGTTTTTTTTTTTTTAAAGCTTATTTTGTCTCCTTTATTTTGAACACTGACCCACAGACCATAGAATCAATAATTTTAATAACACACCTTTTTTTTTTTTTTTTTGTGAAATTTATTTGGTGAGAAATCACCGAGGGAAAAAAAAATCCCAAATAATTTACAGCTGCACCAAACATTTCTTCATAGAAAGAAAAAGTGCGTTTCCAGCATTTAAGGGTATTCACAGGTGAGACGTGTCTAGGAGACGGTTACAGGACATTCTGCATGATCGTCTACACAAATTATCTGACAGCTCGGGGGAACATGCAAAATGTATACCTTGTCCTGTAAAAAAAAAAAAAAAAAAGAGTTAAACACTTTTACCAATTCTACATCTTGCAAAATTTGCCAACTCGTTAGTAATAAAAAAAAGTGTTTGAGCAGTAGTTTTATTTCTAACCCTCCGCTAGATTGCCGTGAATTATATTACCAATTAAATAGAGAATTCAAAATGTTGGGTGTTGATTTAGTGACCTAAAGTTGCCGTACTTGCAGGATCGCAGTGTCATTACAGCACAAACCGTTTATAAAGGGATACGTTACAAAAGTATACCCCAATTTTAATCTCTGCATTGTCCAAGCACTGGGGGTACAGCATTTTACCATCTGATTCTCATGGATCCATGGACTATAACTAATATCTTTCTTAGCCAGGGTTTGTCTGAGAATGACAGGATTAACACAATATTTAATCTGTACATAGCGGTAGAAGAATAACCAGTAAATGTATAGATTTTCTGTAAAAGCCATACAAAGATATCTCTTCTCCCCTCGCCTGTCAATCAGTACTGTAGTTGCTGTGATTGCTCTTCTAGAAATTGTCTCATGAAAAAGTAAATTTATAATTTTTTTGTTTTGATAAATCATTTTTTTCACTGATTTAGGAACTGTTATAAGCCATGACAACTTTGCCTTAAACAGTTTACTATTAATTGTGATAATACTAAATTAAGAGGCATTGATTTGACATTGGAGTTAGAAAAACTAGGAGTTATATTTGAAAATATTACTTTACAAAATGGCATTAGATGCCCTGAATCACCTTTTAATTCTGTAAGGTACTTAAATGATGCTTATGATGTTTTATAAGGCAATTCTGCAGAACAATTAATGAAATAAGTGAGATTATGGGCCGAATAAGGTGGGCCAGTTGTTGTCTGTTGCCAAAGCCGTATTCTGTAAAGTTTGTTCCCAGAAAACGAGGGTTGAGAATATAATGGGACACATACCGTACACATTTCATCCAGACATGATGTGCTTGATGAAGGCTGTAAGAAAAAAAACAATTCATTTATGGTATGGCAGCATACTCCTCCAACTTCCCAATACAGACTTATCAGGGTATTTACCCTAATGTGAATTGTTGAGAATGTCATACCACCCAACTGGCCTGGTTTTAGCAGGACTGTTTTGAATTTGAGCTCCTGTCTTGTTTTCCCAGATTTGATCATTAATGTGGTCACGGTAGAGCCAGTACATGCAGGGATAGTGTGTTAAAGGGGCAGAAGGTTTTAATGTGTGAGCAAAGGGTTAAACTGAACTGAATTTTTTTTTTGTGTGTGTGTGTTTTTCTCTTTTTTTAAGATTATTTTTTTTGGGTTAAGGAAATTATAAATTCTAAATTAATTGATACTGCAACGAATTAAATGGAGTATATTACAATTGTAAGATAGATGAGAATAAGATAAACCAGAAAGGAAGGCATTCATTAAATTGAAGCATTAAAAAAGCAACATGGGAATTTTCTATATTACATAATATGAATATAAATGATTACAATGTTAATGAATGATATAAAGGTAATGTTATAATGTAATGGGGAAAATGTGCAATTCAACTGTGTTGTACTGCGTGTTGATACTCTTTTTGGAACCAATAAAAAAATTAAATTGAAAAAAAACAAAAAAAAAAACTGAACTGAAATGGACTGGGGTGAGGAGAGGGTGACATTGAACTGGAGAGGGTTACACTGTGCAGGTGAGAGGGTTACACTGGGGTGGAGAGAGCATATCTCCCAGGTATCCTTCATTACGGGGGACAGACCCTATTGTCGGCCTATATCCCTCTTTCCTATCCTAATGTCCCTCTTTTTTAGGAGCTCCATATTATTGGTGTGTCTGAGTGTATAACAGAGCTCCACAGCAATAATACTCCCAGTAATGTGTCTGTGTGTATAACAGAGCTCCGCAGCAATAATACTCCCAGTAATGTGTCTGAGTGTATAACAGAGCTCCGCAGCAATAATACTCCCAGTAATGTGTCTGTGTGTATAACAGAGCTCCACAGCAATAATACTCCCAGTAATGTGTCTGAGTGTATAACAGAGCTCCGCAGCAATAATACTCCCAGTAATGTGTCTGTGTGTATAACAGAGCTCCACAGCAATAATACTCCCAGTAATGTGTCTGAGTGTATAACAGAGCTCCACAGCAATAATACTCCCAGTAATGTGTCTGAGTGTATAACAGAGCCCCACAGCAATAATACTCCCAGTAATGTGTCTGAGTGTATACCAGAGCTCCACAGCAATAACACTCCCAGTAATGTGTCTGGGTGTATAACAGAGCTCCACAGCAATAATACTCCCAGTAATGTGTCTGAGTGTATAACAGAGCTCCACAGCAATAATACTCCCAGTAATGTGTCTTTAAATTACAGTAAATGTGTTTAGCTATCAGTCTGTGTCAATAAGATGCATTGTTCGAGTTTTATATTACATTTTAGCTCTATAAATTGTTATTAGTAAGTCACCTAAAAAAGAACAGCCCTGCCCATGCTAACACCCCCACTCACACCCCTAACATTAAAGTGTCCCTCTTTGTGCATTTAAAATGTTAGGGGGAAGGGGAAATGGTTACACTGGGGTGGAATAAATGATAATTGGGTATTAATCACATGATTACTATATAAGGGGCATAATCTGGGCAACAACATTATATTTGACATAAAAGGATGAATTCTGAGGGATAAAAAGAGCAAACAAGATTTAGCTGTTGCCTAGAAACCCGTGATGCCCCTGGTCAGCCATGTGCCATGGCAATACACGTGTAATTTAAACTGGATCCAGCGGGGACTTTCCATGACCTCTGTCTGTGGCACTTTGTGACACTATGTACACGTACCTTTTATAGTGTAAATTCCCGGACTGCATTGGTCGTAAAAACGGGTCTAAGTGTCCTGGATTTAAAATTGCGCGGATCACCTCCCTGTGTTCATGTTACAATGTATTTGATTTATGGTGCACTGGGAATGCATAAAAATGTAACACCTCCATGGAAATACGAGATTTATGGAGTATTAGAAAACTGATACGACTGGTAACCCATTCACAAACACAAACAGACAAAATTACGGCCAGCGCTCAAACTCCCACTACTCTGGGGTGGCAGCAATGACCGTAGTACTCGTCAGCCCCAATACATGTCTCATTAGAGGTTGTGCCTTTTAGCTCAAAGTATGATATGAATTGTTAGTGTAGGACTCACCTAACAGGTTTGCCTTGACGTGGCAGGGGAGCTTACACTTTAATGGTCATTGGAGTGATACTAAAAAACCTCCAGTTTAAATGTACGTAGGGATTTGGGATAGTGCACAGGTAACTCCTTTTTTTTTTTCTTGTTTCTTTGTAATTCGGAGTTCCTTCCACTAGTACTCAGAGGCTTTCGCTTATTCAGTTTTAATCAAATTGTGGAACAAAATGGGATTCTAAGGGTAAAAGCTGGTGTTTGGTACTGGTTTTCATGGGGACTAGCCTACCAGCTATGCAGGGGCACCACTGATTGGCCGAGAGTGGTCAGCTTTTCCAGTTCTCAGTTTAGTGAGTGTGACTTTGTGTAACACGACGGTTGAGTGCTGTCAGCTGGTGAGTGTGTGTGAATGAAGACATTGTCCAGACAATACCTTCATAGTTAATGCATCCGTTGGCGTCTTCCTGCCCAGACATGAGTTGCTCTACTTCGTTCTCCTGCAGCTTCTCACCTGTGTTTAAGTAACAATTGTCAAGAACATGGAAGTGGTTTCATCCATTGCTAGCTTATTACACATTTTACAATACAAAGGAAAGTTCCTGTGTAGGAACTAATATTCATTTCAAGGGCAGTTTTACGATTTAAGGGGTCCTAAGGATAAACCATCTCAAACTGTGACAATGGATTTACATAATAAATTAAAACAAAGTTACGCTGTATATACATTCACTTTTATTTAATGCATAGACATCATGTCCAGACAAGCATGCATTACACTTGCAGATATTTCTTTAAGACAAAGTTCAAAAGTCCATCCGATAAATGGGAACCCTAAATTGCACCAAAAGTTGCATAAAATTGATGATGTTCCTTACAACGTGGGATACAGGCCATATATCATAAGAACGCATTTTCTTCAATCCATCACTTACCCAAAGTGGCGAGGACATGGCGTAACTCTGCTCCCATTACAGTGCCGTTGCTTTCCTTGTCAAAGACACGTAGTCCTTCCACAAAGTCCTCAAAAGAGCCCTTGTCCTTGTTTTTAGAAATGTGCTGGAGCATTGGAAGAAAGGTCTCAAAGTCTACAAGTTTGGTGTTCATTTCTGCAGAAGGAGGCAAGAGAAAAGTTAAATAAAAACTAAATTAAAGTTTCAGGAAGACAAACCCCCCAGTGCCTGGAAGTGAGAAAGAGGAACAAAAGGTTGTGGTCCAAACCATAAAAATTAGAAGATGGAATTTCAGGATGAAATGTGTTTGGCCACTTCTCAGTGTGTTTTAAAAATAGAAACCCTATTTCTATTATTTCAAGATTATGAGTGATGGGCGATAACTGTGTGTGCTCACAATTCTATAGCATTATCACATACTATAATAGTATCACATTCCATAACTAAAAAAGGTTCTTCACTAGAGTTCGGCCTGCAGCATGCAATATACGGGATTAGGCAGTTGGCAGGCCCTAGTTATTAGGTCATCAAAATATCCAGCCTTAGAGGTGATCAGTTGAGCCCTCTGGGCTAGTGAGATTTTCTGTGCCCTGGTATGGATTCCATGGGTGGATAACAACACACATACCAGGGCTTAGTAAAATATCAGCTTTCATGTTTGCGGCAAGTTTGGGAATGTGATGTTCCTTCCTGGCATTTGGACAGCAAAATGTTATCTTCAGATGTATCACAATTAGATGCTAAGGATCTCATGCCTCTTCCACTCTATAGGGAAACTCTTTGACTTTGCATGTGTTTCAAGGACACAAGACATTCCATGGAGTGTCTACACGTCCGGAATAAAAGACGGGCGTAGTATCTACTATGTGTCTAAGTGGGCTACAATCCTACCCAACGCTGCTTTTGATATAAAGGGCTGAATCTCTCTTTCAGAAATAGAATGAGCTTTGATGCCAGGTGTAAAAGGCCGAATGTTTGTACCAGATAGCAGCTATGTCGGGCTCAGCCAGAAAATCCCATGGCTCACAGATCATTTTCCTAAAGTAAGACTATTTATACAGGGGATTGTCTTGCCTGTGCTCTGTCTTCTATCTAGGTCCGTTATCTGTTACCCTACAAGTCTGTAGTCTGTCTAGCTCACAGTATGCACAACGTGAAACAAACTGGATTATTCAATAAAGTGAAAATAGTCAGGAATCCAAAGTGAATTTCGAGCTTAAGGACAAACTAGCTGAATTGGAGACACCTGGAGAATTTTTCCGATTTGGCTTTTTTGACCTTAAAGGAACAGTTTAGTCACCGAGGCCACCTCATCTTAATGAATTAACGTCGCAGTTTTTTGGAAATTGGAAGACAGTCACCAGAGGTACACTGACAGAGTAAAACATGGTCATGTGACGCGGTAGTCCCTCATAGAAAATAATTGATTCAATGCTTATGTATGGGGAAGCCTGGATTCGCTTAGTGCTCTCTGCACATGCTCCTCGGGTCCCTGATGCTAATCAATGTGTGCAATTAAAAATATTAACTTAAAGGTTTTCACTTACTTCTTTCCAGCTCAGGGCTCCCTCATCGCTACTTACATCTCCTCCTCCCGCGATGTAATTGAGAAGGCATGGCCTTCTTAGGCGTGATCCAATCCAATGCTCCTCATTGAGAGAGAGGGCCGGCGCTACCATAAGGTGACACAGGTGGCTGCCTTAGAGCGCACTTGCCAGAGGGCCGCAGTGTCCAAGTGACCGGCAGGAGGGAAGCACACAGCGCTCCACCGGCACCTCCGTCCTGTATTCTGTCAGATTTCTGGACCCATGAGAAATCTGGACTCATGATACGTCATATGCAGTGCAGCCTCATCACGTCCGTGGCTGCACCCGACATGACGTGAGTCGAGATTTCTGACAGGGTCCGTACTCCAGACAACACACCATCAGGAGTCTGACTACGCATGTACAGCATAGGCCACAGCATAACATTTTGACAAACATTTTCAAGCCCATTTCAGAACATATTTTAAGACATTCCTGCATTGTTACTGGAACTGTCAGAGTATGTACCACTGCAGATGTCCATGACAACTGAGCTTGGCACTCCAGATATTTCTGAATTACAGATCGTTTGATGATGTTGGTGTATCATGGTAAATGTAGTTCATACATATGTGATGACAAAGTTAAAACATTACTGATGTAGGTTTTTGGATAGTATGTTAAAACAATCACCCCTTTACATTTTGTAAACGGACTTCGTCAGAATTTGTTCGGGCTAACCTGAACATTCTCTTTGCGTTCCTCTCTATGTTACCATGAGACACATGTCAATCTTTTCTTATTTTGTAAACAGCCGTCTTTTAAATTAACCAATGTATTCATTACAATCCACGTTGCATACCACACATTTCTTCTAATATTCTCCTAATTTCCTTTACCCAAATCAAGAAAAAAATTAATTTTTTTAAAAATGCCACCCTATTCTGCTTGCTCTTGAGTTTTCAAAAAATAACTCAAACTTTTTGCCTCTTTCTTCCTTTTTCCCAAATTCTCACCTTCTGCTTTAGGTCTCCCTAAAACTCTTAGAACTTCTGCATTGGTTGGATTTTGTCCCAGGGCCCTCAGAACATCTCCAACTTGACCATAAGTGATCTTCATCTCTCCTCCCGGGGTACGATCAAACAGCTGGAAGGCCTCTTTGAATTCTGGGAATGAGAGCATAAGATTTAGAACAATGAAGAATAACATTCTTGGCAACAAAACTAGGTGAAGAAAACCTTTTTTTGCCAGAATGGGACATCTGCATATTTATTGTCCTCCGCTCTATTGAGCCATGCTGTCATTAAAGTTGCAATGTGTTCCATTTTGAAATACGATACTTAAAAACTATTGACTTAATGGCATAGTCTATTATTTTTCCTTAAGGCGTTAAATAACGGCTTTTCTCTTATGAATTTAAACATCATACAACAAAAGTGACCCATCTCCACCATTTAAATATCAAGTCCCCAAAACGCCCTCTATAGCAGTTTGTCGGGATTTGTCAGGACGATAAGGCACCCTGGGTGTAACGTTACCGGAATATATCTTAAAGCTGGGCTATAATTATTTCATTGTTCCTCCCCCATTCCAAAGGGACATTCATTTAATTCCAGACACAATAATTAGAGGCCATATCCCCAGAGAAAAGACATGTTTAACAATCCACTGCCTTGGAGACTCATTAAGCTCAATGTCTTACTGAATTGTGAACTTGGAAAGTTATCCATACACCTGTTAACACTACAGTAAAACAAGAAACTGATATTTTCCAGACCTGTATGTTTAGCATGTCTTCTGACCTCTTTACTTCACATGCACGTATGCATGATTGACATGGCGTAATTCACATTTGAAAGCTTAAAAGGACTATTAGATTCATGAATTAAGCAGGGAGTGCTTGGGCGATGATAGACTACTATGGGTAAGGAGTATTAGAGAACATTTGACACCCTCTTCGTCTTCTACATTCCCACTGGACCTCAACGGTTGCTTCCCATTGATTATAGTCCTAATGCAAAAGAAGTCAACATGTGGAGTACCTCTTCTAGCTAGCCTTCATGGATTTCCATGGTCAGCTTGTGGCCCTGGGCAATACTGAAATGGCCCATCCATAGTCCAACAGCAAAGAGCCCAAAGACCCCATACTTAATACAATCAAGCTTCACTGTAGGGTATTTATACTGTGATAAGGTATCCAGATTAAAGACCAATCTTAATCCTGCTCAGTTCCTGACATGCAGCTGGATACAACAGTGTATTGGATTAGATCACTAGACTGTGAGGTCTTCCCGTTTTTTTAGTTTTCCTATACTTCGTCTGCTACTATATTACAACAGTATTACAATTATTAATAACTTTATTATGATCAAACTTGACCCTCGCCATGTCAAAATCTATAATTTATACAGAAGGCAATGAAATGGAGATTTACCTTCAATCTGATCAGCACCGAACTCGATCTACAGAGAAATAAAAATCTGTTATTTTTGAATAATAAATAAAAACGTATTTGTTTGCCCTTATTTTTTTATTAACTGTGGGATAGTTTTACCCATTTGTCAAATAGAGAGCTAGAATTGTATTGTCTTTGTGTGGGATACATTCTAAGTGTTCTACTATAAAAATACACTCGGTATTAATTGTTGGATCTCTTGTCACTGTCACTGTCTGTGTCTGTGCAGCTGTAAATTGAGCAATTAGTGGAACCTGTTCGGATGTAATTGGTGTCAATTGGCGACACGTTTTAGACTTGTAGACAGGCTATTTAAAATGAATGTGTTACTGTATGATACAAGCTGATAAACCCTCTTTTTATTTATATCTTAATTTGCTGACGGCTATGGGTTTTATTTGGTACGCACAAGAAATGTGGAAATATGACTAGGGAATTGCGATTTTTTTTTTTACATTTAAAAGCTGAATTGTGGAAAAAAAAATCTCAATCTCTTTGCAATTCCCTTGTCAGTTCTTTACAATTGCTGGTTTACTAAGTAATCCCTTTTCCATTCTATTTTTTAAAGAAACACTTCAAGTACCATAACCACTGTATGATTGCATTACCGGCCAATCTTGGACAGACATCAAGCTAAGGTCCAGGAAAAAGAAGGTAAATAGCATCTTTATTTATTATTTATTGTAATAACCTATCAATAGATTTATTCATATAAATGATAACAGCTTGATAAAAGCCTGATACCCAGATTTCTATGTAGGAATTGTTATAGCCAAAATATTAAACTCAATTTACAAGCACATACAGTAAGTGATAATGTCGGCTATGGTGTACCTCAGTATAGAAGTGTACTTTTAAACGTTATATTCACTTTGAATTCCTGACAATTCTCCCTTTTTTAAATGACCCTTGTAATGCATAAAGTTTATGTTACATCCCAGTAGGAGATGACGGACAATGACATATGTGGCACGATGTACTCTCTGTTACAGGGATTTAAACAGGATTTGTTTTTTGAAGGGCTTTACATTGATGTTTAGAGGCTGCGTGATATCACAGGAGAAGAATGTCTGCAGATGGCAAACTGAATTTAATTTTAACTAAGTTCAATTTAATGACTTCTAGTAGAGTACTGTTGGTAAAATAAATAATAATTAAAATCAATCAAAAAGATAAGTATTTTATATATAAGCCACCTCATTTATATATTGTCTAAATGGATCAATATGTCTTCTTATGATCCGTGTTCCCTTCGTTTAATGCTTTTCCCAAAAAGTGTTAACTGTTTAAATATCCTTTGCTCCTCAATGTTTGTACTGACAGAGTTAAAGCTGCGACCCCAACACAAATGAATATTCTCTTGCCCAGATCTTCACCCATATACTTACTGTGACACTTTTGGGGTCAAATGGGACTTCTTTAGGGGGCTCTGGGGCTGGAGGTGCAGGAGCAGCGGCTGGCTTGGGGGCTTCCTTCTTGGGGTCTGGTTTCTTGGGAGGCATGGTGTGTGTTAGGTTGGGTGAGATGCAGAGAGAGAGAGAGAGAGGCACCAGGTGGAAGAACAGGGCAAGGGTGGTCACTGAGCCCTCTTATATTCAAGGAGTGGAATCTGCAATACTATAAAAGGACTGACAGTAAGAGATGTCCCACTTGTCACCGCTGGTCCATTGTTATCTGACTGTCCCTCTGACTGCAAAACATTAACACCTTCACTGCCTGATGGCTGCCTACACTGAATACTTTAAGCTTACAATCTTTTCTCTAGGCATCATCGTTACCTCAAAACCTTTCTGTCATTCTCTGAAATTAGAGTGCAAGCTCTGTGTCTCAATATTCAAACGGTTGGATGTGCAGGTACCAATATGAATGTATGTTTTTTTTTTAAATCTATATTGGTAAATGATAGGTTCAATAAAACAAGCAGCGATAACGTGGACCGTTATCATTTTAAAACGCGCCAAAGACATAGCAGTAATCCTAAATAAATAATTACTGAATAAAATGTATCTTTTTTTTTTTTCTACAAAGCAAACGGCTTATTGACAGAGGCTCACGTATCACCCATCCCTGGGATTTGCAAATTGTAGAGAGACGGAGAAAGTAATGTCGCAGTGAGTCATGCATTGTGTGATATAACACCACTGAAGGCATCGGGGACATTATAATAATACGAATAATCACAAATATCTCCAGAACATTGACCCCATGTTTCCCTTAATTTATGTTTCTTTTATATTACATGTTTTTTTAGGCTTAACGAAAGAGTAAAGTTTACTTTAAACGTAGGACAGCACCAGAGACGCAGTCTACCTGAGATTAGTGTGATGGTGGTGGTGGGCTTACCATGGTACGGCCACGTGATGTTACCAAACTCCCATATTTATTTGCTAAGATGGGGGATTTTAAATCGCATTGTAAAATGTAAAACTGTATTTTTTATGTGAATGCGCGAGCTGTTCTTTTAAACTGCATTTTGAGATTAGTGTGGGTTACACTTCCAGACAGCAGCTGTCTCCTTTAATTCTCTTCTTTGTAGACTATTGAAGATCTTTATAAATGTTCCAAAGTAGGACACATATCAACCATTCCAGACTTAGCTTTCCTGTAATAACACATTGTTTTGGTAGCATTCTTCGAGTTATGAGTCGTGTGTCGTCCTTCTAAACCCAAACCTTTTGCAGAGTTAAAGCAAGCCATAATTAAACAAACCTACATCAGTTGTTTACGGCTTAATTTAGCAAAATGTTCACTTAACAGTGAGTTAACCATCAAGTTGCAAACTTTCAACCAAAAAGTAGCTTTTGAAAAATTAGCCGTGACTCAGAGGAACACCCACAGCCCGGCAGCCCCCCACTGGAGGTGTGGCTAAACCCGAAATTGCACATCTACTTATAGCCATACAATTCATACCGGAAATATGTATTGTGATAGGCAGGCCCGGTGCAAGGTATTTTTGCTACACCTTTGGGCATCTCATACACCCCACTTATGTGTCTCTTACTTCCCTCAGCCCCTTTGTGTGTCTCTCTACCCTAGCTCCTTTGTGTGTCTCTTACTTTACTTAGCCCCTTTTGTGTATCTCTTTTTACCCTTCCTCACACCCTCTATATCTCTTTTTACCCCAAACCCCCTGTGTGTCGTTGTCTCCCTCCGTTCCTGTCTGTCTCTTTTGCCCATTACCCAATGCCTCTGTGTCTCTGTCTGCCCAGCCCATCTTTGTGCCTTTGTTTTACCCTTCCCTAGCAAATGTCTGTTTATTTTGTCACATCCTCAACCCCTCTGTGCCTCTTTCTATCCCCAGCCACTCTGTGCCTCTTTCTATACCCAGCCCCTCTGTGTCTCATCCCCCCCTAAGCCTCTCCTTGTGTCTCATGCCCCCCCCAGTCTCTCCATGTGTCTCATTCCCCGCTGGACCCTCAATGGGTCTCATTCCCCTCCGCCAGCCTCTCGATGCATCTTATTCCCCCACAGCCCCCCATGTGTCTTAGACCCCCACAGCCTGTCCATTAATCTCATCCCCCCCAGTCCGTCCATTTGTCTCATTCCCCCCAGCCCATCCATTTGTCTCCTCCCCCATGCCAGCTCACCTTCCTCTCTCCATGTAGCATGGCCGAGCCACGAACCGCAGTAGAGGATCTTCTGTTTCCTCTGTGCGCTCTTCCTGTCAGACCGGGTAGAAGATTGGGAAGACCCTCTACCTAGTCCACAGCTCGGCACACATGCATGCAGTGACCGGAGGAGGGGAGCGCTGAAAATGTCCAAATCAGCTATTTTGGTCTAAAAGTTAAATTCACTTTGTATTCCTGATAGTTTACACTTCACACTGAACACAAATAGGTTCACATTGTTTCTAGCGATTTATTCACAAAACAAGGATTTATGGTGAGTTGAACTTATAACCAAATTCTTCATTCTAGAGTTTTTTAGAATGTAAGCTCATTGAGCAGGGCCCTCTAATCAGGGCCATATTAAGAGCCCAGTGGGCCTGGTGCTGACAATTATGATGGGCCTAATTTCAAAATCTTATTGACCAAAAACACTAAAACAGTCCTACCTCCTAAGCGTCATGTATCTGATGGAGATGGTGTTGGAGGGAAACTCATAGGCTGCAGCTATGAAAATACATACCCTTTGCTAATCTCATGCTTTCATCTTTCAAGTAAACCCATACCCCCTAACAGCAGTGTCCAGTAAAGCAGGAAGTCTATGGATGGGGTAAAAAGGGTGGGCCACTGACACAAATCCCATAACAGGAACTGCTGAAAGGGCCGAACATACACAAAAAGGGGACATGTCTGTGTCCCCATGTCTCCCAGTCCCTTAGTGTCTGTGTCCCCATGTCACTAGGACACTAGGGGACATTGAGAGACATTGGGACACTTAGAGACATTGGGACACTGTGAGACATGGGGACACTGAGACACTGGGAGAGACATGGGGACACTGAGATACTTAGGGACACAGAGAATAGGGGACTCTGGGAGACTAGGGACACACCAGGGACACTGGGAGACATGGGGACACTGAGATACTAGGGAACACTGGGAGACCTGGGGACACCGAAACTCTTGGGACACTGGGAGACATGGAGAAATGGGGACACTGGGTGACTGTGGGACACAAGGGGACACTGGGAGACATGGGGTACTGAGACACTGTGATACATATGGGACACTGTGATATATAGGGGACACTGGAGACTTGATAAAGCGGTGTCCAAACCTGCTTATATCTATCACAGTGAGTGCCTGAGATTTTTTCTTTTGTACTAGGTGACACTGAGACACTGGGAGACTAGGGGACTTTGGGAGACTAGGAAACACTGAGACACTACGGACATTGAGAGACACCAGGGACACTGGGAGACATGGGGACACTGAGATACTAGGGACACTGGCTGGGAGACATGGGGACACTGGGAGTGCCCCATGTCTCCAAGGTCTCAAAGTCACCCAGTGTCCCCTAGTGTCTCAGTGTCCCAATGTCCCTAGGACAATAGGGGACACTTAGAGACATTGGGACACTGTGAGACATGGGGACACAGACACTGGGAGAGACATGGGGACACTGAGATACATAGGGACTCTGGGAGACTAGGGGACTCTGGGAGACTAGGTGACTCTGGGAGACATGGGGACACTGTGTCCCTAGTGTCTCAGGGTCCCCATGTTCCCCGGTGTCCCTATGTCTACCAATGTCTCAGCATCCCTAAGTCTCTCACCGTCCCCATGTCTCGCAGGCTCAGAGCTGCAGTCTGCACTCTCTGTGCAGAACTGCTCCCCCGCAGATCAGTGAGTAGAGAGAGGCAGGGAGTGAGATGCTGTAACTTCTTATCCCTGCCTCTCTCCACACAAACAGCGACCCCTACTGGCCGGCGCTGGTATTGCAGAATAATCTTGGTTTATACTGAGACAGTCATTTGTATTGCCGGTATTACTGCAATACCGGCACCGGCTAGGCAGCCTTAAATACATGAGAAATACTTCTGAGAAATACCTGGCAACCCTAAGAGTAGTGTGTGTAAAAAAAACAAAACTTTTTTTTTTTTTTTTAAATCAATGGGCCTATTCCATGGGCCTGGGCTTGGGCCTGGAGCTGCAGCTCCATCAGCCCCTATGTTAATCCGGCCCTGCCTCTAATCCCTCTGTTCCTGTGCGACTAACTCCTTTGGCTAGAAGTGTCTGTTAGTCTACCCATTGTACAGCGCTGCGGACTTTGTTGGTGCTTTATAAATAATAATATACAGGGTAATTCACTAAAGCCGAATGGCTTTGTACTGAACAGGCTAAATCATCCAGCTTTATAACGAAAGGCATTCAGAATGCAGACTTACTGTATTTAACAATGTCTGGATTTTGCAATACTGGCTCCAAATGAGCCTAAATTGGGATTTCAGCACAACCGAACGCCACTGGATAGCAGAAATCTGGACCCAAATGCTTTAAATCCAGGTCTGAATTTTAATGCTTACACATTACCACAAGGGAGTTTTTTTTCTGCCATGCCTCCACCCATGGGTACAGGCAATGGTCCCTTCCATGTATATTTATATTGGAGATTCTACCTACCACCAAATAAGGTCCCCCTACCCAGCTAACTTCTGGTGGGAGCAGGAGGTGGGCAATCATTTTTTCATTTAAAGCCCCATTCCTGATGCCCACAGGTAGAGGCACGGGGAGGTCTACGCCGCCGTTTATTTTACAAGGCTTCCAGCAGCTGGAAAGCAATGACTGTCCAGTAGTGATGTCGCGAACATAAAATTTTCCGTTCGCGAACGGCGAACGCGAACTTCCGCAAATGTTCGCGAACGGGCGAACCGCCATAGACTTCAATAGGCAAGGCGAATTTTAAAACCCACAGGGACTCTTTCTGGCCACAATAGTGATGGAAAAGTTGTTTCAAGGGGACTAACACCTGGACTGTGGCATGCCGGAGGGGGATCCATGGCAAAACTCCCATGGAAAATTACATAGTTGATGCAGAGTCTGGTTTTAATCCATAAAAGGCATAAATCACCTAACATTGTTTGGAATAACGTGCTTTAAAACATCAGGTATGATGTTGTATCGATCAGGTAGTGTAAGGGTTACGCCCGCTTCACAGTGACAGACCAAACTCCCCGTTTAACGCACCACAAAAAACCGCAAACAGTCCATTTGCACAACCGCAAACTCCCCATTTGCACAAGGTTGGATTCCAAGCTAGCCATGTCCCGTTCCTTGTCCTCACTGATGTCATTGAAGGTCTCTTCCTCCACCCAGCCACGTACAACACCAAGGGTCCCCGAAAGGTGACAAAAAGCCCCCTGTATTTTTTTTTTAAATGTACACTACTGTTACACCAGATATGAGTTGCACTGGTGTGACACTGTGCCCTGGCAGGCCCTGAAACGCACACATGTGAAGGAAACTGACTGCTATTATTTCACAGTCAAATTTCTAGTTGTTTTTTAATGTACACTACTGTTACACCAGTGATTGGCCCACGTCATGCCTACGCCCCAAAACGTTCGTGTGTGGGGGTGCTGGAATGACGTGGGCCAATGGGAGCCTGAATCAACTTTTGGCTCTCACTGCCCCTTTAAGAGCGAGCTCGTGACTCAGGCCGTGCTCCTAGTGCCAGGCGGGCCACGTGACCGATCACTGCGGTCAGTGCACGCGGCTAAGTCAGAAGAGGAGATCAAGCCGCATGCGGCTCGCGTGGAGGCAGGAGTGATCCAGCCACGCGCGGCTCAAGCTTAGGAGCCAGGTCGGTCCCAGGATTAGGTAAATACAGTCACAACCACTTATCCCAATCACACACCTTTCCTAACATCCTATCCCATTAAAAGCATATTACCGCGTATTTAATAAAACAGATAGACCCCCTACTTCATCCAGGTTACCGATCGATGGTTCGATATTCTGAGCCCTCTCTTATTTACTGTACACGACTATTCGATATTCCCACAAATTTTATATAGCATTTTTTTTTTTAATTTCATCTTTTTCAGTGCAAAAGGGTACAACATACTTGAGGTGCCCCAACGGCAGTCCACAAGCTGATCAACATATATATAACATTTGGGCACATGAGAAAAGGTGCACAATTTTATTATTTATGACTCGTCAGGCTTTCATGTCCTAGCTATAGGCATACATGCTTGTAAGTACAGTGGTAGGCTAGCTAGACATGGGAAACAACATGAGTAAAATATCAAGATAACAGATTATTTGACCTAGGGCAATATGCTATATGACGTAGGATTAGGATCTTAGAGGGTAACTGCCATGATATGTGACCCACTGAGTTGCTTCAGCGTGATAAATCACTGATACTTAAGCTTAAAATAAAGATCTGGTATAGTATAGACATAGACAGCCGGTTGTGGTAGAGCACAGGAGCACCTTTATCACTTCGCCTGCCACTGAGCTTTCACCTCTGCTCCACTTCCCTGAACTCTGTGTGAGTCCAAGGCAACTGTCCTTGTGTGCCGCGGTGCTGTGGGCTATGGCGCCTCCGCCATTATGCACTCCAAGGGTGTGGGTGGTGTGGGGTTCTTCTACCCCAGTTAGCTCATGGCCTGGGAAGGGTGCTCCGCAAGGGTGCATTGTGAGGTGATGCCAAGTGGTGGTGCTGAGATAGCGGTGACTGTGGCCCCAGGGTCTCCTGCTTCTGGATGCTTGTATGCAGCCGGTCATGTTTGGCTTGTGGTTCCTCGCGGACATGTTCCAGCGCCATGCGGTCTCGCGGCCATCTTGAGGAAGGGGCTGGTATGCCCAGGTGTTTCAGCTCCTGTTAGGTAATGCGGCAATCTCCTCAGTGGGGACCGGGATGTCCCCCACCGGTCAAGAGGGGGGGGAATGGGACCGGGAGGACGTCTGGTACGTTGCCAATGTGTATTGGCCGGGTGGTAAGCAAAGCAGCGGCCGTCTGCCCCACTCCCCTCCCGTGTAGGCCTCCGTCACCTAGTCTCTGAGTTTCTCTCCGGGACCCGGAATCATCCGTGTTCAGTTTCTCCGGCTGCACCGGGACACTCCAGGAGCTTGTGCGATATGTTTCCAGTGTATTACTCGCCTGGGAAAAGCAAGTATTTATTGCAAAATAGTAAGATTCTTTGGGAGCCATAGTGACCTACAGCCTGCTGGCATGGCCGCCCGGCCCCGCCCCCCTTATATAGCATTTTATGTTTGTTTGAGACCACCTTAAAAATATTGGATATCGCTAAAATCATGATCACTATATACTTTCTCTACAAACCTCTAAAACGAACCAAACTACTCATCCATCCGCTATACCACTTTATCCCACCTAGAACTAGTGCCCAGTTAAAATACTTGACTCTTACTTACCCACACTCAGTCATGCCACACACATTTCACCACTACTCTCACTGAATCCCTCTAACTACGGCTAAATTCATCTTCTACATCAGAACACTACTCCTAAGATTGGGTTGTATCCATGTCTCGGGTCTTTCATTTAGAATAGGGGCAGCTTCGGTCTCCTTCAACACTGACACTCCAGTGCATATTATTAAAAGATTGGGCAGATGGAAATCCTCAGTCTACAACCGATATATTCCTCATCCCAAGAAAGAAATGAGGAAAGCTTTTAAAAGTTTGGCTTTGTAAATTTGATGCAATAAGTGTGTTTTTCTTTAATACCTTTTCACCCTCTTTGCATGAACCCAATTTACATATATTACTAATATGTTTCTGAACATATATATTATATTATTCACTCACTCACTCTCTGGGCCGGCCTAAGACATCATGCTGCCTAGGTCCAACGATAAATGACTATGGGGGATAATGTATAATAAACACATGTTACTGGCTATGGGGGGATAATGTATAATAAACACAGGTTACTGACTATGGGAGGATAATGTATAATAAACACAGGTTACTGGCTATAGGGGGGGTAATGTATAATAAACACAGGTTACTGGCTATGGGAGGGATAATGTATAATAAACACAGGTTACTAGCTATGGGAGGGATAATGTATAATAAACACAGGTTACTGGCTATGGGAGGATAATGTATAATAAACACAGGTTACTGGCTATGGGGGGGATAATGTATAATAAACACAGGTTACTGGCTATGGGAGGGATAATGTATAATAAACACAGGTTACTGGCTATGGGGGGATAATGTATAATAAGCACAGGTTACTGGCTATGGGAGGATAATGTATAATAAACACAGGTTACTGGCTATGGGGGGGATAATGTATAATAAACACAGGTTACTGGCTATGGGGGATAATGTATAATAAACACAGGTTACTGACTATGGGGGGATAATGTATAATAAACACAGGTTACTGGCTATGGGGGATAATGTATAATAAACACAGGTTACTGGCTATGGGAGGATAATGTATAATAAACACAGGTTACTGGCTATGGGAGGGATAATGTATAATAAACACAGGTTACTGGCTATGGGAGGATAATGTATAATAAACACAGGTTACTGGCTATGGGGGGGATAATGTATAATAAACACAGGTTACTGGCTATGGGAGGATAATGTATAATAAACACAGGTTACTGTCTATGGGGGGATAATGTATAATAAGCACAGGTTACTGACTATGGGAGGATAATGTATAATAAACACAGGTTACTGGCTATGGGAGGGATAATGTATAATAAACACAGGTTACTGGCTATAGGAGGGATAATGTATAATAAACATAGGTTACTGGCTATGGGAGGGATAGTGTATAATAAACAAAGGGTAACTGGCTATGGGAGGATAATGTATAATAAACACAGGTTACTGGCTATGGGGAGGATAATGTATAATAAACACAGGTTACTGGCTACTGGCTATTGGAGGATAATGTATAATAAACACAGGTTACTGGCTATGGGAGGATAATGTATAATAAACACAGGTTACTGGCTATGGGGAGGATAATGTATAATAAACACAGGTTACTGGCTATGGGGAGGATAATGTATAATAAACACAGGTTACTGGCTATTGGAGGATAATGTATAATAAACACAGGTTACTGGCTATGGGGGGATAATGTATAATAAACACAGGTTACTGGCTATGGGGGGATAATGTATAATAAACACAGGTTACTGGCTATGGGAGGGATAATGTATAATAAACACAGGTTACTGGCTATGGGAGGATAATGTATAATAAACACAGGTTACTGGCTATGGGGGGATAATGTATAATAATCAACGGTTACTGCCTATGGAGGATAATGTATAATAAACACAAACACACAACAAAAAAGAATGCAGCTTCAGAATTAATCTAAATTGTATGCTGTCTAGGAGGTGGGAGGGTCTGGGAGGGAGGGTCTGCTGCTGATTGGCTGGAATGTGTCTGCTGACTGTGAGGTACAGGGTCAAAGTTTACTCAATGATGACGAATAGGGGGCGGACCGAACATCGCATATGTTCGCCATCCGTGGCGAACGCGAACAAGCTATGTTCGCCAGGAACTATTCACCAGCGAACCGTTCGGGACATCACTACTGCCCAGTCACTTATCTTAAGCATTTAGTAGATATACCCCCACCTTAAAGTAATAAGGGGGTCTTTGACCCCATGTTTCCCTTAATTTATGTTTCTTTTATATTACATTTTTTTTAGGGTTAAAGCAAGAGTAAAGTTTACTTTAAACGTAGGACAGCACCAGAGACGCAGTCTACCTGAGATTAGTGTGATGGTGGTGGTGGGCTCACCGTGGTACGGCCACGTGGTGTTACCAAACTCCCATATTTATTTGCTTTAACTTCTATATTTATTATACTTTTTTAATGTGGCAGCTGACTAGCAAGCACTGGCCAGCCTCCACATAATTAATGCTTGCATGGCCGAGGGTTTATTTTAACTATTTGACTGCTAGCACTGCCACTGGGCAAATATTATTTCAAATTAACATTCACTTGCAAAGTGTTTAGCGACTACAATCCAGTGTTTAGTAGCAGAGACAACATGGGTTTACTTCAGGGAGATCATGACAAACTAATCTTATTTTTTTTTTTGATTGGGTAACTAAAATAATAGATCAGGGTGGTGCAGTAGACATTGCTTACCTAGATTTCAGCAAGGCTTTTGACATTGTTGCACATAGAACTGGAGACCGTATCTTCAGAAGGATATTGATACCTTAGAGAGAGTTCAGAGAAGGGCTACTAAACTGGTTCATGGATTGCAGGATAAAACTTACCAGGAAAGGTTAAAAGATCTTAACATGTATAGCTTGGAGGAAAGACGAGACAGGGGGGATATGATAGAAACATTTAAATACATAAAGGGAATCAACACAGTAAAGGAGGAGACTATATTTAAAAGAAGAAAAACTACCACAACAAGAGGGCATGGTCTTAAATTAGAGGGACAAAGGTTTAAAAATAATATCAGGAAGTATTACTTTACTGAGAGGGTAGTGGATGCATGGAATAGCCTTCCAGCTGAAGCGGTAGAGGTTAACACAGTGAGGGAGTTTAAGCATGCATGGGATAGGCACAAGGCTATCCTAACTATAAGATAAGGCCAGGGACTAATGCAAGTATTTAGAGAATTGGGCAGACTAGATGGGCTGAATGGTTCTTATCTGCTGTCACATTCTATGTTTCTAAAACTGATAGCTTTGTGCCGCGTTTTGTCAAATTGTTTGACAATTCACTATTTTGGGAAATATACATGCACAAGCTCGGTGGTGTAATTTAAACCCACCCAAAATACACAGCCTACCTCCCCGCAGTGGTAGTGAGAGGGAGGGGGGACACAGCTGCCTGTTTTAATGGTCTTGCATTGTCAAAATCCCAAGGTCATATTTTAGGAACAGCTGCGTCCATGGGACAGTGATATAAAAATAATAATATTGCGGCATTACAGAGACACTGGGGTGTATGAGCCGGCTTGCTGTGTTATATGGGGATAAAGTGTCTGATTATAATAACCCAGGACAGACTAATCAAACAATGCTAACCGTCCTTCTAATTGTAGGAATTGGAATCTCATTTTAAATGCATATTAACACTCGGATAAGAAACAGTTGGGACGGATTCATCGGAAAATTATTGGCAGAAAAAGGTTAGCCATTTCATTACGGCAAAGTTATAATATTGTCCCATAAAACGACTGCGGAGACATAACAGCACTTTAGAGATTTTGTGATCTAGTTTGGGCTAGAATTAAATGTTTGTCTTGTTTGCTATTGTACAGCGCTGCAGAACATGTTGCCGCCATATAAACAATTGTAATCGTAAATTTGAAATGACAAGCACCATTATGATGGGAGATATTGCAGTGTTTTTCATTCTAGCTGTATTAGGGCGACTTAGGGATAGGGGCTTTTGGGTTAGGCTATGTCTGCCTTCTTGCCTTGAAGAGGTGGGGATAACTTCTATCACTCTTAGCCACATTGGGAGGTTCCCCATGATTCCATCTGATACCACACGCAGAGAATCATGGGATGTTTGGCAATTTTATTGGATATAATACAAGCTATTTTAATTCACTTGTAAAGTCTGCTTTTATTACGGTAGTTGCAACATTAAGGGAGGTAACATTCTGAATAAAAAAAACTACTGGGGTGGAATACCAGGTACATTAATTTCCCATTAGCAGTCATGAAGTAATATATCTAAGTATCTTGCCAGGTTAAATCAGAGGCAGTGTTACAGTCCGAGGGGGAAAAAAAGTTATAGGCACATTAGGGCTTACCGGTGGGTCAGTCCAGTCTTGCAAGTTGCCGGGAATGTCCCAGTAGAGTAAATTACCCGGGACAGTCTCCAACTTGCCGGGACTGTCCCAGCAAAAACGGGACCTTTGGCAACTATTTTACTGCTAGCTATTCAGCAGATGACCCTTGGAGACAATGCAAATATACTTTCATTTTCCTGAGTTATCTGTGTTCGTGTTCTTTTACCCTTTTGGGTTAGCCCCTGCTCAGGTCTTGTTCAAGTTTTAACCCATTATTGGACATTATCATTGAGATGTAGCTAACACACCATGGGCACAGTGAGCAAGTAGTCTACATATGAATTACCCTTTTTGCATACGGTGACCCTATTCATATACAAATAAGATAATAGATCATTTTTGAGAACACTGAGAATGGTAGAAAACTTTGTAAATACTCATACTTCCCAAGTGTCTCTATTTGGGAGGGGCAGTCCCTATTTTGGGCCTAATGTCCCTCTTTTCTAGGAGCTCCACAGCAATAATACTCCCAGTAATGTGTCTGTGTGTATAACAGAGCTCCACAGCAATAATACTCCCAGTAATGTGTCTGAGTGTATAGCAGAGCTCCACAGCAATAATACTCCCAGTAATGTGTCTGAGTGTATATCAAAGCTCCACAGAAATAATACTCCCAGTAATGTGTCTGAGTGTATAACAGAGCCCAACACCAATAATACTCCCAGTAATGTGTCTGAGTGTATAGCAGAGCTCCACAGCAATAATACTCCCAGTAATGTGTCTGAGTGTATAGCAGAGCTCCACAGCAATAATACTCCCAGTAATGTGTCTGAGTGTATAACAGAGCTCCGCAGTAATAATACTCCCAGTGATGTGCCTGAGTGTATAACAGAGCTCCACAGCAATAATACTCCCAGTAATGTGTCTGAGTGTATAGCAGAACTCCACAGCAATAATACTCCCAGTAATGTGTCTGAGTGTATAGCAGAGCTCCACAGCAATAATACTCCCAGTAATGTGTCTGAGTGTATAACAGAGCTCCGCAGTAATAATACTCCCAGTGATGTGCCTGAGTGTATAGCAGAGCTCCACAGCAATAATACTCCCAGTAATGTGTCTGAGTGTATAACAGAGCTCCACAGTAATAATACTCCCAGTGATGTGCCTGAGTGTATAACAGAGCTCCACAGCAATAATACTCCCAGTAATGTGTCAGAGTGTATAACAGAGCCCCACAGTAATAATACTCCCAGTAATGTGTCTGAGTGTATAACAGAGCTCCACAGCAATAATACTCCCAGTAATGTGTCTGAGTGTATAACCGAGCTCCACAGCAATAATACTCCCAGTAATGTGTCTGAGTGTATAACAAAGCTTCACAGCAATAATACTCCCAGTAATGTGTCTGAGTGTATAACAGAGCTCCACAGCAATAATACTCCCAGTAATGTGTCAGAGTGTATAACAGAGCCCCACAGTAATAATACTCCCAGTAATGTGTCTGAGTGTATAACAGAGCTCCACAGCAATAATACTCCCAGTAATGTGTCTGAGTGTATAACCGAGCTCCACAGCAATAATACTCCCAGTAATGTGTCTGAGTGTATAACAGAGCTCCACAGCAATAATACTCCCAGTAATGTGTCTGAGTGTATAACAGAGCTCCACAGCAATAATACTCCCAGTAATGTGTCTGAGTGTATAACCGAGCTCCACAGCAATAATACTCCCAGTAATGTGTCTGAGTGTATAACAGAGCCCCACAGCAATAATACTCCCAGTAATGTGTCTGAGTGTATAACCGAGCTCCACAGCAATAATACTCTCAGTAATGTGTCTGAGTGTATAACAGAGCCGCACAGCAATAATACTCCCAGTAATGTGTCTGAGTGTATAACCGAGCTCCACAGCAATAATACTCCCAGTAATGTGTCTGAGTGTATAACAGAGCCCCACAGCAATAATACTCCCAGTAATGTTTCTGAGTGTATAACAGAGCTCCACAGCAATAATACTCCCAGTAATGTGTCTGAGTGTATAACAGAGCTCTACGGCAATAATACTCCCAGTAATGTGTCTGAGTGTATAACAGAGCTCCACAGCAATAATACTCCCAGTAATGTGTCTTTAAACTGCAATAAATGTGTTTAGAAATCAGTCTGTGTGAATAAGATACATTGCTCTTCTTCTAAATTACATTGTAGCTGTATAAATGATTAGTATCACCTAAACTTTCTCAGAACAGCCCAGCCCTGGCGACACCCCGAAACATACCCCTAAAATAAAAATGTCGCCCTGTGTCTATTTGAAATGTTGCGAAGTATGGGCACGGAAGGACAATAAAGTCACATCATAGATCTCTGTAAGACCCGATTTTCAACATGGGGTTTTGGAATGCTCTTTCCTAGAGACTAATTGGCGCAGGAGAGCAGTATGGGAGCGGATTTGTTTACAGACCAGCTTCTGTTCGACAAACACCGTTACCTGAGACGGTCCTTCCAGGCAGAAAGCGGCCTTTACGCCATGTTTAATTAAGTTTAGTAATTGGTTCATAAACCTCATGCAAACAATGAGACAATCTGAGAAGGGGAAAGCGTGGTCTCCCCTAGTGACAGGTTAAATGGGTGGCATCTGACCCCCTGCTGAGCTATTTCTCGGTTATTTTGACCTCTGCTTGCAGGACATAGTTTAGAAAGCTGTTCCTTTCGACCCCTTACAGATATTGCGCTGTGCTAAATGTTTCCAAATCCCAATCGGTATGTCTCCATTTTAACGTGGCGCATTATGCCTGAAAAGTGATCTGGAACTTAAAAATAAACTCTCCTCCTTCGAAAACAAGTCTACTTACTAAACAGAGTTCACTACCAACTCAAATGGTTACTTTAACCCCCCAAAAAACATACATTTTAAGAAAATATTGGATTATGGATTATGTTGCAGTAACCCTGCCATCTCTACCCCCACTTAATTATTATTTTTTTTTAAATAATAAAAAAACAAAAAAATGCTAAAACTCCTCTTACACTCCAGCTCCGAGGTCAAATGGGTCAGGAAGTCAGGGAGGGCAGACTGAAGGGAGACGATGGGTGGCATAATGTGGGGGAGGGCTGTCGTTGGCTGACATAAATTTTGCACAGAATTGATATTAGCCAGCCCCGAACTCTTATTTGAGGCTGCCTTATGATCTCTAATGACGCTGCTGGTGGCGAAGTTACTCCACCATTGGGAGCAGAGCAGTTAATATCAGTTAATATTGTGAAATATTGCACATACAGACTCCAGGCACCATAACTACTTCAGATCACTGATGTGGTTATGGTGCTAGGAGTATACCTTTAATTATCACGAGAGAGTCCGACAATGGTCATATTTTGTATTTATAA
This sequence comes from Pelobates fuscus, assembly GCF_036172605.1. Lineage (NCBI taxonomy): Eukaryota > Metazoa > Chordata > Amphibia > Anura > Pelobatidae > Pelobates > Pelobates fuscus. The sequence continues at coordinate 288,638,188 of NC_086322.1, forward strand.
AATAGACATTCAAGACGTTGTGAATACACAGGGTCCACATGTGCAAAGAGTAATTCTGGGGCTGTTTTCATGGAAACCAATGGAATATTCTGTTGATTGCTCCACTTTTCCCACACCCGATAAGCACAAAAGGGACATTGGAGAAGATGTCCCAAAAAAACATGCGCGAGATCCCAATCGCCTTGTACGAGGCTTCCTTTCTTAACCGCTACAGTGATTAATTGAACTCTCACCAAAAGTCCAGGTAAGTTGTCAAAATGTTTGAGAATGATTTGACTACTTACCCTGGAAGTGTACCAGGGCATAACCACTACAAGGATCTATAGTGGTTATGGTGCTTGAATGAACCCTTATCAAAAAATATTTTTAGCTGATCACACATGTTTTAATTTATCTGCTGTTCGTTGTTGTCGCCATATGCATTTGTCCTTGGATATCTCAAACTATCCTGTAATATGCCCCGTCATCACACAGCTGTGCTATCCTTCTGATTGGCTGATCATGGCGAGCACGCTTTGTTGCGTACTCTAAACGTTCATTTAGTATCGGGAATTTATGCAATCACCGTACAATTTGGGAGCCAGAACACAGAGAAGTGGGAATGTCAGAAATTGAGCAAGGAAATGCAAATTTAAGGACAAAATATTTCTAACTTGGCTGTTTTGACCTAAAAGTGCAATTTCCGAGTTAGCTCTCCACAATTCCCTAGTTTAGTAATTTACTTTTATTATTTGAGCCTAAATTTGCCATTCATATTACACTTTGCTATAATATGGTATTACGTGAATAAAAGCTAAAGTGATAATAGTGGCACCATCAACAAATATGTTCAACTCCTAAATGTGGGTTGAGTCCTAAGCCAGTGAGCTGACAATCTGGCATTAGAGATATTGACTAAACTGTGAATTGCAGGCGATTGCAGAATTAATGCCCAAATAGACAAATTGAAAAATTATCTTTGGTGAAATTCAAAATGGAATTGTAAAATTTTGAGCAAAATAGCCAAATTGTTAGAATAGCCAAATTGGAACATAATTTCACTGCAGCAATTCTGGTATAAAAATTTAAGTAACACTATAGGGTCAGGAGCACAATTATGTATTTCTGACCCTATAGTGTTAAAACCACCATCTAGCTCCCCTGGTCCCTCCCTTCCCACTGTAAATATAGTAAAATCTTGCTTTTATTCCAGTCTACTGCTGTAGGCTCTGCCCTTGATCTGCCTGCTCGGCTGACATCATCAGAAGTGGTGTTCTGAGCCAATCAGAATGCTTTCCCATGGAAAAGCATTGGATTGGCTGAGACTGTCAAGGAGGCAGATCAGGGGCAGAGTCAGAACAAGCCAAACATAGCCCTGGGCAATTAGCAACTCCTCATAGAGATGCATTGAATCAATATATCTCTATGAGGAAAGTTCAGTGTCTGCATGCAGAGGGTGGAGACACTGAATGACAGTGCTGCACGGTTAGTAGCACTGCCCCAGAAAGCACCTCTAGCAGCCATCTGAGGAGTGGCCAGTGGAGTTATCACTCGGCTGTAATGTAACACAGTGTTTACAGCACAATGCCTGAAGTTAATGATTCTACTCAACAGAACAAATACAAATCAACTTTAATTTAATTTAATTAACTATACGTAAACAAAATCTCAGAAAATTCGGATCTAAATGAAAGATTCCCGCTTCTAGTTTTGCATTAATATATTTTTTCTTGGTGTCATGAGAAATTTAAAAATACATAATCCCCAAAGAAATGTGCCCACTGACCGGTTTCCATGGGGACGGTCCAATATTTACCACTTGGCTTGATTTTGCATATCACAGCTCTCTGGGTAATTGTGGAGCAAAGTCACCGTGGAAACTAACACAATGTTCCTGCTGATTACACAGTTTTAGATATTTGCTGTATAATAGTTTTTTTTTTATTGAAATATATTTTGTGTTCTGTTTTTTTTTTTGTTTTTTTTTTAGGTGACATAACCATCTTACAGCATATCCTATATAACCTAAAGATCCGGTTTGACTGAAGGTAATTTTTGTTTAAAAATTCCACTCTAAGTGATTACATATAAAATTGAAACCACAGAATGTCTTAATTGGCCTCTACTTGGTTGCAAATTGTTGTTTTGTTCTAAACCCTTTTCATAGTTGAATACAGGCATTGCTTACTGAAAAGTCTCTTGTGAACATTCAATCCTCATTGTGTAACTCAAAGTCTGATCTCCTGAGAAGAACGTCAGCTCTTCAACGTTACTCAGTCCGACCTCAATGGAATTCATGCCTGCTCGATTAGTAGACTCTATAGAATGTCTTGCATCCATCTCTCCCCCTATGTCCTACTAAGCTACCTTCAGCAAGCTGTCACAAGATCAGAAACTCTATTCCTGCTCGGAGAGGACTGCAAAGCTTCTAATATTTAATCTTTAGGTGTTTTTAATTCTGACTTGTTTCTTTACGTGAAGGGAATAAGATTGGGACGGAGATTTGAGCTAGGCATGTAGTCACGGAGACAGAAAACCTTCACTGAGTTAAGATTTTTAAAGAGCCACTATAGTCACCAAAACAATGTTAGCTTAACATAGTTTTTGTGTATAGATCATGCCTCTGCAGTCTCACTGCTCAATTATCTGCCATTTAGGAGTTAAAACACTTTTGTGTCTGTTTATCCAGCTCTAGTCACACCTCCCCTGGCAGTGGTTCACACAGCCTGCATGGAAAAAATGCTTACATTTTAGTCAGATGTTAACTTACTTTAGACTTTTTTTGCATATCCTGCTCTGTAAATTGAACTTTAATCACAAGAGACTCCTGCAAAGTCTAACAGATTATTAACAGTGCAGGAGATAATAAAATCTAAATTAAATAGACTGTGCAATAAAGGAAGTTTAAACATCCGGTCTTTCTTTACAGGAAGTGCTTATGAAGCCTAATAAGTCACATGCAGGGAGGTGTGATTAGGGCTGCATAAGAAAAGTAATTTAACTCATAAATGACAGAGAGCTGAGCAATGAGACTGCATAGGCATGACCTATACACCAAAATTGCTTTATAAGCTAAAGTTGTTTTGGTGACTATAATGTCCCCATGAATTTGGGTATTATGGAAGAACGAGGAATACAATTTATCTGAAAATCACTCAGAACACTCTTCCTCCACTTTCTCACAAAATCGACAATACCTCCTTATTGAACAAAACCAAAAAAATAAAAATAAACTTGATAGCATTGTGTGCTACGAACTTTGTAAGCCTTAAAGGAAAACTAAAGAATTAGGAATACAAATGTCTGTATAGAGCCCTGGTAGCCATTTAGGTCCTCGACCTTCACCTGTAGGAAGTAATAAAGGAAGTTCATTTACCTTTTCTCCCTCGCAAAACGGTCTCTGCGCTGCTGTCCCCACTCCTTGGCTGAGATCATCTAAATCAGTGATCTTGGACAATACAATGATTTACCACAAGAGACTGGTGTGCATGTATGACAAAACACAGCGCTCTACCAATCAGATGGTCGCTATGAGACCATCTGATTGAAATAGCAGTGTTTTACCGTGCTTTTTCATTGGAAGTGCCTCTAGGCGATTTATACTGCAGGATTAAAATGGGGGGGAATACATGACACTCGGACAATGAGATGAAGTGGTCTTGGTGTCTACAGTGTCCTTTTTTGTGTGGTGACAATTTCTACACAACCATTGGATTTCATCATACACAAATTAAAGAATGCAACATACATCTTCGGGGGGGGGGGGGGGAAATCTATTGCTCCACTAGAGGTTTATGGACTGGGTTGGTTGACTTGGGTTGGAGGTAGTTTGCCGAGCTATCACACACTACAGGCAATCCCATGTAAGGATACCAAATTAGGGAGCGATCTACTAAACAGCCGAAACTGCAAAATTAAGAAAACGCCCTTTTTATGAATTTGGCTGTTTCAGTTGCTTAGTAGATAAGTCCATAATTTGCTATCCTGGATCAGAAATAATTTGTTTCAATTTGTTCCAAAATTGTTAATTTTTGAAAATTAATTTTCGTTTGTGACGAATTCGGAAACCGGAAGGTCCCAAATTTGCCGAATGTGTAAGAACTTGATACATAATGATTTGCTATCTGTTTCTTTGAAAGAATCATGGGAGTTGTAGTTCAGCAACATCTGGGGGGCCGCAGGTTGGACAGCCCTGACCTAGACTAAAGTGTGTTCTCGCATCATGAAATCATGAGTAAATGTCAATCAGCTCAAAAATTCACTCAAGGATGGTTTTCGTCCTAAATCGAGCATTGGTATTAGTGATGCTTCTGGGCCACCCCCACAGAGCAAAGGTAAGCCAAGAGATTTGCTGAAAAGCGATATTAACCGGTATGTGTATATATAAATATATATTACAAAAAATAATAAATTTTAATTAATAATAATACACACAGAGTCAGAACAGTATACATTCACTTTAAACATTTATATTTCATTATTAATTACAGTTGATTTACCATTTAAGTGGTCAAACATTTACATTCTCCTGACTCTTTGAAGATTCTACCTAATGTTTTTCTAGATGAGAGAAATCTGGATTGAGAGCTCTACTGACACCTGCTGGTTAAGTGGTATTAAAACCTCAAATAAACTACCTTAACAAAGTTTCATAATCTTTTATTTCCATAAATAAATGGTTTATGTGTACATAGATGTAACTGGAAAATCTCAGGTTTTGATCCAGAGTTTCAGGATAATTACTGCAATAAACAAGTTAATGAGAAGATCTCAGTATTACTGAGTGAATGGGCAGAATGTTAGGGTGAATGGGCAGGTAATTAATATTTAAGGGTGAATGGGCAGATTCTCAACAGCTCCCGGTGGAATGTTCACATTGCCAATATATGAATAAATATTTCAGTGTTTTGTTTTTTGGGCAGATTCTCAGTATCTATCAGTGAATGGGCAGATTCTAAGCATTGTATTTTTTTTTAGGCAGATTCTGTGTCTCAGTGTCAAAAGGCAGATTTGCAGTTATATTGGCAGATTTTCCATTTCTGAAGGGGGAATGGGCCAGTTATCTGTTTGAATCACTCCTAACTTTGGGGATATTAAATATTGGTGGACTGGAGGTGATGAATCCATAGTGTAAATGTTATACTAAGGTAAAAAAATACCCCAGAACAAATTGGGAAAAAAATAAGCTTCAAAGTCTCCTACAATGCACTGTTTATTGGGTCTACCCGCAGCTCCACATATCTCATAAACGAGAAATTCCAATCGAATTGCTTTGTAAAGTGATAGCAGCCCTAGTTGTAGTAAAGTTATAGCACTATATGGTGTAAGTTTGCATTTAAACTGTTTATTAAATAGGGCTATGTTCTGCTATCCAAAATGGATTGCCATATTTTTTTAAATGCAGGTCACAGAGTAAATATACAGCCGCAAGCAGGTTCAGTGGAAAGATCAAAGATCTCCCAGCGCAAAAACCCAGTGCGGGCTTCTATGGCGGGATCGGAGTTTAGAAGACTCTAGTCTGCACATCTGCTGGGTGCACATCAGACTGAGAGTGTTCCTCCCGTGAGCCCTGGCCTTTCCGAGCCTTTCCGAGGGAAAGCTACGATAGTACACAGTGCTGGAAGAAGAGCATATATTTAGTCTCAGTGTCATGTACAGTGTGACTCCTGAAAGCTATGTGTTATATCAGTTTCCTATTCAGTCTGCACACAGCAGAGGTGCAGTCTAGAGTCCCTCACCACCAGACTGCCAAGGATTATCATAACACCCATACCTGGCTAAAGCGGAGAAGCAGGGAGGTGGGAACAAACTGAAATTAAATACAAAGTTGTTTTCCTAGCACTATAGTGACCTATACTTCCCCCCTGCCTCACACCCCACCTCCCACCTCCATGGCTTGTTCAGACTCCGCCTCCGCTTCTTCTCTGCCGACGTTAGGCGGCGGGTGAACCTAATGCGAGGCTAGGACTTCCCCCATAAGAAAGCATTGTATAATGCCTTCTTTTGGGGTTTTCTTATAGGGTTTTGGTTGACAACGGATCCGTTGCGTGACGACTTCCAGTGACAGGCGATAAAGTCACCTAACCAACCAGAAGTCGCTCTAGTGGGTGGAGTTGACCAAGGTAATTATTGCTGTTTATCAAAAATTGCAATAATTTCAATTGCAGAGTTAAGGGTCCTGGGACACTGCACCCAGACCATGTCAATGAGCTGAAGTGGTCTAGATGCCTATAGTGTCCCTTTAAAGAAAAATAATACTAATTTAAATAAATTAACTTTTCCTCTCTGCCCATCTAAATGCACACAACTTCTTATACACACACTATAGCCACAAACTCACTACATCCCCTGTACACACACACAACATTCTGTATATAACCTATCTGTGGGAACATTTGGCCTTACTTCATTAAACATCCTATCGACCAACTGCCTTACAAAAACTACTAAACATTTAAAGCACATTTCTGCATCCAGTATGATTGCATGACTCCCCTAAATGATCTTCAAAATCATATTAAGGCCTGACCAATCCCTGAATAACTAAAGGATCGCTTAATGTAAAAAAGTGGGTTAACAAACATTCTTGGGCAACATTCTAAGACGAGAGATCACACTGTGCAGCACTGAAACAGGAAGCACCTTGCGTGGCCATCTGAGTGACTGCAGGTGTTCCTAGACTGTAATGTAAACAATGCCTTTTCTCTGTAAAGGCAGTGTTTACATTAAAAAGCCTGCAGGGACAGACTAAAGACACCAGAACAACTAAAATAAGCTGTAGTTGTCCTGGTGACTATAGTGTCCCTTTAAGTTTGGTTAAGCTTTTTTCACTCTATCGGCTGAAGTCATAACATTTGGTTCTAGTGTGTGTGTAAGTATAGAAAAAACATCTTCTTCCATAAACCCCACATTCTCTGAGCAAAGGGAACAAGGGGAGGTTACAATTCTCTCAGTGTGATAGGGAGGGTCCAGCTGGCTGTGTACTGTCATCCAGGGACGTGTTAACCATGAGATTGGCTAAACACTGACTACTGAACGTACTGTAAGGATGAAGATGTCTGGACGGGCAGTGGAGCTATTTGTCACCGTGTGGGTTATACTTTCTCCTGTATGGGCTGTGGTAAGTACTGAGCTCTGATAAAGTGGCAGTACTCCAATAAATATTGAATATGTATTAGTATTTTAACAATGTGGAGGTTAGTAAAGGCATAGGTAATAGAAAAGACTTTGGCGGTTGGCATAATGGTATTTTTGATCTGTAGAGGAGGTAGTAGCTGTGATAGAATTGTGTGGTCGGTGCAATAATCTGCAATAGTTCTGTGTTTGAAGACTACAGTGTAGGCTGGGGTAGTTCTGTACAGCTCAGTACAGGTATAAGGGCAGAATGCGGGCTGGGGTAATTCTTTGTGACTCAGGCTGGGGTAGTTCCTTGCAGCTCAGTACATGTATAAGGGCAGAATGCAGGCTGGGGTAATTATGTGCGACTCAGGCTGGGGTAGTTTTGTATGGCTCAGTACAGGTATAAGAGCAGAATACAGGTTGGGGTAGTTCCATGCGGCTCATTACAGGTATAAAGGCAGAATGCGGGCTTGGGTAATTCTGTACGACTCAGGCTGGGGTAGTTTTGTATGGCTCAGTACAGGTATAAGAGCAGAATACAGGTTGGGGTAGTTCCATGCGGCTCAGTAGAGGTATAAGGGCAGAATTCAGGCTGGGGTAGTTCCGTGTGGCTCAGTAGAGGTATAAGGGCAGAATGCAAGCTGGGGTAGTTCCGTGCGGCTCAGTACAGGTATAAGGGCAGAATGCAAGCTGGGGTAGTTCCGTGTGGCTCAGTACAGATATAAGGGCAGAATGTAGGCTGGGGTAGTTCCGTGCGGCTCAGTACAGGTGTAAGGGCAGAATGCAAGCTGGGGTAGTTCCGTGTGGCTCAGTACAGGTATAAGGGCAGAATGCAGTCTGGGGTATACTTGAATAACCACAGTGAAGTGATAAATATTTACCCGATAGGCGCTGATTGCAAACTGTGACATTTATCTGTACAGTAAATATAGTAACCTCTTCAAAAAGATTTTTGATGTTTCCATCTGTCGATGATCTTTCCACTGTATTGACTATTTGTCAGGAGAAATGGGGTAAAGTTCTTAACTATGTCAAAACTGCACATTGTAAGAGTTAGAGAGTTATTCACTAGAGTGGGGATTTTCTCAGGAAATTAAAGTAAATTCAAAATATATATATATTTAATTCTTTATTTAAAGGTTGACAACCAGATAGACACATAGATGAGTAAAGTATGTCATACGTGCATACAACAAGAGGTTGTGGCGTATCACATTTACAGTTCAGAAGCATAATCAAGAGTGTGTTAGATTAACAAAATGAATTTAAAATTTGAGACCAAACTTGAAACATAGCTGAGTTGGAGCATTCTTCCAATTTGGCGTATTTTGGATGAAAAGCGGAAATTCACTTTGAATTCCTGACAATTCGTGCTTGGGATATTATCCCACACACAGCCTGTGAATCCATGATTTCTCACAATGTATTCCCCTCCCTAGTGTTTACCCATACGTTTGCTCACACAAGTCCTGTATTGTTTCTCCTGTCTTATTTTTTTTTAGACTCTGTCTCTCTTACAGGCGTTTGCACAACTTAACCCATTTTCTGCCACTAGCATTTAAAAGTTATGCCTGTGGATATCATGCATTCGTTGTTCCAAAATGACCTGGAGGAAGGAAGGGGTGGTTCTAGCAGAATGGTGTCAGAAGTGGCATCCACTTGTTGAACACAATTTGTCTGTAGCAGATTGAAAGGAACTCAGAGTTTGGCTGAGAAATGGATATAAAATTATGAGAAATGAGTGCCGTAGTGGCTGCTAGACGCCGTACCGTGGCGTAAGTCCAAGTTTTCTCAGCATAGTCCCTAACTAGCATATAATATATGTATATATATATCACCAAATTATGTGTTTGTTTTTTTTTTACTTTTTTTCCATCTACAAATGATGTAGCCTATTCCACTGATGGCTACTCTTACCACCCCAGGTGTTTTAGAATTACAATTTCACACAAGGCTTACTAAGCATCACAGGGAATGTAGTTTAGAACTATTTTGAAAGATAGATCCAAACTTGATAGCCACGAGCATATATATATAGACTTGAAAATGATGCATCATAAGCCAACTTAAATTTTTAAATTTTTGGTAATTTCATTAAACCAAAAAATATATACCGTATTTGTTACAGAAATCTTCTAATTCTTTCATTAAATTTGGCAAAATGACATCTGCAATTTAAAGAAGTGATAGAATGTGAATAAATATATATAATCTCATTAAAAACAACACAATGGTTTAATTACTCATTTATAATTATATATGTATAAAATGGTAATATTCATATTACTACTTTAGGCAAACATTACTGTAATCTGGGAGAGAATGCTCACAAATTATACCACTCTTTGTTTCGAAATCGTAGGTCGACTCTGATGATGTCATTACCCTGGATGAACAAATATATATGGTGACACAAGCACAGCGTAACTGCCAGATGGGCATCAAAGCTCAGATATTTGGAAAACAACATGACCTTCTGAATGGTTAGTACTGTCCCATTACTGTTCCATAGGAAGGACTTCCCTCGACATCATGTCTTCTGTGATCTACAACTGAAGCTTTCATTATTGCTGATCATGATAATGATATTTCTAAGAGATTGAATCTTGGATGAATCTTGCCGTTTTTGGGTACATTCAGAGGATGAATAGAAAAATGATACATGTTCCTAGTAACATGATATTCCAAGCACGGATGCCAACCCTTAACAAGTCCACCTTCGTGGAGAGAAGGGAGAAGATATGGTTGGATCTTTCGATATGGATATGGTTGGGGTAGTAATCAGAAGTTAAAAGGATAGACAAAGATGTCTATTTAAACCTTCTCTCCCCAATAAACAATAATCTGGGTTGTATATATGGAAACTTTAGAAGACATGGATATTGCAGCTCTACTTAAAGAGTTACACTAAGCAACAAAACAACTTTAGCTTAATGAAGTGGTTTTGGTGTAAAGATCATGTCCCTGCTGATTTTATCTACCATTTAGGAGTTGCGTGGCTTTGTTTATGCAGTCCTATCCACACCTTGCCTGGCTGTGACTCCTACAGCTTCCATGAAAATGGTCTGGTTTTCAATCAGATCTTTCTGCACAGTGTGTTTACTTAAGAAGTTATTGTCTCCTGCTCTTTTTTTTTTTTAAATTCTTTATTTTTGTGTGCATGAGTTTAACATAGATTTTCTCCAATGCCACAACAGCGTTGGCAAGAAATATTAATAAAACAAGACATTTCTGTTACATGGCATTTGAATATACAGCACAATTTTTTGTAAGTAATAGCAGGCATAACAGTGTACATAAAACAAGAAGAGAAGAATTATGCTATACAGGCTAGATCAAACGTTATATAAAGGCAGTTCATGCTGTTTATGTATGGCTGGGTGGCTGCTTTAACCGCTAGGGACAGTGGATCACCCTGCAGGCCCTTATAACCACGCTTGGGTATGGCTGATGAGGGTGGCTGAGCGTGATTAGGTGGATCTCGTTGGTGCTCTACCCGTGCTGAGTATGTTTGGGCCAGTGGGGTACATATACCAAAGTCCGCTTATGTCTCTGCTTGGCCATTATCCCATATGAGCTTACCGTGGTCCTGCTGGTAGCCGGCTGTCGGTGTGCTTCACGGCTCTGTCCGGGCTGGCTGGGATGTGTGCTGTGTCAGTCCAGAATAGGTATGTGATACCTTGCTTGGGATACCGGTTCCCCTTCTCTTCAGGAGGGGAGGTTCTCACCCGAAGCACTCCGTCTGCCATTACTGTCTGCTTGCTGCTTGCCTGTTAGGGCACTTATATCTTGTGTCAGGAGGCCTTATGGTTGACAGTGTACATAGGGGTAAACCGTCCCCTCTCTTTATCTCCAGCGCACATGGCATCCGCCATTTTGGTTGATGTGCCCGGTCCGCCGATCAAGGTGTTGTCACTGGGCTTTAGTTGTTTTATAGTAGTCTGGGCCACAGGGTGAGGACCGGGATGACCCCCACCGGTCCAGAGGGGGGGGGAACAGGGCCAGCTGCACGCCGATCTGGGCCTCCGGCTGGGCACTATCAGGCGGGATAGCGGAGCAGCGGCCGTCTGCCCCACTCACCGCCGGGGAAGGCCCCAACTGTGGCAGCGAACCTTTTCCCCTCCAGGGGACTTAACTTGGAGAGCCAGCCTCTCCCTGGATCCAGTGCCTCCTTGCACAGAGGTCCAGTGCTGCCGGGTTTCTTCCTGGGTCGGGGATTGTAGGTTACAGGCTTAAATCTTATTAGTTTGCAGGAGCTCAGCTTTGCTGCGGCCGGCCGGCCAGCTCGGCGGTCCGGCCCCGCCCCGTCTCCTGCTCTTTTAATTGAACTTTATTCATACACAGGAGCCTTCTGCAGGCTATTAACAGAGCAGGAGATAAAACTTTCTAAATTAAACACGCTGTGCAATAAAAGAAGCTTAAAGGGACACTATAGGCATGAAGACCACGTTTTCTTATTGAAGTGGTCTGGGTGCACTGTCTGGCACTGTCCCTGTCCTCTTAACCCTGCAAACTAAAACATTGCACTAGAGGTGCTTCCTGCTGTTTCACGGAGTTAACACCATAAAACGATGCTGGACGTCCCCGTGCTTTGCATGATAATGCCCAGCATCCTCTAAATACTCATAGTAAAGTATTGAGTCAATGCTTTCCTATGGAGTGGGTCTAATGTGTGCTTTACTTGCCATTCATGCGCCTCAAGGTCCCCCTTGCGATAACGTCGGAGAAGACAGAGCCAGCGCAGAGGGACCTCGGCACTGGAATAAGGTATGCTAAAAAAGTGTTTTTTTAACCCTTTCATTGCTCCGGTGGGGTATGTGGGGCAGAGGGACATTATAATATTAGGAATGCAGCTCTGTATTCCCAACACTATTGTGCTCCTTTAAGGAAGAAAAAAAAAATATATATATATATATATATATATTTATTTTTATAGGTAGGGGCATGATCTATACACAAAAACTAATTCATTTAGCTAAAGCTGCTGTTTTGTTTAGCTTTGTTTTTTGTAATTAGAGTGTCTCTTTAAGCCATGTTACTGTAGCGGGGAAAAGTGTTCAAATTTCTAACTCCTAAATCTTTCACACTATATCACATGTGACCAACTGATTGATTGAAGTTGAAAATTCTCAACGGAAAGTCTTATTTGCTAAAGATAAACAGTTGCTCTTCATCTCAAAGAAACCCTTTCAGTTTTGTCTCTATATGTAGAGTCAATGATAAACTTTAGTCTTCTGCTGAACACATTCAGAATTGCTGTAGGGTGCTAGATTAAAAATCGTAGGCCATACTTGCCTGAAAACCAAACAAATCACAAGATGATCTACTTGATAATAGACTTTCGAAATAAATAAACCTTCTTCTTCATTATGTGAAGTGTCTACCAGTCTGTAACATTGTTTCTTTTAGGATTGGGATGTCCTCCGGAGTGGGACGGCCTAATATGTTGGCCTCGAGGGGCCCCAAATCAACTGGTTTCTGTCCCTTGTCCAAAGCATATCTATGATTTCAATCACCAAGGTAACTCCCTGAATATTTCCTCTGTTTTAGGTCTGGTAACTTCTCAGTGTTGGTCCATATCGTTCCTGCTTTTAGTATCTGCTGAAGAGTCCCACCTAGTTCCAACAGATCCTCCTTTGATTGTGTAAGGAAACCATGACCATTGTTGAGGGTATCTGGTACCCTACTCACCACTTATCCAATACTGTCAGCATGTTTTACCTAGAGGTTCTGTGGACTGCATTGGTGAATGAGTGGAATTTTGAACCACAGCTGTCGAGTCACCTTGTGTATTCATGATTTTTCATAGTTACATCTACAGCTCCAGCCCTGTTCCAGACATGCACCTCGAGGAAGACACGCCCCCAACCGTGGCATACTGCTCTCTCTTCTGGCGTTGTCCCTGCTGACCCTAAACATGCCACTGTAGTACCTATCCTGAAAAAAACATCTCTTGACCTGTCCTCCCCCTCTAACTATCGTCCTATATCCCTGCTCCCTATTTCCCAAAACCTCTGGAAAGACTTGTCTTTGCCTGTGTGTCTCACCTCCTCAATTCCAACTCTCTCCTTGACCCTCTTCAATCTAGCTTCCGCCCTCTCCACTCTACTCAGACTGACTAACGACCTAATCGAAGCTAAATCCACAGGCCACTACTCTGTACTAATTCTTCTTGACCTCTCTGCTGCCTTTGACACCGTTGATCATGCTCTCCTTCTTCAAACTCTTCAATCACTCGGTCTCGGTGACTCTGCCCTGACGTGGTTTCCCTCTTACCTCTCCCAACTCAACATTCAGCGTCTCATTTCTAATAACACCTCCTCCCCTCGTCCTGTCTCAGTTGGAGTCCCCAAAGGCCTTCTTTTTTCTCTTTATACTGCCTCTCTTGGTAAACTTATTACCTCTTTTGGATTCCACTACCACCTGTACTCTGATGACACCCAGATATATCTCTACTCCCCGAACCTCTCCCCTGCTGTCCTGCAACGTGTCACTGCTTGCCTATCTTCCATCTCTGACTGGATGTCCTCCTGTTTTCTAAAACTCAGTCTCTCTAAAACTGAGCTCCTTGTCTTTCCTCCTCCTAATACTGGTCCTCCTCTTTCGCTCTCCCTTCAAGTTAGTGGTATCCACTTAAGTCCATCCTTGCAAGCGCGCTGTCTTGGCGTCATACTTGACTCTGGCTTCACCTTTGAGCCTCACATCCAGTATGTTGCCAAACCCTGAAGATTCCATCTTAAGAACATAGCCCGCATCCGCCCCTTTCTTACACAAGATGCTACCAAGGAGCTTGTCCATGCTCTAGTAATTTCCCGCATGGATTACTGTAACCCTCTCCTAATTGGTCTTCCCAAAAGCCGTATTGCCCCGCTACAGTCTGTAATGAATGCTGCCGTCAGACTGATTTTCCTCTCTAGTCGGTCCTCTCACACCTCACCCCTCTGTCAGTCCTTACGTTGGCTTCCTGTATCCTATAGGAGTCAATTCAAAGTGCTAACCCATACCTATAAAGCACTGAACAATTCTAGCCCCTCTTATATCTCATCACAGATCCATAGGTATGCCCCTTCTCGGTCTCTCCGCTCTGCCCGTGACCTTATCCTGTCCACTGCTCGCACCCGTACGGCCAACCCACGCTTGCAGGACTTCTCGCGGGCGGCTCCCTTCCTATGGAATAGACTACCTACCGCCATCAGACACTACCCTAGTCTTAAATCATTTAAGAAATGCCTTAAAACCCATCTCTTTAGGAATGCTTATGGCCTCCCAGACTAACCTCTACCTCACATACCTGTCTCTTGCATTTTCCTAAATGGCAGCACTCTACTCTCTCCTCCAGCTCTGCTTCACTCCCATCTTATTTGACTGCTATTCCCTGTCCTAATGTGTTTTACACCCCACCTCCTGTAGACTGTAAGCTCGTTTGAGCAGGGTCCTGTTCAACCTATCGTTCCTGTAAGTTTTCTTGTAATCGTCCTATTTATAGTTAAATCCCCCTTCTCATAATATTGTAAAGCGCTAAGGAATCTGTTGGTGCTATATAAATGTCAAGAATAATAATAATACATTGCTGAAAAGAGACTTGTGTCCATAAAGTTCAGCTCAAAGTTCTCCTATTTGATTTTTGCTGTTGATCCAAAAGAAGGTTTTTTTGTATTTACCCAATGGCTGTTTAATTTTGTAACTATAAACATTTAATTTAGAGGTTTCTACCTTATCTTAGATAAGGTCATTAGTGACATGCAGATCTTGCTTGGACTACAGGTAGCATATGCCTTCATATTAAGTAAAATGTATATATTTTTTAAATTGTCTAAATCAAGGTTACATGGAGCATCTTAGATGTTGGATTGCAATCTTTAAAATCGCAAGCTTGCTGACAGGGGCGGATCCAGAGCTAAGCTTGATCTCGGGAGGGATGCCCCGTTACTCCCCTCCCCCTGGATTTGTCACTGCTTGCTGAGTACTGCAGCAGTTTTGGTTCAGAAACATTTGGAGAGTCAAAGTCAAGCACTCCCGGCTTAAAGTTTTTTGCTGGGATTTCCTTAAAAATTTATTATTGTGCATTGACTGGGAGTGCTAGAGCAAATATGGCCATTTTCTCCATATTAAGGAATTTAGGAGATTCCTTAAATATCTAGAATGTGAGTGTAAGCCATGACTTATTATCATTTCAGGCCTTGCCTATCGGAGATGTGGGGAATCAGGAACCTGGATTCAGGTGCCAGAACTTAATCGAGCATGGGCCAACTATAGTGAGTGCTTGATGTTCACCAGTCCAGGGAAAAAGCTCCAAGACAAGGTAGTGAAACATTATTGGTTTTCTTAAAATTCTGTTAAATGGACAATCACCTGGTTCTTTGGTTCTTCATGTGGTCAATAAGTTTGTTTTATCCTACTTTTGTATAGCACAAAGAATATTCTACAGAGTGCAAGCTCATGGGATCAGACACTTCTCTATCATCAATCTAAAGCTCCCCTGTGTCCAGCTAAAAACAACTAGTGCTAAAACTGGTTATCGTAGAACAAATTAGGCTATACTAAATATTTCTGGTGATGCCATCTACAAATTGTTCTATCAAGCACCATCTTGTCTTCGCTGCAAACTCTCCAATGGTTCTATATTGTACACATATACACATTAATTCATATCTACTCATTGTTTGATATTGGGTCACCATGTCCAAATTTTGTGCTCATGACTTTATAGCAACGGTTATTTGAAAGATGATCATTTCCGTTTTTGTATCTATTGCTCTTAATAAATCACCATTATTAATTTGTTGTCCCCATGGCTATACTAACTTAGATTTTGTTTCTGCAGAACGTCTTCGACCGTCTCCGCGTGATCTACACTGTGGGATACTCCGCCTCCCTGGCCGCGTTAATGTTGGCGCTCATCATTCTCTGCTACTTCAAGTGAGACAATAAATCATGTTTAATTACGTTTACTGAAGGGGATATGTTATGTAGCTACCAACAAGGCTTTTTCATGGGATAGACTTTTAAAATCATAGTATAGCAAGCTGCCAGAACCCTTTTCCCTTGGTATAAGACAATCAGACGTAAATATTGAGAATTCAAAGAATGGACATGGAGAATTCAAACATCTTTTGCCAAAATAGTTTCATTGGAAAAATTCGGCAGCTCTGTTACCAATGTTTTATATTGTCACTTTGTCACTTCCAGAGGATATCATATCCCTAAAATAACAGTATACTTTAATAAACCTCTTCTCTTCTCTTCTCTTAAGTAAATCGCCTGCATATAAAGTTTATAGGAGCACTATAGTGTTAGGAATTCAGGCATTTATTCCTAACACTTTAGTGTCCCATTCACTGTTTAAGTGATCAGCCCCCCCTGTGTGTATTAAAAAGGTAAGATTTTCTTATCATTACTCCCCCTGTGTCCCAGTCTCTGTTCTACAGCCCCGCCTACCTGGCTGAGATCATCCGTCCTGATGATCTCAGCCAGTCCAGTGCTTCCCCACAGAGAAACTTTGGGAGTCTAGTGTGCATGCGTGACCACTCTATGCACTGCACCAGTCAGCATCTCCTCATAGAGAGGCATTGGTTCAATGCTTCTCTATGTTGGACTTTCAGCGTCTCCATGCAGAGTGTCTAGATACAAAATGTAGGTCCTTTTAATGATTTTATCGTCCATGTGTAGTTCCACTCCTTGATATTCTTTATTTATGTCAACTGATGCTCAACACATTTCAGGATTATTCATTGGGTGTGAATTGTGGCCTAAATTTAAAATTTCACTTTTAATTTCTTATCAACTCAAACTTAAGTGAATAAACCTGGAAATCTTACTCTCGATATAATTTTACTAGTCCATGTTTGCCCTGAATCTTTGATTTGGTTTCTTGCCGCAGACGTCTCCACTGCACCCGAAATTACATCCACATCCACCTTTTCACCTCTTTCGTTTGCCGGGCGGGAAGCATCTTCTTGAAAGATGCCGTTCTGTATTCCGGTGACGACAAAGTAATATCGGAGAACGCAAAGGATGGAACGGAGCTTACAAAGGCCACAGAGATGCAGTGGGTGAGTCAGTAAATGGCACTCCATATGCAGTTCACTACATTTCCCAAGATGCTTAGCTTCTTAGCTTAGATGCATCTCTCCCCATGTCTCCCGGCACAGGTTGGCTGCAAAGTGACGGTTACACTGTTCCTATATTTCTTGGCCACAAATCATTACTGGATTCTAGTGGAAGGTCTCTATCTGCACAGCCTTATGTTCATGGCCTTCCTGTCCGACCGCAGCTACTTCTGGGCTCTGACCATCATCGGATGGGGTAAGTGAGTCACTCATTGTCACATATTGCCGTGATGTCTTCTTCTGTGTGCCCACCAGGGGGCGTTCTGTGTTGAGTGGGTTTTGGGAGCCGAAGCCCCAGATCTGTTTAGCTGATCGAGGGGCAGCAGAATGCTAGTGTATCTTTTTTCTTGTTACATCAGACAGCTGATTATTAAAATAGCCACCTGATATAACAAAAATAAAAACCCAAAACAAAACTAGTATTAGTGCTAGCTTACTCAAATGTATTAATGGAGAGAAGACGATGCCCCCTAGGTGACATTCAGAAGGGGGATGCTTGGCACAGGGGCTTCACTGTACTGCTTCTCCATCAATTAAAGGAACATGATAGCGTTAGGGATACAAATCTGTATTCACACTTCCACGGAGGAAATATAAATGCACATATAACCCTGTAATCACAGAGAGGACCATACACAGAGTGAAAACTTTAATCAAGATTCAAAGAATTGGGTACTAAATAGATTTGAAAGCTTGCACAAACCTAGAAAACCCTCGACGACGGACAGTATGCATAAAAATATAAGAGTTATTGGCACCTTTGATCGTCATTGGGATCCAGCTAAACAAATTCTTAAGAGAATTGACTGTGAGAAGTGATGACAAAGCCATCTTGCCCTTCCCTTTCCCTCAATGACTTTCAAAAGACTGAAGAATCTTAAAGATTTTTTGGTTCACAGCCATCTGGAACCCACATGGTCACCTTCCATTTGGCTGCAAAGTTTAAAGGGAACATGCACTGTAAAGCCTGTAATTCTATTTATCCGTCTAAATCGACAATTAGCACTCAAACGAAAGGAACCTATATAACTGATAGCTTTGTAAACTGCAGCTCAACCAATATTGTGTATCTAATCACGTGCCAATGTGAAGTGCAATATATAGGGAAAACATCCCAACAGTGACAAATCTTGCAACATATTAATTCTATCTCTAACCCTAACGTTTCCACATGTCTCGAGACATGCAACTTACTTGCTTAGTGGGAATAGTGGCAGGTGCCCTTGAAGGAGTTACCTGTTCTCATGTATAGTTGAAATGTTCTTAACATTTACAGACCTTGTTCCGTATGTAACAAAAAAATGAAGTTTAAAAAAAAAAAAAAAAAAAAGCAAATTTAGTTTATTATTTATATTTGATCGTGTATTGCTAGCTATCTGGATAGTTACAAAAGGTAAGATCTTCATGGATTAACTCTGAGGGAGCCGTAAGTGGCAGAGACCTAACAGTGGGTCCAGTTAAAACTTATGGGTCTGTGTACCTTGTATGTGTTACGCGCCTCGGCCTCTACATGGTTGTCTCCCTCTCTGATTATCAGGGCAACATCGTAATATAATAGATATTCAAATATAAACATATACTGGCATAAAAGAGTGTTAGGAGTAATCAGGTTATACCTGCTAACTGGGGCAGTGTTGCTGAATGGCGCTGTTGTGCGGGCTCGGTGCGCTGGACCAAGGGAGGACTCTTAGTGAGCCTATAGATAGGGTTCATGTGATATAGCGTGGTCAGCGCCAGTTAAGTGACATGATACTCGCGGCTAGTGTTCTGCAGTTTAAGTGATGGGCGGGTACCGTTCTCAACTGGGATAGCGCGTCCGTCTGAGCCATGGTGTGATTGTCGGCTTGAGCCCAGCTATGGGCAGCGGGCGCGAAATAGTGTGCCTTGGTATGGTATTTGGGGGGGTACGGGGCATCTCGAAGTGTGTTGCTATGTGTTCTTACCCCCCCCCCCCTCGCATCTGCATGACCAACTTCATATAAAATGCTAGGTATACATATATGATTAACTAAACAAAAAAAAAAAAAAAAAAAGAATAAATTGTATCTGATATTATGGTCTCTCAGTGTTCTGGTGACCGGTTGGAAACGGCGCCGTTCTGCCAGTATTGCAAATGGTAGGTCTTCAAATATTTTAATCTGGCAGTTGTCCACGGTCACTGAGGCTTGGCTTCTGGATCGGGTGAGAATGGCCGTCTTGACCGCGATGTGTCTTGTCACCACTATTGTATCTCGTGGTGCGTCAGCTGGGGCGGTGGGAGCTTTCCGAACTCTGAATGCTGTTATCAGTGGGGGCGCTTTGTTGTCCCCCCGCACGCCCAGAGCCTTGGCAACCTTATCAGTGAAGTCCATTAGGGCCTCTGGGTTCACAGTCTCTGGTTGTAGCGGAGAGCCGATCTTGCACAGCTATTCTCCACTAGAGATTCCAGTGAGGCTCAGGAACAAGGTGATGTTAAGTCCACAGGCAAGGTTTCCAGCAGGTAAAGTAATACAGCAGTATCCCCATCGCAATCCCAATAACTGGACGACACACAGTTTCAGGAGTAGTCTGACAAGCTTTATTCCACAGTTCCTTATAAAGCCCTCTCCCATGCAAGGGAGGAGGTTCTATCACTTAAGACATTATCCAATCTCTAAGTAGTAACCTCCCACAGATCTCCTCCCCTCCTCTAGCATCATAATCCCCTTATTGTGTACACAGTTTTCCCCGAGTTTTGGATGTACCCTAAATACTTGGGGTACATCCACAAATCCAACATCCCCAGATAGCTCTATTCTGGGGGACCAACATACTTAAAAATTAGCCCATTCGGATGAATGGTTCGTGAGATATGGGGTTCCAAAGATTTGACCGACCGCAAGGGTAAAGTATCCGAAAACAGTTCCATGCATTTTGGCCCTGCGGTCGGTCACAAACAAGGGAATGAAAACAGGCGAATTGCCTGTGTTATAGAGCCTGGAGAGGGTTTGAATGAATTCCCTTGTTTATGGGGCTCTTTCTACCGAACGGCGGGTCATTCGGTAGTTTCCATACGAATTTCTGGAAGTATGGAGGTCTCAGCGGTGTTTGCCTAGTCAAGTGTCCGATTTTAGTTCCAGACACTCGACGGCAAAACACCGCTGTTCGGTAGTTTAAGATGGCCGCCGCCACGTGTTTGTTTCCCGAATGGCGGCCACCCAGAGGACAAAGACCACACTGCACTGATTGCCAATTACCTGTTTGCAACATTGTTGCAAACGGTAATTGGAGGCACACTCATTCCTGGGTGGTCTGGTTGTTCGGTAGTTTCATTCCCTTGTTTTATTTGAATGATTCTACCGAACAACTAGAGGAATACAATTCTTTACATACATTTAACTGTCATTATACCCGGATACCATGCTTTCTATACATGTACATACACATTAAACCAGCCATATGACCAAATACACTTATTCTCATACATGTCGTGGGACAGCCCGGTACCAATCCGCTACACTGGTATCCCTTGCATCCGCACATTTCTCTTGCAGTGCCGGGCCTCGAGAGCGGTGACTGTCCTGGTCAGGCTCCGGACCTGTTGGGCCATAGTTTCCAGCTGTGCTTGGGTCCCAAGTTGCCGGCTGTCCCTGTCTCCTTCTCTGGTTTCCACTTCGTCTATACGGCGACTTAGTGCGCTGACCTCTGCCTGCACTCCAGTTAGGTCTGTTTTCCACACCGCTCGGAGGTCCAGTAACAGCCTCTTAATGTCCCCTTTAGTGGCTGGGGATGTGTCGGCGTCCGAGTCCGCTATGCGCCTGTGAGGCCGCGGATCCGTCTTCCCCATCGGAGCCCTCTCGTGGTCTGCTGGGGGCCATCTTGGATTGGGCCTGAGGCCTCGGTCCGTCGAAGGATCTTCGGATGTCAGGTTGGTAAAGGCTTTCCGAGTAGGCTGATTTTCGGTTTTTGCACCCCATCTTGATTGTGGAGGTATTAGGCACAATTTGGCTCCTGTTTTTGGCCGTTTTCGTGGCTTTTTGTCAGTAAATATAGTCTATGGAGCAGGAGCTCTGCATACACGCATCTGGTCGGTTGCTCCGCTGGCCACGCCCCCCCTGATTGCTCTCTTTTAAAACTTTGCTCCACTTCTCGGTTATGATTACATAAATAAAGTTTTTAAACTTTGACTCCTAAAGGCTTAAATAAGGAGTTCAATTTTACTCGATATATATATATTAAAAACCACATTATCCATTCTAATAGTATTTTTTCAGTCAATCTCTAAGTTACTATTTCCAGGTCTTTGTTAAGACCTTATTGACAACGATTAATATATTGTTGGGTTTTTTTGTGAACACTTAATTGTTGACGTAATTCACGTCTTATTAATACTATTTTAATCACTTAAATTTAAACTAATTCAACAGAGGAATTCGGGTTGAGTTTTTTAAAGGACCACTATAGGCACCCAGACCACTTCAGCTCAGTGAAGTGGTCTGGGTGCCAGGTCCCCCTAGTTGTAACCCTTCAGAGATACTGATATGTTTACTGTTGGGTTAATCCAGCCTCTAGTGGCTGTCTCCGTGACCAACAGCACCTCCTAGTATAGTATTAGTCTGTTTATGTTAAAAGTACTGCTGTCCTTAAATTTGCATTAAATCACTTGATTCACAGAATTCAGATTCTATGAACTAAGAACTGTTCAGAGGTAAATTTTCAATCGTAATGAAACTCTGTATGGAGTCACCATTTTGATAATCTGCCTTTTCTTGGTGATCGGCAGATTATATTTTAAGCAAATATTATGTGTAAAGAGATTAAAAATATTGGTTGGATTATGTGCAAATAGTACTTTATTCCTACATTTAATTAAATTATTTGATTTACAGAATGACAGTTTAAGTGAATTTATCATTAGAACTTTGGAAGAATTGCTTGTGGCAATTTTCGAATCGAAAGAGGTTCTTAAAGAAATCACCGGTTAGGTGAGCTGCCTTTTTTGAGAGATCGGCAGTATGTAGTTTAAACTAATTTAGGTCAACCTATTAATAGGAGGAGTGACATTTCGTCAAAATGACCTATCCAATAACTCCACCTGTTAAATGACGTGGGACTTCTTTATTGGTATCCTTGAAACTCGATACCGATTGAACGGTTTACTTTATTTTTTTTTTTATAAATTCTTTATTTTTCTTGTGCATATTCAAGAACATACATTTAGTCTTGCAGCGCCCCAACAGCATCTGCAGGCTTATCATGAACATTAACTTATTCTGTCATATGGTTGGCTAGCATAGCTTTAAAATGTTGTAACATGAGAAACAGACAACTAGAAACTGTTCTATAACGTATAGATTATGCATTAAGGAATTCCATTTATGAATTGCAAGATAAGGACCATTAGTTACATGCTTAATTTACACGCATCTTAGAGTAAAGTGTTAGACATTTGCTAGTAGGGATCCGACTAATTCTCACCGAGCCGGTTAATCTATGAGTTTCGCTGGATTGCTTATACATGTATAGTGGCGATATAGTACGTCTCAATTCTATAGCTAGTCTCCGTATAGTGCATAGGGGAATCGCGTGTAGTAGTGTTGGTGTAATGATATTGACTTGGTATATTTACATCTTATCAGCAAGTACATAAAATAAAATAAAGTTAGTCAATGGGCTAAGCCTCCCGCCTTTGGGGCTAAGAATATTAGTGCACATTTTCGTATGTAGGACTAGGCAGTAGTAATGATGTGATCGCCCATGCCAGTGGTGGCTGTGGGTGCCATGGCTAGGGTGGTTTTAGAGGGTTGCACTGGCGGTGGCATAAGGCTGGTACCCTGCGGCTGTGCGTTTTGTAGAACGCTAGATACGTGGGTGAGGACCAGAAGTGTGAGAGCCGTCTGCTTGGGGATTGCTTATGTGTCAGAGGATATGTGCCGTGTTAGGGCTGGGCTCTTAAGACTATGGAGAAGGTCTATGTGAGATAGAAAAGATTGGGTCAAGGGGAGCATGCGCTCCATCGATTGCTATGCCTCTTGACCCTGAGGCATTGGGGGGGGGGGGGGGGGGCATGGGCAGTGTGCAGTTGCACTGCCTTAAAGGCACAGGGCAGTGCGTGCCATGTCTAAGAATAAACAAAAAAAGACAGGTGAGACATAACTTGGTGTAGTGGGCAGAACATACAATCATTAAACATTAACATAATAATATAGCAAGATTTGGAGGTCTCTGAGTTAGTCAGTCCAGGGTTCACGTCGCGGGTCCTGGGTGCGGAGAGTCCGCCCTTGTGGCATTGTTAGAGAGTCCCAGTGTGGACAGCAAGGCCGGTCCTTCTTCCACGTTGGTAATTTTGTAGTGTTGTTCGTCTTTGGTCACCCATAGCGCTCTGGGGGTCGCCCATCTGTAAACTAGACCCGCTGCTTGCAGGGTGGTGGTCACGGGCTGCATGCTCTTGCGCCAAGATAATGTGTCTCTGCTTAAGTCCTGGAAGAATGTAATTTGGTGTGTTTCAAAGTCATAGGGCGCTTTCCCTTTCATGGCTGTTATCAGGGCTATTTTGTCCGTCAAGGTTTGGCATCGTAGAATTATATCTCGTGGGGCTGACTTAGGTGCCCTTAGGGGTTTAGCTATGCGGTATACGCCGTCAAACGTAAAGTGTTTTGACAGCCTGTTGGGGATGAGCGAGGCCACTAGGCGCCTTACGAAGTGGGGTAGTTCCTCCAATGGCACCTTTTCTGACACCCCCCTGATCTTGACGTTCTTTCTTCTACCCCTGTCGTCTAAGATGCTGACTTGCCTGGAGACGTTATCCTGTATTGTCTGCATCTGGGTAACTGTGTCTTTAAGTGAGTTTAGTGCCTGGCTCAGGTCTGTCACCTCTTGTGCTGTGGCCTGTGTTCGGGCTGATACTGCCTGTACCTCTGCTGCTAACCCTTTCAGGTCTGCTTGCCACATTAATTGTAGGTTACCTTGTAGTCCTGCCAGCATGGACTGGATGTCATTTTTAGTCGCTGGGGCTAGTCCATCAGCTGCCTGTGCTTTTATGTTGCCTGTGTCTGCCCCTGCAGTGCTGTGTTCTGAGCCTTCTTCCTCAGATCTTACAGGTGAGGCTGCTGTGATCGCGCGGGCCTGTGCGGGTGGAGGGTGTTGCAGCATGCTGTCTATGCTCCGGTTAGGCGTGGAGGTACTTGCTGCCGGTTTGTTGGACCTCCGACCCATCTCTTCAGTTGTGTGGGAGTCTGCCTCTATTAGTTGTGGGCTCTGTCCGAGCCACGCTGTCAGCTCCCGGGTGAGGTACTGGTCGCGTGTGCGGTAGGCCCCTTGGCTCTTAACGCGGCGTTTCGTGCCCGGCTGCTGAAAGAACGGCATCTGCGTGTTCAGCAGGGTGTTAGGAAGCTGTTCCGGGCGGTTGTTTTAGGCGATGGGCTGCGGGTGTGCCGGTTTTTCCCCGTTTTTTGCGCCGGCCGTGTGGAGCTTTTGCAAATGGCGACTGCCTCGCTGTGCCGCTAGCTCCGCCCCCCACGGTTTACTTTATTTAAACACCTCTGTCATACTGATCGGTTCCATACTGATCGGTTATATATGCATTTATATTCCACGTAGGAAAGCATTGAATACATTCTTCCCTATGGGGCTTCCTTGTCACTTGACCAAGTTTTACTTTGTCTGGTCAATAGAAGCCACTAAAGGTGGACTTAACCCTGCAATGTAAATATTGCGATTTCTATAAAAAAAGAGGACAGGGACACTGCACCAAAACCACTTCACTGAGATCAAGTGGTCTGGCTGCCATGCCCATGTCATGTAAAACATTGCAAGGTTAAGCACACCTATTCCAGACAGCCGCCAGGGGCGTTTTTGCTGCACGTAACCGAGTAAAACTTGGCGAAGTGATTTTGCAGCTCATAGGAAAGCACTGAATTCTGTGCTTTCCTATGACAAATCCGTGCATGCGCATCATCCTTTCTGAGCATCATTGGACTGAACCAGCGATGGAGAAAGTGTCACAGGAGGCAGAGAGGTGAGCATCACCAGGGGCGCTGGATAAATGTAAGTTAAAAAAGCTATTTCAAAAATACTTTTACAGCAAATGGGGGGTGGATGATGCAAGCCCTAATTAGGGACAGAGACGCTCTAGCGTTAGTAATACAGGTATGTTTTCCTAATGCTGTAGTGCTCCTTTAAGCAGTGTGGCTAGATAGAATTACATTGAATACCCGGTAATGCAGCATATTCTTGTTTCCGGCTATATTTTTATTTGACATATTGGCTCGCATAATTGGCAGGGTTTGTGTAGTGAGGTGGGCATATGGCTTCTATGGTGGAGTTTCTGGTTAGGAGTCGTTTTGCTTTGGGCTCAAGCTCCAGGTGATTCCGAAAGCTAAGAACGCCCCCTGGTGTTTACTTAAACATATTTATTTCCAATAAGGTACAAAAACGTATTGAATACATAACATTTGGACCAAGCTTAGCGATCCTCCCACTAGACCAATAAGAATTCACCAAACGATGTAGGACACCTTGGTCTCTGGGAAAGCTGGACACAGAAGCACATTCTGTGACCATTACTGTTATGCCAATTCATATAGCCTTCCATTGCTGATCATACCCACAGGTTCTGACCACAATGTCATACAACGTTAGTTTTTCCAAAAGTCTGTATTGTTTATGTGTTTGGCATGATATATCTGCTGTGAATGTAATTATTCCTACTTTTCACACACAGGTCTGCCAGCTGTGTTCGTATCTGTGTGGGCAAGTGTGAGAGTGTCTCTGGCAGATACGCAGTATGTACAACACTCTATAATATACCTTTATAATGTAGCTGACAAATCATTTTGGGATCTGTATTAAAGGAACACTGTACGCTCCATAACGGCTTAATCTCATTGAAGTGGTTATAGTGTCTGGAGTCCCCTGGTGCCATTGTTCCATTTAGCATAAATACATTTTTAATGCTAAACAAGAGTGCACAGCAGCACATCCCCTCTGCGCTGCTTGGGTTAATGGGAAAGTATTCGCCTGAGCAGTAATGGGCGGCTGTTATTGGCTGAGAGCATCAGCTGACCACAGGCCACCTATCAAAGCATCAATGCTGGTATGAATACAAGGAAGTGTAAACTCTGACTTAGCCACACCTCCAGTATGGGTGGAGCTAGAGGTAGCCAAAGACCCTCATTCCGTGTTAACTTGCTCGAAAATGGTTTAACACAATTGTACGTACACTGCCAGGGTACTCCAGACATTATAACCAATTAATTGTGATGAAAGGGTTATAGTACCTATAGAAAAAATTAATTGACTAAATGTAATTACAGGGGATGCAGAACAGAGCTGTCCCCTAGCAACTCCCCGCACTAACTATACTTATACCAGGGTTTAACATTTTACCAAATATTTTTTTCTTCACATTCAGGTGCTGGGATCTTAGTGCGGGCCACATGAAATTAATTTATCAGATGCCCATCCTGGCCGCCAATCTGGTATGTGAACACGTGACATTTCACAATGTGAGTGTGCATATGTCATAGGCGTGTGAGCAAAATTGGAAAAATAAATTCACTAACCCATCACAGTGTAAATATACTAATGGTTAAATGAAGTTGTAGCGAATTACTCTAGATGTATGAGTTAATTCAAGTTGAAGCGTAACGGCGCACACTGGTATTTAAAGAGCGTATCTAAATCTGAAAATTAAACTTTGGGTTGGTTAATTGCAACAAACACACTGCACGTTCTGTCCAGAGTGTCTTCTTTAAATCTACCTAAAACTTTTTAACTTTGGTTTTTATTTTCTATTTTGCCCTGTTAAAGGAACACTTAAAGCGCTGTAGTGGTTATGGTGCGAGGAGTGCGCTCGCACTCCCCACTGTTTGCAGGCTGCAGAACTTAGCTCATTTCTTCATACAAGAGGAGAGGCGGCGAGTGGTGCCCAGCAGACTGTATGATACAGTGGTTATGGTGCTTGTAGTGCGTCCTTAATATACTCATGTGATAAAATTCTCACTTCTCCACATTTTCCAGTTTTGCGAAGATTTTTCTGACCAGTAACATTTTGCTCTTGAAGGTGAATTTTTTCCTGTTTCTGAACATTGTCAGAGTTTTGGCCTCCAAGCTATGGAAAACAAACACTGGGAAATTAGATCCGTGCCAGCAATATGGGTAAGTCACTGGCGTGCAGAGACCACCGCAGGCCAAAGTTGATTCGATATAGTGTTAGTGGTAAACACAGCAGTCTAATGTCATTGCATGCAGGTACACTGGAACTACTTCGACCCAATTAATATAATCCTTTACCACTGACATTAACAGAGGAGAGCAAAATGTGAATACATCTCTCCACCGTTCCAAAATAATATTATGTTACCAGCCTACTATGGAAATCCAGACTTGGACTTGTCCCTTTTTAATATCTGTCCCTGCCTGTAATACTACTGTATTTACCATCGCCCAATTAAATGCCAAAATGGGTTACTTGTTGTAGGTTAAATACTGGCTCCGTAATATAGAGAGGCGTACTAAAATTGGAGCGAACAGAAGAAATAGATTTAATGGTGACTGCTCCACTTTTAGTTCTTTGTCCTGGAATTCAATAAATAGGGGTATTCAATAAAGTGAGAATTGCTGGGACTCGAGTTATTTTTCAATATAAGAATTGGCCTCCAGTGGTGACTTATCCATAGCGGCACTTGGGGCCCAGATAATTGTGAATTAAAGAATAGTCAGTGGTAAAAGTGTAGGACTAGACATTTCTAGGGACCACTTCTAGCTTTCTATAAGCTTTTTACTTGATCTTTAAAAGATGCAAATTTGCATTTTCACATATCTGGTAGCCAGCCACTCGAGGTGGAGTTAACCCTGCAAAGTAATTATTGCAGTGTCTCAATAAGGGGACAGGGGAACTGCACGCAGACCACTTCAATGAGATTAAAGGACCACTATAGACACCCAGACCACTTCAGCTCAATGAGATTAAATGGTCTGGGTGCCTATCGTGTCCCTTTAAGTCAAGTGTCTTATTTTCACTTTGTAAAGGTTCATGGAGTTGAAAACGCAGTGGTGGTGTTCATTAGGTCAGGAGTGCAGAACTTGCAGTTAAATAGGTCAAGAGATGGAGTTTATGGAGGAGGAGGGGTTACAGTTCACAAAGGCTAGCTTATAGTCTTGTAATGTTGTATGTTGTTGCCATAGGAACCCCCTGCCCATATCTGCAAATTTTGCCACCAACAAAAGTAACCTTTTTCACACTCGTTTATATATACCAGTGTTGTTGATATTCCAAGTTTTTTTTTTTTATAGGAAGCTCCTGAAGTCCACACTGGTCCTTATGCCTCTTTTCGGGGTGCATTACGTGCTGTTCATGGCCATGCCTTATACGGAGGTTCAGGGGCTCCTTTGGCAGATACAAATGCATTACGAGATGTTCTTCAACTCCTCCCAGGTATACAACAGCAACAGAACCACAGACGCAATGGATGATTGTGCACACCCCAATTCTATCTTATTGTACGGTTTCATACGATAGCTTGGCTCATTGCTGCTGTAGTGGGCTTATGTTATTTACAATCTAATCACAGGGCAGATTATTTATTATATTCATATTTTATAGTGAAAGCAACACGCTTAGTATCTGCTCCTAAATAGATCACCAAAGTGAAAGGGCTGTCAGACACGTCCTCCTTTGCTTGTTATACCAATGTTCTAAACTGGGTGCTAAATTGTATCTCTGACCCTTTGTCGTATGGATGAGGATTCCTGTGATTCTCAGACCAGGGAGGGAATTTCTTTTGCTTTTTCAAACATATCGTTTCCTTTATTCTTCATTATGAAACCACCTACTGCTCAACACATCTGAGGATATGTTATATCTTTGTGAATAGTACGGGCAGAAAATAATTATATTTCAAGACAGTTACATACAAAAAGGGGATGGAGAGTGTACAGCAATAGAGAGCCACCGTAGCTGTATCCAGTACTTAAGGATTCTTTAATCCTGCACTATAGATTAATCCCTTAAGGACACATGACATGTGTGACATGTCATGATTCCCTTTTATTCCAGAAGTTTGGTCCTTAAGGGGTTAAAGTAGTCTGTCTATATGTGCCCCGTTTCAAAGTATTGGGGGGTGTATATGTGTTCCTAGTTTAGAGAACACAATTACCATTGAACCTAAAATAAAAGGCTGTAATACATGGACAGTGTACATCGTTAGGAGTCCTAATTATTTTAAGAAATGTCACCCAGGAGATAATGGAAACATAGCTCTAAACCTGAACATTTCTATTTCCCCAGGGATTCTTTGTGGCGATAATCTACTGCTTCTGCAATGGGGAGGTGAGTGATAAAACGTAGGATAAACTCAAAGCTGCTATTTTCATGTCCAATACACACACCTCCCTCTGCGGAGCTACAAGCTCAGTAATAGTATTGCATAATAGTCCTGGCTACTTGCTGCCACTTCACATGTCTAACCCCCCTTCTTCAGCACAGGATGGTATGTATTCAATATAACACTAAACTGCAGTGAGTTGAAAGTTGAAAAATTCTATAGTAGTCTATCTCTACTCTCCAGCACAGAATATGACTGCTGTAAGAATTGTACCAGCCGGGGAGGCTGCCGAGTATTTCTGCCAGTTCACATTTGTTACTTTGGTATGTTAGTACAGACATATGTAACTGTGCTAGGTCTCCTGCTACTGCATTACTGCCATTTAACATCTTTTTCACACCTCTGTGCTAATTATGTAGCTATAGCTATCTAGCAGCACATAGCTATTACCCTGCGATCTAACAGATCATGGCACTGCTGCCTAACACCTATTGTCCAATCTATCAAAAGAACATCTTAGAAACCCTTCAAGCTGCCTCACAGTTGTTGTCAGCTCTCTACAGCACATTCAGCTAAAAAAAAAAAACCTGCCTAAAGAGCATACATTTTGTTATCCGGCTCTCCTTGTAGGTACAGGCTGAAGTTCGCAAGTTCTGGTTTCGTAGGAGCTTGTCCGTGGACCTCAAACAGAAATCCCGTGTCACCAGTACAGGGGGCAGTTGTCACTATGGCGCCGTTTTATCTCACACCACAAACAGCGTTTGTCTGAGCATGGCGGCCAGAGGAAGACAGCTGTCAGCGCCAATCCATTCTACATCCTACCTTCCGGCCTACATCACTAGCAGTCCTCCTACTGACAGCACTCCACAGCATGCAGGCATTAGTAGGGAAGGGCTTGAAACCCACACACCAACATGAGGCGCAACGTGCCAGGCTTAAACACTGCGTAAAGGACAGATGGATGGTATAAGAAGACAAACGTTAATGTCAGAACTCTGGAATTCAATGGAGCAGAGCACTTAAGAGGGAGATCTTAAATACAGGACAAAAAGCATTTCTGAAATGGAAAGAAAAAAAACCAAAAACATTCTGTTGCATATTCTCTATAGATTCTGAACTTAAAATGTCTTTTTTCAGACCCCTAAAGTACTGTAGCTTATCGAAGTACTTTAAGTGTAAAGAATGTGTCTGCTTTTTGATTTTGCATAAAGTGCTGATTGCAATAGAATTTGGCACTTTTATAAACGAACCTTGTTACACCCCCTGACGGTTTGGTTAGCTCAGTGGTGCTAAACTCAAGAGGCAGCAATTGCAAAGACTTCTCATTGAACTGCATTGGAAAGTCTGTGATTGGACAGCCACAAAAGGTCTGGGCGGGGTTAAAAGGGGAGGGATTGCAAAGGTTTCATATAAGAGAACTGCAGCTTTTCGCAAGCTGTTTTAATTATAACCCCAATTAAAAAGTGCATAAATAAATCCATGTTTTTACTGGGGGTATAGCTACAAAACTGTTATTTTATTTTATATTTAGGTAGTGGAATGTTACATTAAAGTTCCATTTTTAGAACCAGATAGCAGGTATTCCTTTTTACTAAGCAAACTAACCTGCGCATCACATCCTCCCTGTTTACTATTTTTAATCTTTATGATGCAAGTCAGGACTTAATGATTAAACCAGGAGACTTAGCTGGGAGGCGGATGTTTTGCTTGACGGTTCAGTAAAGTCTGCTACTGTAAAGTGTAAGTAGTTTCATGAAGAGAAAATAAATGCCTTGGCTTTCAAAAACACTGCCACTATCGCCGGGGCTACACTCCGATACCGTCTTCAGACCAGACAATGTAAATCACACCACCGAAGTGTGTGACCCCCTAACCTTGGCTACCAGCCGAATAACCCCAGACGTTTTGTGTTTGATCTGGATAACTCTCTCTCGTTAACAGAGTGATGTTAAGCGTTTTGTCTTATGTAAATAAAAATACAAGCAAACCCTGTTCAATAATGCATGCAAACTTTAACCCCTTAAGGACCAAACTTCTGGAATAAAAGGGAATCATGACATGTCAGGTGTCCTTAACCCCTTAAGGACACATGACATGTGTGACATGTCATGATTCCCTTTTATTCCAGAAGTTTGGTCCTTAAGGGGTTAAAGGAACACAACACCCACTACAGTGCATTTAAGAACGATTTGATTCCTTACTTGGGGTCCACAAGACACAGTTGCTCTCTTCTCTTTACTACAGCTCAAAGAGAGCGAGGAGGCCCCTGCTTAGGTTTTGTTAGCTCGCCTGAGCCAAGCCAGCAGTGCAGGGTCAGCTGATCACTTTCAGCCAATGAGCAAAGCCCTGCAGAGGCAAACCCCAGGTAAAAAGCTAAGCCGTTCTAAAAGTGGTTTAATTATGTACATTGTGGGGGAAACAAGGGCACTATAATCACTACAGAACCTTGGAGTGGGCCTTTAATTTAAGAATGAGATGGGTAAATGTGCCTGCAAAATTTAAGAGACAAGCAAATGTCAAAAGGACAAAGCAAATATGGAAATAGGCGTGAGAGTGGATGAGGGAGGAGAAAATCAGGTAACACACAGCAACAACCCTAGAGTGTGCGGCTACGAAAATCTAGAATTCTCTCTCCCTTTTGTAGATCTGGATAAGGGCTGTTATGGGGGAATGAAACAGTAGCAGAACTCAGCCTTGGTTTGAAACATTTCGATCCCTGCTTGGAATTACGCTTTTGACATTTTATAAGGCCTTTGTTGGCAAAACAAAGAAAGTAAATCCATACACACTGTGCAAGAAGTTTTAAACTGGTAACACGACAAGAGACAACATCAAAACATGTTTCTTTAATGAGAAGCTCTGTCTATGAAATGAACAAGTTCTCACATGAGGGAGGGGAGGGGGGATAAAACTTGCTATGTACAGAAACATTTTCTAACACGCACATACACACAATATGGAGAGAATGTCCAGGGAACAGCTGAAACTGAATAGCCCACATTGCAGGTTTCCAAGTGACTGCAGCATAAAACACTTAATGCAAAGCAATGAATGGATGTATTTTGCTGTACATGTAGAAGCACACAGATCTACTTGACCCCCACCCTCAAATCTGCGCAAGATAAGGACCAGTCCAGAGTGAAATTATGTTCTCTCAAATTAAAAACAGAAGTGTCAGGGATGGTGTCACCTCCAACAGTAAATACAAAAAAAAAAAAAAAAAGCAAACAAAATTAATCAAACAGAATTGAGTAAATTATGGCAAACCCACGATAAGATGTCCGGGCTAACTTAACTGTCCCATCGACTCTTCTTGCGCTTGGGAGGTTCTGGTATTGCAAAGCTTTCACTCTTTCCCTCTCTTTTCGATTCTCCGTCATCTCTGGGACTGTCTCTCCGTCCTTCATCTCTGGGACTCTCTCTACGTCCTTCATCTCTGGGACTCTCTCTACGTCCTTCATCTCTGGGACTCTCTCTACGTCCTTCATCTCTGGGACTCTCTCTACGTCCTTCATCTCTGGGACTCTCTCTACGTCCTTCATCTCTGGGACTCTCTCTACGTCCTTCATCTCTGGGACTCTCTCTACGTCCTTCATCTCTGGGACTCTCTCTACGTCCTTCATCTCTGAGACTCTCTCTACGTCCTTCTCCACTGTCTCTTCTGCCACTTCCACCTTCCCTAGAGCTGTCCCTCCTACCATCTCCACTTTCCCGAGAGCCTTCTCTTTTCCCCTCTCCTCCATTATAGCTCTCCCCATGCCGCCCACTGCTGGAGTGCCTATGTCCACCATGCCTATGTGCCTCCCGGTCTCCATGCCGACCTCTACTATCACTAGACCTCTCCCGTTCACTTCCTTCGCGACTTCCACTTGCCCCTTCGCCGGCACTATACCCACTTGTTGCAAGTAAGTTTGAGCTTCCTATGGAGGGGTAAGACATCGGGATGCTACTGAGGGTTCCACTGCTCGTAAATCCTGGCATGGTCCTGGGGGTGGGCGGTGGAGATGCTTCAGCGGGAGGTGCTAGAGGCTGTGGGTGCACATTCGGTATAGAGCTTAAGCTACCCGCACTGGTCCATGCTCCAGAATTAATTGTAGAAGTCCCAGTTTTCTGAGTGCTCAAACTGGCTGCTACAAAATGATTCTTGTACTGTGACTACAAAGGAGTAAAACAAAAAAATATATATATATTATTAAAATTGGGTCATAGTGCATATACTGCAGGGTCTGACCTCCTGTACAATTTTATAACAATTATACACCACTGCCCTCCCAAAAACTTGCATACAAGGGAAATGTGTTTTGTATTGCAGGGTAATGTCCTATACAGTAGAGATGCTTGGCATAACTGTGCTTGTTCACAGACAGACATTGTATTCAGGTGGCTTTCTAAAAAACACTAAAACCCTGAACTTTTATTATTTACACACATATATATGTAAAGAATTGCTTTTTGCTTTAAGCATGTCTAAAAAAGGGGCATTCTATAATCTGTAAAACTTATATGTCCATTATTTCCATAAAATTATACGTTTACATGGTTTCTGTTTTGGCTATCCAACAAACTTGTTTTATCTCTAGTATGTGCCAACTCTATCCCACGTTTGAAGTAAATGTTAGGCCAATAGTTTCTAAATGAAAAGAACTCAATAGTGAACGGGTTGGTGCAGTGAATGGCTTTTTGCAACTTTCTTAGTAAATTATGTTTTTTTTTTTTATCAACTTGTGTTTATGAAACCAACTTGCTTTTTAATGTTTGATGTTCATAGCAAATTGTCAGCTAACAATGCAACAGTTCCTGTATATTTTTTATTACCCATTCTTTCTTAATACCACAATAAATAAATAAGAACTTTTTTCCTGAGTATATCTCCCTATTTGCTAGTGTGGAGAGAGCAAAATAGGGAGCAGACATGTCATCTTGCCTCTCAAAAAACAAAAACAGACGAGTGACAATATATTATCCCTAAAGTCAGGACCCAAAATTGGGGTCACCCTGCAATTTCAGTGGTTCCCCAACATACAGGGTCTTTATAGAGCCACATACTAACAGGAACCCCCCCTGTAAATCTTGCCTTGACCTAATGCTTAAGCACTCTGAAGGTCTAATAATCAACCCCTTACCTGAAACGCTGCCTTCATAGCAGACAGTCGATCACCCATTGCTCCCCCAGTAGGTTTAAATGCTTCATAGTTACTCATCACATTTCCTCCAGTAGCACGTTCCTAAGACAGAAGATATAGACGGTAGAAATTCCAGGGTTTAGCCATCATGGGTACATATCAAAGATCCACTCTCCCAAATACAGAACCTAAAAGATCAGTTCTAGGAGTAAAAGTATCATAAATTCCTCACCGAAGTCTCTGCACCTAGACCAGGTCTCTCTCGATAACCCAAGCCACCTCCACCAATGTTCAATTTCTTCCCCTTTCCAGCTTTGAAGCGAGATTTACGGAACCAGGAATTCTAGAGAAATGAAGAAGTAATACCATTAAGTGCTATCTGCAAAATACAAAGACCCCATAAAGTGTTCTCAGCGTATCTCTAATGGCCAGCCAACCTCTAACTAGGCGACCCTAGCCTTTTACCAATAGGACTAAAAGTCCTCCATTTCCCTAAAGTCACTATTACTCCCCAGTGTCACTATTAGCACTCTCACTATAGGATTACTATTGAAAGGTTGTAATACGCGGATAATGCATATATTGAGCCGTATTTAAAGTTTGTGTCTGGTGTCAGGGAGAGGGGACCGGCTCTCCCTGCAGATATCTTACACAAGCCTCTGATAATTAATGCCTGGAGTGCTGGCAAGGTAGACGGTCTCAGCACACTCCTGAGACAGATAAAGTAGGAGGGAGGGTGCGGAACAACACGCGATACTGAAAGCCTGAAGCTATCGACTCCCGGACAGTGCAGCACATTCTGCACTCGCATGGATTTCATTTAAACTCGCAAACTGCGAGGAGAGGATGCAAGTGGATATTTTGAGCCCTGAAATAGCGGTTGTGGTGCTTAGTGTGTTCCTTTAAGATAAGAATATTTCCTTTTTGGATGAGGAGAGCCCATGACTTTGGACATATTGGATAAATTCCCTCCCAGCCTTAAGAGGAAGAAATTCCCGAAATACAACACTTCCGTACACCTATACCTCTCAATCCCCTGCTTCAGTTCTGTTTCTGACCCTCATAGAGGACTCAAAGCGCAGACAGAAACAAGACTGCTTTTTCATAAGCCTGAAGTTAAGGATGTGTTTCCCATTTATAATTGTAAAGTTGCGGAATATGTTGGAGCTATGTAAATGATGATGATAATAATAGGGACTCTATGGGCACCAAAAACACTTCATCCCATTGAAGTGGTCTGAGTGTAGTGTCCCTTTAAGCCTACAATATAAAACATTGCAAGGTTAAGACAGCCACTCAAGGCACTTCCACGATTCACTTGAAATTTTACTCCGTGAAACGTGCACACGCTTAACACGAGGACATCCAGTGTCTTGAAAATCCCCATAGAAAAGCATTAAGGCGGCACACATTGGAGGAGGAGGAGACTGAGACAGGACTTTGTTTTTAACCATTGCATGACTGGAGAGGGGGGGTGGGTCATGAATGTCCCGTGGTGTTAATCCCATTCTGTATGGTTGGACGTGAGCTCCAGGTTTATCCTCGCTGAGCACACTCAGAGGAACCTCGGGTAACTGCTAAATTAAGTGTCAGGGTGCACCTTTGGCCAGGCCACCCTTGTATCCCGAAATCACCATATGCTCTTAATGAGTGACCCCACTTATTCTTCCAATTTCTCCAGTCTGTAATAGAAAAAATTTGTAATCGTCAAACCATAACTACTCTTAAAATGTATACCTGCATGGCCAAATCCATCAGCTCCTTGGACACATACTGGTTAGCGCCTTCGAGGTTCCTCACTAAGTCACCAGCAAAATTGCTGTCCTTTGGAGTTAAAAGTGTGTAGGCAACACCTTTCTCACCCGCTCTTCCTGTACGACCAATACGGTGAGTGTGCGTGTCAATATCCCGTGCCACGTCATAGTTGACCACAGTCTTGATAGATGGAATGTCCAGACCACGGGCTGTTGGAGGAGGGAGAGGGATTATAACCACACACTTGATGTGAGCAGGTGTGGTCAGATCTAGTGCAAATCTACCAAGAGTGGAGAGTGGAAAATGACGTCATTAGGTAATAAAATTAAAAGTTCTGTAAATCACGATGATGCACCAGAAATAGAGCTCTGATAACCATCGCCAGT
Organism: Pelobates fuscus; assembly: GCF_036172605.1. Lineage (NCBI taxonomy): Eukaryota > Metazoa > Chordata > Amphibia > Anura > Pelobatidae > Pelobates > Pelobates fuscus. The sequence continues at coordinate 288,674,943 of NC_086322.1, forward strand.
AAGATAGCTTTATGGATTAAGCTCCAGGACCTACAAACAGCAAAAGAGATTCCTAATTGGAGAATGATTAAATGTATGCTGTATGCACCATAACCATTTCATCTCACTGAATTGGTTTCAGTGCTTGAATTCCTCTGACACGGTCACACCATTTTCAAGCACTGTAGCACTGAATGAGGGGCCCTGGCCATCCACAACTTGGCCCTCACTTTAGATAGGACTATGGCAGAGATAACACACTTCCTTCTAACCAATTCATAAAAACAATGGGATGTGTGATAGGCTTAAAGCGGTCACATTAAACGCTCAGCCAATCAGAGCCACCCACTGCTGCGCTGGCTAATGATCCTTCAATCAGCAAAGAGGGGATGGGCTGCAAGGGACTCTAGTTTACCATTAAAACATTAAAAACTGTTTTAACTCGGAACAGAAAGACCGTGCCAGGGAATTCCAGACACAATAAGCACTTCAATTAGATGAAGCAGTTACAGTGCCTACAGTATCCTTTAACCCCTTAAGGACGAAACTTCTGGAATAAAAGGGAATCACGACATGTCACATATGTCATGTGTCCTTAAGGGGTTAAAGTTGGGCAACAACAATCTACAGACGCCAGGATGTAACTGAAATTTAATGAGTAATAAATATACATTTCTTGATAAATAATTTGAAATAATTATGTTTTCTTTCGCATATCTACAAGCATGATAGATCCCTTTCTTTATTCAAAGAGAGCATTTTGCATATTTACAATGTTGGAGTGTACCTACCTGCTACGTCAGTAGCTACCAGTATAGGGATGTTTTTTTTCTTGTAGTCCGTGATAACTTTGTTCCTCTCGCTCTGGTCCATATCTCCATGAAGAAGGCCAAGTTGGTGGTCCTCCACTTTTAAATTAGCAGCAAGTTCCTCTGCATTGGCTTTTTTTGTGACAAAGAGAAGGACACTTCCAGTAGAGGTGAACTCAACCAGCCTACGTGTAAGCCAAGCCCACTTATCGGGTCCTGCTGGCAATATCTCCACCACTTGAGTGATGTCTTCATTGGCCTGAATATTCGTGTGAAAGAGAAGTCAAGAGTAAGTGTGGATAGTGGAAAATGGCCCAAAGAGATCAAGCTTGCTTGGTAAGAACATTAAGTTTCCCAAAGAACAGTTTTAGAGCCGGTTACCTCCCCAATATCTCCTTGAACGACACGGATCGGATCTATCAGAATATCTCTGGCCAGCTTCTCAATCTTCTTGCGGAAGGTGGCACTGAATAGGAGAGCTGTACAGGAGAAACAATAGCTAAGAATCTTAACAAGTGAAGTTTGGTTAGATCGCCCGAATTTTGGGAAGAAATAAAAGGTTGATCATGAAATTAAGTCTGTTCAAAGCTTCAACTTACTCTGTCGATCAGGCCGTACATGGCTTGCTACAGATCGAACCTGGTATTCTGCAGAAGAGAAAAAAAAAGTGTGAGATTTGTATGCGAAATGTGATAAAACACAATGTTACAAGCTCCAGTAAGTAGATTAATTCTGATTGAACCCAGCTTAATGTGGTGACATTGCCGTTAACCCTTTCCTGAACACTTTAGGTTTAGTAGAGTGGACGAACCTCTCATGTCATATCTTGGTAAAGTATATTAATAAAATATTAATAAGTGCATAGAATTATTACCACACTTAAAATGGACATTAAATGTGCAGTCATTGAACGGTGTAAGACCATCTTATTTAAGATGGAGCTTAAACTGGCAAATATTGCCCTCACCAAAGCTGGTAGCCAAGGGTCACCTTCTTGGGGACAGTTTTATTAATGACCAAGGGAACTTTGTGGCAGCCTTCACGGCTCTGGATTAGGCCCAGTGCTCTATGTGGTGGGCGTTCCACAACCATGTCTCTCCTAGGGCCGGGAGACCTGGAGCAGTGTGGCCAGCCGCAGTTTTACAGACTTGAGACGTTCAGGCCAACTACATTTGTTATCTAAAATATTGCCAATGAAGCACGACTGTTTACATTTGAGAACGGGGTAATGCACAAGACATTCAATAATTGCATTGAGGTTTCTGCTCTAGTGTAGGAACAATTCTTTACAAAGATTCAGGAAGGTGACCGTTTCCCACCCAACATCTGCCCAATGAAAGCAATTTACCAAAGCCCATGTCAAACATGCGATCAGCTTCATCAAACACCAGGTACGTGACCCGCTGGAGATTTGTTGCCTTCTTCTTCACATGGTCAATAAGACGGCCCTGCAGGAGCAGAAAGATGATCAAATAAAAACAGACCAATGCCCATTTACATGCTGCTTAGCCACCCCTTACTCAATGCCCATTTACATGCTGCTTAGCCACCCCTTACTCAATGCCTATTTACATGCTGCTTAGCCACCCCTTACTCAATGCCCATTTACATGCTGCTTGGCCACCCCTTACTCAATGCCCATTTACATGCTGCTTAGCCACCCCTTACTCAATGCCCATTTACATGCTGCTTAGCCACCCCTTACTCAATGCCCATTTACATGCTGCTTAGCCACCCCTTACTCAATGCCTATTTACATGCTGCTTGGCCACCCCTTACTCAATGCCCATTAGACAGCAGATTGAAGTTTGGATGTGTTTATACTCACCGGTGTGCAGACTACAATCTCCGTTCCTTCCTGCAGAGCCTTTGCCTGCTCCCACATGCTGCCACCGCCATACACCGCAACAGAGCGCAGGTTATATGCCTTCCCAAACCGTTTGCATTCGTTGTGGATCTAAAACACATTATGTAGGCCAAAACAAGTTACACAGAGCAGATAGAAGCCAACTGGCTCATCTAACAAATAAACAAACATTCTCAATCGGAAAACAAAGGCTTCATGGTCTCGTTTTCCTACTCATGGCAGCGATGTGACTACACTAAGCAACATTCAACTCCTTTACAAAATTAGTCTAAATCACCTCTGCTGGAAAACAATTCAATGAGTTCATTAATATTTTATAAATGTCAAACTGTGGCCGATCCGCACGAAGACAAAGGAAAAAAAATAATAATAATAATAATATGCATGCAATGAATTTCACTCGTGCTTAAACCGTGCACACACTTTTTTTTTTATGCAGAAATGCAATGAGAGGCCCAGGATGGTCTGACATCGCAGCCAGTTCCTGTTTTAAGTATCCGTGCAGGAGACCAAGACCCTTTGGAGAGCATTTAATGCTTCGAGAATGCCATGTATTCTGTGATCAATATATGTACACGGCAGAGATATAGTAATGAACTCTGTGCCAATTACCTATTTCTATACACATACATGCACTAAACCATTCTTGTCCAAAAATACTCCCATTAATTACAGACATTTGCAGCACTTTACAAGGGAAAGTCATCTCTGGTTGGATTTTGCACATTGTTTTTGAACAAGTTTAATAAGATAAGCATGCAGTTATACCTGTTGACACAGCTCACGTGTGGGACATACAATGACGGCAATCGGTCCATCACCAGGCTGCAGTTCCTTTTGGTCCATAATGTGTACCAGCATCGGCCAGATATACGCTGCTGTTTTACCACTTCCAGTTTTTGCAATGCCAATCATGTCACGTCCACTCAATGCCACTGGAATTCCCTATAAAATGTGGGGGGAAAAAAACAACAAGGCGATGCAAAATATAGCAAAAAAAAAAGACAAAAAAAAAAAGGTAAAAAAAAAAGCCTTACTCACCTGACACTGGATGGGGGTTGGTTGAGTGTACTCTGACTTCCGAATTTGATGCATCAATTGTTCATCAAATCCAAAGTGAGCAAAGCTGCTGCCAGTACGTGGTGGAGCTGCCCCAGAGACCTGTAGAGAGTTTATATTACAATGAGGCACACAGGTACTTTGCATTTTCTGATGACATTCCTCTGTAAACAAGACAATTTAGCTTGTAAAGTTGATCACCCAAATCACCCCTCCCCTGGCAACAGGTCAGACCCTTTATTTACCCTCAGATTCAGTTTGTGGCGCAGTTCCACGATCTGCTGTGGAGTCTGGGAGGTGATTTCCTCGTGTTCCTCATAAAAGTTCTTCTCAAAAGGAGGATACTCGATCTGTGCAAGAAACAGAAGATTCAGCACATAACAGAATAAAACCTACACGGGCACAGTAGATGCCCCTTAGAGTTGCACTTTATAACTTGCTCTCACCAAGGTGTGGTCAATTGGAGGCAGAGGGTCAATAACACGCTTGGTTGTAGGAGCAATGGGATTGCCATCACTATCGTATTCAAGATTGTCTTCCTCCTCTTCTGGGATAAGTCCAGCTGTCGGATTCTCGGCCATGTATCTGAAATAGGCTTCCTGCGGAGGAACACATGAAGGATTGTGATGGGACACGCGATGCAGTACAAGCAGTAAAACCCAGTGTTATACAAACCACACACCAAATTAAGTTTCTAGCCTAACAACATTTCAAAGCATGAATAATGAAAGGGTTAAATGATAATGAAGCCCTTTGATTTCAAGCACAACCGCAATAAAATTCAAAATGCATACCAAGTAATCTTATGGTGGGTGTTTAGGATCCCCTTTCACCTGTTATTTAAACCCAAAGGGTGCTGCTTAACAATGAAAAATAACATGAAAGGAAAAAAATTAATAAAACGTAATATTCACTCACCCTCCTCTATCCAAACACTTTTCAGAGAACACACAGCAGAAACAGGGGGTGCTAGTGCTCCCCCATCTCTTTTAATCCATTCACTAAAAACTCAAACACATATACTGCATCCTCCTTCTGACCATAAAGCCCACAGCATGGAACCTCCTCCAGTGCCCATGGCAGCAACCAGGAAGGTGGCTAGTTCTCAACCAATTAGCATTCTCTCATAGAGCTCTATCTGAGAATTTAGGAGAGGGCACATTTTATATTACAGATGGGTGCAAGCTCTGTCATTTCTCAAATAAATAGAACAAGAAAGGCTTGAGAATTCACAAACACCAAGAGGCTTCTCATTCAGTTGAAAAAAGATGAATAAGAAGTGATCGTGAAAGTGAATGAAACCAAAATCTTTCGAATTATCTGCAATAGATTGTGTTTTTTTACGTCGTTGCCCACCCTCCCCCTCCTTAATTTTATGGGTGCATGAGGAAAAAAAAAAAAAAAAATGAATGGAGGAGAAAACCAAAAAAAGTGCCTTTCTGTTTCTCTCATTAGTACGATGTACTGATTCAGGTTTAAAAAATATGAATTTCCAACATTTCTTATCGAAAACACTTATCTTCGTACACCTGGTGTACTCGGTCATTTGGTACCAAAGAACATGAAATTATTTTGGATTCTTGCAATTTGTCTTCCAGTTTCCTTCTATATGTATGCGAAGCAGCAACAAGGTATGTACCAAAATTAAGAAAAATTAAAGTAATAGGCTCCCACTAGGTGGCGCCTTGTACAGGTCTTATACCAAAATGGTGAGCTAATCACCAGCCTGCACAGACTACAGAGTGGGGCTTTAGAAACAGTGTGGTCCATGTGTGACTCATAGGAAAATACTCTGTTTAAGGATAAAGACAGAAACAAAACCTACCTGATCATCTTCTTCCTCAATGTCGTCTCGAATACCCCTGCAAGAAAAAGAGGAGAAAAAAAAAACTTCCCTGCACGCAGTTCGGAAACCCAACCATTTCATGTGATAACGACAGCCTGTTTTTTGTGCCAGAGTGTCAAGCTATAGACATTTTAAAACCAGTCTTCTGCACTCCCTCCACATACCCGGTGCTTAGCTGGACCTGAGGTTGTCTGTGCCTCGGTCAATATTAGAAAAAAACAAGATGGGCAGTATGCCAGTGTCTATAGCTCGATAAAGACCTCAGTGGAGGTGAAATGTTTCAGTATTCTCCAATAAACCTGCCTGATTTACACACCTTGAGAGCCTGGACCATCTTGTTTTGTTTAAGCTATAGACATTGGCATGCTGCCCAAGTGGTAGCTTTTGGAGTCTTTGAGTAATCTACACAAATGATACGCAATAACTATTTAATGGAAAACATGGCACCGTAAGTACAGCAAGGTCAGCAGAGCATCGCTGATGAAAACTTCATTTCCCAGATAAGCCAACAGATTCTGTTTCCAACAAAAAAAAAAAAGGATTTTGGGTAGAGACATGCATATACACTGGAAGACTCTTACCCAAAATTCTTAGATGTAATAAAATCACAGCAAACAGTAGGAGTGGAAAAACAGATCTGCAAACTTGACTGGCATGTGAGAATCTGTTAATATATGCAAAACTTGAAAATGCATCTTAAAAAGGAAAACTTTTTAAATTTTATTTATTTTTTTAGTTAGATGTCCTTTACTCATTAAGATTACTGGCCGACTCTTAAATTAAACTTATATTTATTCCAGCACAAAGACAGACTCCCCATTGCAGCCAGATCCTCCCACTGTGAGGTTACTATGTCTGATTACTTTTGTCTCATAAAAAATTATTTAAAAAAAAAAAAAAAAAAAAAAATGGAACGCACACTTAAAGATGAAGTGATTCTGGTGCTTAGACATGGACATCTGGATTGTTACATGGGCATGCATTACACGCTCTCAGAGCTTGTATGTTACACAAAGGAGAGACCATGTGATAAATCATGTGTTTAATACATACACAGCACTTGTTACATATAGGTATACAGGCCAGTCCTACAAGTGTGATGTGGAAACTATGGCACATTTGGCTGAGTGACGAGACATATAGCTGGCATGCCAAGGTTTAACCATCTCTCTACTGGGAACAGCAGATAATTGATAAATAACAGAACTGACAAAGATGAAGACAGATCTGTAACAATGATCCATTGCTTTAGGGACACCCTAGTTCCCTAAGGCATTCCAGCTTCAGGAAGTGTTTTAGGGGTTAAATGCTGTTTTAAGACAAATTGTCCACTTTTAAAAATCTCTATAGAATCACCATTTGGCTGTCAAGGTGACAGTCAGGAATGCGTCCAGCTTCACTTCCTGCCTACAGTTCAAATAGAAGGTGCTCATAGAAAATCAATGACAGCCTGCGCCATATGTCCCAATGCCATGAGAAGCATCTAATTGGATACAAGTCATCAGTACTAATGACGTCATAGAAAGATAAACAGGGCTGCAGTGAGGAGACTTTCCCGGTGCTGGAATATAGTATTTTTTAACTCTTAAATTCATGGTAGTGGAGACAGTAATCTAGACACGTTAAGGAGCACATTCAATAAAAAAAAATCAATTGTACAAATGTGTTCATTTAACCCTTCTTACACACAGCATGGGAACCAGTAATTCTGGCTGCGCAAGCGGAATTCTCTTCCACACAGACGTACCTGGCATTCTTCTTCTCTTTGTCTCGCTCCTCGAGTCGTCTCATATCTCTGGCTGCCTGATCCTAAACAAAAAAAAAAACAATATTAGGCCTTTTTGGATTGTCTGAGGTGTCTTTACTTCCGAGATCATTGATAGCAGGGAAGCATCTTACCTCCACTTCAGCCATAAAGGCCTCGAGTGGATCTTCTTCGCTGTCCGATTCGCCCTTGGAGTGAAGCTGCTGCCTGGTGGGGGAATTCTCAGCAGGGATGTATGGCAGGTCAACATTACTGGAGTCTTCCTCCTCATCATCAAAGTACCTGTATGGAGAATGGACAGGACTCAGGATGGGGAACTGAACAAGCTCCATACAGACCATTAACAAAATGAATAGTTTACCACCACATTGGGGTACGAGCCAAGGTTCTCTGCAACCAGTGAAGTGCGTCACGAAGCTTGTGTCAAGAATAGGAGATCTAATTTTAAATGTCAAGAGTGTCCAACCTTGGCCCACCTTCTACAAATAAAACCACACACTCTGCCACTATACTTACTGCTAAAAAAACTAAGGAAAGCATATGTAGGAAAATACTGAATAAAGTTTTAAAATTTATTTCCAAGTGAATGGCACAATTATTTTTTTAGGACAGACTTAAATCTAAACTGTGCACCAGCAACACAACGTGAGATAGTTAAAAGTGTCTTAAAGGTCCATTAGCACACTAACATTTCCAAGTGCCTTAGTAATGCACATACTACCGACACCGTACCGACAGCTGGGATAAAAAACAACAACAACAAACAAACCTGCTAGCACAATGTATAGTTCAAATATTAGGTACAAACTAATAAGCAGAAGTTGTTTGGGGCATGACCGGTATCCTTTAAATTGACACCGAGTAGCATAAACAGTAAAGTTTGCTGTAGTAGTTATTGTGCCCAGGGCTGCCAGTGTTAAGAATTACAAAACAAAAAAATGTTACTAAACAAAAAACTGTTTTAACAGTCGAGTGCCCTTGCGGTGCCCATAAAGCCCTGTTGTACAGTGATTTAATGTATAGGTTCTGCACTGCCTCGGAAAATCTTGACTGTGTCAATCGCTTCTTGGTCTACTCAGAGTTTACTGCAGAAGCTGCAAACGTATGACAACTGCAGGAACTTCTCCAATAATATATATCGAAAAAAAAAAGAATAGGAAAGTGTCAGCTCCAATTTGGAGAATCCATCTAGAAAGTTCTCAGGTCTGATGATCCAGACTGCACAGTAAGAAATTCTTACGCATTCTCCTCGTCGAAGTTAGCCCGCTTGGAACCAATCTTGTAGAAAGATGGCATCTGGGAGCTTCCACCAGCTCCAAAGCCAGAGGACGTTGCCCGAACGAAAGCGCTGTGGGACGTCTGAGGTAACTTTGGCTCCTCCTTTTTACCGGTAGCGATGGCAAAACCACCGAAGCCGAAGCCCCGCTTCCCTCCTCCCGGTCCACCTTTATTCCAGTTCATGGTTGCACTAATGAGAGAAAAACAAACAGTTGTTAGTGAGAAAGAATTTAAAGTAAACATTCACACTGGAGTAAAGAAAAGGCAGTGTTAACATTGCCCCTGGGGACACCTCCAAGTGGCCACTGGAGGTGCTTCCTGGCTCAGTGCTGCACAGTAAGCAGCTCTGCCGTTCAGAGCCTCCATGCTCTGCATGGGGACGCTGAATTTTCCTCATAGAGATGCATAGATTCAATTCATCTCTATGAGGAGGCGCTGATTGGCCAAAACAGTGTTTGGCCCCGCTCCCTTGCTGAATTAGGCCAACCCAATGCGTTCCCATGGGGTTCCTTTTAAATGGGGTTGAGGGGGCAAGCAACCTAAATGGTGGGTTTATCACTATAGGGTCAGGAATAAATGGTTGTGTTCCTGACCCTATAGTGTTGTTTTAAGGCCAAAGTAGCAAAACAGAAAGTATAGTTGACATAGGAAATGTTATCAGTTTAATTTAGCGAAAAATCCTGCAAATGTGAAACCATTTGACTGTTAATTTATTTTAGTTTGTTTATATCTTCTGCTTTGTTTTGGGTCTGCCTAATATAACCATGATGAGATTGTATTTCTCTCTCTCTCTGAATACTGATGTAGTTTATAATTCAAGTCCTTTCAAATAGTTTTGAGGTGACAATTCTCCTCTAAGGCAAGTTTATTTTTTCATTACAAGTTCACTGTATGCAACCAGAGATTATACCTTGTAGCAACATTTCATAAACTACACCCATTGCATAACCATACATGCCATACAACGCCATAGATATAAATAATACCAAAATCTGCCATGACTGATTTATATCCATAGATATTTGGTAGCTTTTCAACTTTAATTATAAAAAAAAAGTCAAAATGAAAGGCACACATGGTCTTGAAAAGAAATAGTTAAAGAGACACTCCAAACACCTAAAGCACTTTAGAATGCTGAAACGCAGCAGAGAAAAGGCAGTGTTTATTTTTATTGCTCCCTAGGAACATCTCTAGTGGCCAGTCCTCAGATGACCACTAGAGGAGCTTCCTGGGTCCGTGCACAACTGATGTTCAGTGTCTCCACCCTCTGCATGGAGACGCTGAACTTTCCCCGTAGAGGTGCACTGATTCAATGCAGCTCTATGAGGAGATGCTGATTGGCCAAGCCAGCGTTTGGTCCTGCCCCGCCTCCATGACGATCTCAGCCAATCCAAAGCTTTTCCAATGGGAAAACATTGAATTGTCTGAGAACATCAATTCTGAGGATGTCAGGCAAGGAGGCGGTTCAGGGACGGGACCAGCACAGGCAGACCCACGCAGCATTGGAAATTAGGTAAGTATGTTTCCCTTTTAAGAAGGGGGAAGGGGAACCACCTAAATGGTGGATTTAACACTGTAGGATCAGGATTACATGTCTGTGTTCCTGACCCTATAGTGTTTATTTAAAGTAAGTTAACATCTGAGTGAAAATAATAACTTTTTTTATATGCAGTCTGTGTCTGTCACAGCCCGGTGAGGTGTGGCTAGAACTGCATAAACAGAAACTAAAATAAATTTAAAGGGATACTGTAGTGCCAGGAATAGAAAGATGTATTCCTGGCACTACCGATCCCCTTGCCTCCTCCTGGGCCTCGAGTCTAAGCATCCCCTCCTAAGTCCCACGACGAGCAGGGTCAAATGCGCATGCACAGCATTTTATTTTGTGTATTACTTAGCTTTTTTTTACTCGTAATGAAGTCTTGAGTACTAGACCAAACGCGTAGAGTATATTTATAACTTATTGTTTTGTATATTTGTTGTTTTTACCCACAACACCTGTGAGGACCCCTATACTCCATACCATAGAGACTAGGACCGGGGAATGCAGAGTTTTATTGATGGGCCTTTGATCTTCTTGTATGCTGTAAGTGTAACCATTAAAGCGTGTGATTTTATTTCATATCATCGCCGTCCTATGTTTTTTTTTTTTTTTATATCTTCCTACATGCATTACTGGATATCTGAACAATGCTGGATCTGTGGGATTTTACACATTACTGATGATCCTGAATTTTCTGCTAAACTGTGAGTGTAACTTTGAAATTGGGGTTTATTACGACTAATGTTATCACCCTAAGAGTTTTCCTTTCTCTATTTATGCTCTTAGGTATATCTTGTTTTTTCAATAAGATAAAGTTGTTCTACTGACTGTAGTGCCCCTTTTTATGCTTCCAAGCTAAAATTGAGTGCATAAAAAAAGCAATATCTGAAATATTTATCAAATGCTGTAAGGTTTAAAGGTAGTTTCTATTTCAATCCTTGATGTAGGTTAGAGACGTTTAACCAACGCTGCAAGGACATTCCTGTCAAATATTTATTACAGTTGCAGTGATTTACACAAAAAAAAACATCACCTGCTGGAACAAGCTAGCAGAGACAGGGAACATGTATTTTGTTTAAAGAAACTACCCATGTCTCCAGCACTACATACACCACTAAATCCTGTTTACTGATCATTAAGACATTTTCTGGTCCCCATCGGCATACCGCATTTACTCGAATCTAATGCACACCTTTTTTTGGAAAATAAAGTTTCCAAAATTTGAATGCGCTTTCCAATTGATGGCACATTACATTCGGGGCAAAATTCGCCGAATTGACACAGGCAGATTTCATTCTGGCGAATTCACACAGGCAAATTTCGTTCCCGAAATAGGGCTTAAGAAAGAATAGCTTAACATGTAACACTAAAATTCAAATACCATCAGTGTTCCTATGGTATATAGCAAGAAATATTTTCATTGTAGCACAATGTTGTATAGAAGTATCTTCATGTATAAACGCACATTACATTCGCCAGCAAAAACATTTTCAGCTTCCAGGTTTCAAAAATTGAGGTGCGCATTAGATTCTAGTAAATACGGTATTTGCAGAAAACAATTAAAATGTATCATTGAGAATCACTGTTAATTTCCACCCATTACCTTAAGCCGGACTTCAAGGATTTTGCCTTTATGTTTAAATGAGATGATATTATTGCAAATTCAAATGCGCACTAAAACTATTTTAAAAAAATTACGATGCCTGTTATACATAATATTATTACCCACAAAGTGTTTACATCTTGCTCTTTAAGCCCACATTGACTACCCTCCTAGAGTGATTATAATGCTCAAGCCAAATCCAACCTCCCATTCAACAGAATCAAAAGAATACTTCAACACAACACATATGGAGTATCCCCAAAATAAGCACCCTAAACATGATAATCCCAGACCCCATCACATAACATCTTGCACAACTAGGGTTGCCAGATCTATAGCCAAGTGTACATTTCCATTCAAAACACACCGGTTGGTGGTGGTGATGGTCCAACAATTCTGCTGTAATGTAATTTTTTTTTTTTTTTTTATGCTGGAATAAATTATCAATTTTTTATGGGAAAAGTGCTTCCCTGTAATATGAAGACTTCATATCCTGCTGGGAGAAGCCAAACTTAACAATGAATTCAGCATTTTAATTATAGGGCAGCACTTTTCATGTTCTGCCCCACCAAAATGAATCTGGTTATTCACGTATGTTTGTTAATACGCCTATTGTACAGCGCTGCAGAATTTGTTAGTTTTATAAATAATAATTATACTAACATTCTATAAATCCCCTCCATATACCATATTTCTATCACCAAAACAAACCCCTCCCCTTACAACATTCACCCCACTCCATGAAACTCCCTTCATCAAAGTATAATCTACTACCCCTGTCTATCTTAGCCCCTGCTCAGATATCACATCAACACTAAATGCCCACATCAGCCTGGAGACACCCAACTAACTGCCCCTTGCGCCCGGGGGACACCCAACTAACTGCCCCTTGCGCCCGGGGGACACCCAACTAACTGCCCCTTGCGCCCGGGGGACACCCAACTAACTGCCCCTTGCGCCCGGGGGACACCCAACTAACTGCCCCTTGCGCCCGGGGGACACCCAACTAACTGCCCCTTGCGCCCGGGGGACACCCAACTAACTGCCCCTTGCGCCCGGGGGACACCCAACTAACTGCCCCTTGCGCCCGGGGGACACCCAACTAACTGCCCCTTGCGCCCGGGGGACACCCAACTAACTGCCCCTTGCGCCCGGGGGACACCCAACTAACTGCCCCTTGCGCCCGGGGGACACCCAACTAACTGCCCCTTGCGCCCGGGGGACACCCAACTAACTGCCCCTTGCGCCCTGGGCCGACTCACTGGCTGCCCCCCATCTACCCCCTCTGCCCAGTGTGTTCCTCAGTGACTGCTCACTAGCCACCCTCCATCCAGGTGATGCTCTCCCCCCTCACACCCACCGATTCTCGGTCCCCGGTCTCTCTCTCCGAGCAGCGATCCCGAGCTCAGCGCCGAGTTACCACGTCATCAGCCAGCGCGCGCGTCGCTCTGAACCAACGTCGTGGGAGGTGTCTCTGGTCACGTGACTCTCCCCGCGCCTCGCTACTAGTGTCACGTGACTGTGCCCCAGCACTGACAACAATAACAATAAACGTCACTCACACAGAGCACAGCGACTGCCGGCTCTATAGGCTATTCAGGGAGCTCTCACCAAACCAGGAAGTGATTCAGCCAATCATGAGCCTCAGTCACATCCAGCCAAAACACAGCTCTGGGCTACACTGTATTTAATGTAAATTCTGCGCTGTGTTTATTTTATAATTTATATTGTACGCTCGGCTCATACTAATTAATTTAATCCCCTTGGTGGGGTACGCGTGCGCGCATGTTCGCTGTCCCAAGTTTGTTCGCCCCTCTAGCATGTAAGCTCATTGAGCAGGGCCCTCAACCCCTCTGTTCCTGTGCGTCAAACTTGTCTTGGTTACAATCACGTGTCTGCTAGTCCACCCATTGTAAAACACTGCGGAATTTGCTGGCGCTATATAAATAATAAAATAATAATAATGCACAGCCCGAGACACACTTGTACTTCGACAGCAAACTCTGCATGGTCTTCGAAGTTAGAGGCTGGCCTTAGAGGCTTACACTCAGCCTGGCGTGCTTGACACCAGGCTGATGCATCCCTTCAGAGGACGTTCCCACCCATTATGGACATCACCAATGACGCAAGTTGTATTACTGGCATCATCACGCCCCAACTGTCCCAAATCACATACCTCTCAATATTGCGAGGTATGATCTCACTTTCTATAACGCCATTGAGATTATTCAATACACAGTACTTTTTGAGAGCACAAAGAAAAAGCTGGGATTTGTAGTTCTAAACCATATACTGTATATATATATATTTTTTTTCACCATAACGAAGATTGATTTAAAAAAAAAAAAAAATCTGTTGCGAGATATCACTTCTCATGTACTACCCAACAGCATTAGTCAATTATACATGTCTTGGAAACAAAATGGTTGATCAGGCAAATCTAACAACTAATCTCTTCAGTTAGTAACCAAAAGAGTTGAAAAAGAAAATCCGTAACTGAATAACTTGAAGTAGAGATTGCAGCTTTAAACTGATATTGAGAAAATCGTCAATCGTCCCATATCATAGCACTACATACCTCCTAAAGTGAGGCGGCAGCAATCCAGAAAGCTGGGGTCATGTCTGATACAAGGGTCTCTTCAATGCTGACACACTGATTAACTGACTGTGTTTAATTTCACATGTTCAAAAGAAGCAATAACATAGGGATATAACAAGTGAGCCAGAATCGGGTCTGACAAGTCAGAGTCTGGCCTGCTGGAAGCTGTGAGACAATCACAGAGTTATTCGATAAACACCCGATTTTGTCAGAATAGGCAAAATTCAGGGAATATGACCAAATTCCGTCTGCATTGGCAATTCCCATATTTACTAAAACCAGAGGGCAAATTTTTTTTTTTTTTTAAAAAGCCTCAATGGCACAAGTGTTAAATATTTGGCAGCTGGCCAGTGCTTGCTACTCAGCTGCCACGTTACAAATGTAAAATAAATAAATAAAAGCTTATTGGAGTCAGTATAATCCCCATATTACTGTAGTTGAGGTGGTTTCTCATTGCTGCTCATTTGCTAGAAAAGTCCCATTCCATGAGGGTGGGGCCTATGAAACCTGTGCCCCCCACCAGTGGGGGCTACTTTAAATATTAATGGGGGAAACCTAGTGTCCCCCCCACAGCCCTCAACCACGAGTGACTGGTGTGGGTCCCATGATCCTCCCCGGCCCCTACCCATGAGCGACATCTCCCGAGACTTGACTGTCAAGAGTACTCTGATTGGCTGAGAGCTCTTGGTCATATTGCAACACGTGTGCAATAGTTGTCATAGCGTGGGAATGCCTATACAAGAGCTTTCCCTGCTATCAGAGCTCATTCTGCGTCGAGCCATCCATGGGTAAAATGGATCTTTTTTATTACGTACGTTTTTGATTTATTTATTTTTTGCAATCGGGTTTTTATTTTTTTTAAATTAATGTTGTTGGGGATTATGGATTTTAATTTGGCTTTTTTTGTGCGGCTGAAGCTAAGAATTAGAAGAAAGAAAACTTCTGATAGTAGGTATGTATAATTAATCATTGCTTTGTTTTACAGTTAGATTTATTGGCAGATGTTGGATCTGGATCCAGAGGAATGATCCAGCTATATCCTTGGTTGGGAATGTACCACCTATGGAATTGAGATTGAGCAAAAAAACTTTTTTTGCTCCCCCTTTGTGAGTACCTTTTATTTATTTTTATGTATGATTTGATACCAGTGAGCACTATTTACTGTTTCATTTCTTTTCATACACATCTACATCGGTGACCCACTGCTTTCAAGTTTGGAGACTTGACACAAACCCATATCATAGCACTACATACCTCCTAGGATCAGATCCAACATCTACCAAGGCCCTACAGGATTACCATATCCATAGGAAGGGATTGTTCCACCCAGGTGTTTTTATACTGCGTTCACCGACTTTCAGAAGATACTACACCATATTGTGTTCAATCTTTTTCTCTCCACATATCCACTTACCACCACCTGGATTTGAGACTATCCACGTGGCAAAATATACAGTTCAGTATAGTAGAGACTCTGGTTTGAGTGGTTTTAGCTGCCTACCTATACTCTTGTTAGGGCTAGAAATCCTATATTTGTTTTAAAGTGCTTTAGTTTCTGCAATTCATCACTGTGTCACTCTTTAAGCTAGAGGCTTATAAACATCCCAGACCATACATCTCTGCCAAAATAGTCACAAAACACGTAAAGGCATCTGTTGGTCTCCATGGTTATCCTTCCTATGTCTGATTTTATATAAAGATTGTGATGGAAGCTCTGGTGCCACAGACTTTTGGAGAGGCTTGAATGCCAGCCTCTTGGGTACCTACAAAAGGGCTATTGTCATTGTGGGAAGGGATATGAGGCCTCGGACACTTACTGTGCTTCCTAGCTGGACCTAAGGACCCTGGGGATCACCTGAACGGGAAATACCCTAAAACACTCGGACTATGCCGTTCCAGTAAACCTTAAAGCTGGTATCAATCGGACCCCCAACCTCCAAATAGAGAGCTATTTGTAGAGGAGGTCAGGGAGGCATCGGAGGATACCTGGGACTTGAGAGCGCTTTCCTCCCAGAGGTCCAGGAATCTCTCTTTGGAGAGCAGGACAATGCCACCACATGCCTGGAACTCCTCACCGGACTGGAAAATTGCCAAGTCCCAGTAAAACTTTAACATGCTGTAATTCAGGCGCAGATTCTCCGACCAGGGCACCATTTGAACAGCAAGGGCGCTCAGTGATGAGCTTTCCAGAGATATATATTGTGTGGTGGCACAATCCAGGAAAAGGGGGTTCTGATGGACATTTTGTGTGCGGTGCCTCTGGACTTATTTCCTCCAGGTCAGGAAACCGATTTTGTTAGCAATCAGATGCATGAAATGGTAAGCATCGATGCTCACCAGGAAGTAAAATTTCCTCTCTATTATGCGAGACATTTAAGGTGTTTGGGTGCCAGGAATTATTTTTTCTTCTAAACTGCCCAAAACAGTTTAAGGAAAAAGAAGAAAAAATATGCAGGACTGTGCCAATAGCCTCCTAAAACCTCTTTAAGCTGTTGTGATTATGATACTTGAAGTGTCCCTTTAAATACTCACTAAAAACACACCCTCTATCCAGAAATGTTTTACCTCTTTACAACCCACTACAGAAATTCCTAAATCTGACTAATATCTGTTTCCAGTATCTACTAAGTATTCCATCTCCAGTTATTTATATTTTGCACAATCTGACCACTTTCCACGTAGTTCCTCAAAAGTCACAAAGAACAAAATCTTCAGGATCACTTAGGCATTTTATTTTCTTAAAAAACACGCGTTACTTTATTACCTCCCAATCAATTATTACCTCTCAATCAACGAGATATTAGAGTCTCATACAGGGTTCACTGGAAGAAACACAAATTCAGAAATATTTCAGCAATTTTATTTCAATATTTTTTTGCCAGTTAAAAATCAGAAGGGTGGAAGTACTAGCTGCCAAACATCCCGGGAGGCATTAAGACTCTACCCAGGTATCAGAAAGGGGGAAAGTGTATGCAGTCAACCACAATCTGCTAATTCAACATGATAGCATTCACATCTACAAACATTAACAGAAAGCAGCAACCGGATGCCAGGTTCCTGAGTATGCCATCGCAGTCCAGCTTTCCTTTATTGCTAAGCATTCATGTTTTATCATTTGTGTGCAAATTAGTGATTTGAACGGAGAATTCTTTTTTTTAAATAGCCGTAGGATCCATTAGAACCATTTGCGACTGCATTTAAGATACAGTAGTAAGATGACTAGTAAATTATGACTAATCTTTAATTCCTGCTCTATTTAAATTGCCTATTTAAAGAGACATTGCGTTTAAACTGTTTCCTATGAGCTTTTTATTGAACCATGGCAGCATGGATTTATAAATTAGCTCCTCCATTCACAGGAAAGAGGACGGGATGTAAAACTTCGAAATTAGAAAATTTCCATACTCGAATACTTGAATACATACTATTATGTAGCACTATATTGCAGTAGAGTATGATTGAGGAACCTAATAACTGGAAGTCTAGAGGACAAGAATTCTTAATTAAAGGGGCACTATAGACACCCAGACCATTTCACCTCAATGCACCCTCCCCCTTAACCCGAAAGCTCGGCAAAACGGAAATGGTTTAATTGCAGGGATTAAATGACTCCAGTTGCTGTCACTCAGACAGCCACTAGAGGTGCTTTTGACAAAATACGAGAGTAAAACTCTGCTATTTCAATCAGATGGTCTGAGCATGGCATTTTGCTGGGCATTTACGCAATGCTATCTTATGGGAAAAGCTTTGACTTGTCTGAGATCATCAATGATTTCAGCCAAGGAGGCATGACAGCAGTGCGTAAGCAGACTACCCGTTTTTTACTCCCCACAGGTGGGGCCGAAGACCTCATACACATTTGTATTCCTAACACTATTATGTCCCTTTAAATAGGAAATTTAATAAAATTCGAGCAGAAGGGCAAGCAATAAAATAATCTAATGGCAATTACAGTAGTGCAACGTGTTCCTCCAGTACTGAAAATGATCGCAATAACACGTGTGAAAAGTTATCTATGCAAAATTTCCTTACAGCATCCTTGTGATTTTATTATATATTTATCCTCAGCTGTGTATTCACTAAACACCAGAATATACTGTACACCACGAGAGTTATTCACTTAAGTATGATTTCATAGGAATTCAAAGTGATATTTTTACATTTAGCCAAACTGGAAAAGTTAACCAAGCCCCAGCAATGTTTTTGGTTTAGATATGTTAACTTAATATTGCTTTTCTAATTAGTGTAGGTGTTCTAGGCCCCTACAGACACATCTGATTTATACGCTGTAATAATGATAATAAATATTCCCGAGCTTGAAAAGGGTTCAGGTGATATTAAGATACATATAATCTGTTATCTGTACTATAGAGCCTTGCTGCCATGCTCAAATACTTTAGATATTCTTTATTGAAAATATTTCCTTAAAATAATATTTAACAGTTTTATTCCAAGACTGGATTTCTCAAGAGTCACTTGCAAAGTGCAAGAAACTATACTGTGAGAGAGAAAAAAAAAAAAATAGTTAATACATCTTAAGTTTGTTGTTGAACCTTGAAAAACGGTTTTGACAGCCACTAAAGACAAATTATTAATTTGAGAAGAGAAAAAAAAAAAAAAGAATTTCTCTGCTAACATAAGTTTCAGCTGAGAGATTGCTAGGTATGTTTATTTTTCTTTTGACTGCTCATATGATCTTATTGTATATACAGTATAGGAGAGACAGATGGCTTCTAAAAGAAGCCTTCTTTTAAAAAACAAAAACAAAAAAAAACACAAAATCTCAATTATGGAATATAGGAAATGCATAGACTAGGCTTCCCCCAAACTCCGGCCCTCCAGATGTTGCTGAACTACAACTCCCATGTTTCTATGAATGACATCAATAGGCTGAGAATCATGGGAGTTGTAGTTCAGCAACATCTGGAGGGCGGAGTTTGAGGAAGCCTGGCATAGACATACATTTATTTATAAATTTATAATTTAGTCATCATTGTGGTAATCACCTTGCCAATGGCAGATGTAATCCTCAACCGAAATATCTTTTTTAATGTATATTAGTTGATAGCGATTGAGCCAGGCAAATTCTTATATTAAATTTGTTTACCTATGTGCTAAACATGCCATCTGGTTTGTTTTTGTGCACAATAGGTCCACTCCAGCCATCTAGAAAAATCAGAAAACAGCTTTTGTTTTTTTTAAGTAGACGTGGCTTTTTAAAAATTCCTACAAGCATTTTAAAAATGTATTTCTCTCTATAAAATATTAACAATGTTGCAACTCTTTAAAACTCTGAGTGGCATGACTGACAGTGTTTCACAGCAATCTGAAACTTTTGACAAACTCTCAATAACTTATTTTTTTATATAATTAAATATGTATA
The DNA here is from genome assembly GCF_036172605.1 of Pelobates fuscus. Lineage (NCBI taxonomy): Eukaryota > Metazoa > Chordata > Amphibia > Anura > Pelobatidae > Pelobates > Pelobates fuscus. The sequence continues at coordinate 288,694,671 of NC_086322.1, forward strand.
TATTTAGGTATCTAAAATCTCAAACAGGTGAACGTGCTATTTAACTGCAAAACAAAAAAAACTTTAAAACCTTCATTTTTTGGAGAGAAAAAAAACAAACCTCAAAATGTTCTGATCATTTAAGTCCAGGAGCAATTACAACTCCCAATATTTTGCCGGGAGGTGCAGTACAAAAAAAATCTACAAAACCGAAACAGCCAACCCCAGCTGTATATACATTAATACTTTGCATTATCCATAGCAGAATTTAGAAGGGCATAAAACCTCCCAAATATCTATATATTCTGACAAATTTTTAGCCTAACGAGGGAGGAGGGTTAATGCTGTTAAATGGAGCAGATTTACATACTATATGACAATTATTAGAAACTTTCCATTCTGAAAGCTGCTATATAATTATATTTCCTGAAATCTTTTAACGAACAAACTTCTCCTTCCGAGGTTCCAAGCCAGCATTTCCAGATACTGTACCAGAGAGAGAGAGAAGATGTTCAGAGCCGATGACACTAGCTCACCAAAAACATGCATCTTCTGAACCCTCGCGCAGCCACAGGCGTAGTGAGAGCTGTACTACAAAATGACAGAAGGGTAACGAATAGGTATTCACTGGAGACGACGTGGCAGTTAATTGTATATGTTTCTGTGTATTCAGCAGCAGTCTTCCGATGCCAATTTTATTCGCCTTAATTTCTAGCCCAATTAAACAGATCGGGAACATATTACATGGCCTTCACTTTGATCTGCTTCATCTTCATCTGCTTTTTCTCAATTTTCTTCTGTTCCCGGCGCTGAGCAGCTTCCTGGAGAGATGGAACATAAGAAGGAAACACAATGTATTTGGGACCAGACAAACGTTTGTAAATTAATATTCAGTTAAATTGTGTCACACTTCCCTGATGTGTAGCAAGGGGATAGTAAAATGTCATACATTGTGCTTTAAAAAGGCAGTCTACGCACCATAACCACTACATCTCACTGTATGCATCTGGGTGCAATAATCCAGTTCTGGGTTAAACCATTTTCATGATTAATGTCTGCTATAATTCGTTTGCAGTGATGGTCTAAGGCCATCGGCTAACGCGGCAAGCCTATCAGTGCCATCCAAATATGGCCACATCTGATACTGCTAATGCAGAAACATAACTTTCACGTATACATGATGATGTGCACGTGTCAAGCCACAGATGACTCAGGGACTGCCAGTGTTGGTAAAACCACACCAAAAAAATTTTTTAATCTGACCTGGAACCAGGGAATGATGTCACAGTTGTTAATGAGCGGACAGTTTATTGGAAACAAACCCGGGGTTAGAGAACAGTTCCAGTTTTTTATGGCTCCAGTCCTATTTCAGTTTCTGAACTTTATATAACACAACGCACTCACCTCAAGCCTGCGCTGCTTGTCAGGATCCTCCTCATTCATGATACGTTCCTTCTCAGCCCGTTTCTTCTCTTCGCGTCGGCTCTGAGCGGCTTCTTGGCGCTGCACATGGGTGAGCTTCAGAAAGTTCTCCTCCACTCGTGCCCGGTTCTTATCGGCCTTCTGTTTGCCCTAAAGCAGATGACAGCCATGTGAGTAATGGAGGGAAATAAAGAATGAACGCCTATGCACGATCACACCTAAAGCCTGAGCAGCGTCTCGGATTCCTGCAAAGACACGCTACACTGACACTGCTAGGTGGACTGTTGTAACAAGTATGTTGGTGGGGCTAAATATGTTTTTTTTTTTTTATGATAAAGGCAGCGATCACAATTTTTTACAAATAAAATATAGGCTAGAACTATATTAACCCCTTAAGGGCACATGACATGTGTGACACGTCATGATTCCCTTTTATTCCAGAAGTTTGGTCCTTAAGGGGTTAAATTGCACTGTTGCATGTAGCACTGTCAAGTCTTAATACGGTGTAAAAAACAAACAGATATTACATTTTGTAGTGCTCCTTTCTTCATCTATACAGTCTATTTTCTCAAACTTGCTAGTAACATGATAATGGACAGCCATGTGAAATATAAACTACAAATAGTACAGCTGCACCCTAAGCATTATGGGATGCCAAGCAGATATCCACTCACATATATCTTGGCAAAATACAATAAAGTGAGATTATGGAATACCCTCCAGTTTGATTGGTGGTGCATAATCTTATTCCACGGCCAATTCACGTTTCTTTATTAAAAAATATACACCTATCTGTAGTGGCTAATAAGAGCTACATAATTGGAGGAGGACAAGATTTCCTAAAACCTGTATATAGACACTCTGTATAGTACATGCACTCACCTCTCTGTTCAGCCGGAATTTCTTCACCTTGTCAATGCTGTAAATGACCATATTCATCAATGGTACAAGGGCTTCCATGTCTTTTACGGATGCGTTTCCGTTGCCAGGCACTGAGAGAAAAAAAAAAAAAAGATTATCTCATGCAAATGAATAAATGAATGCCGACTGGATGCAAACAAAATGTATGGCGATTCATATTCCATTAACATTGCTCTCAATTTACCATTTAATGTAAACAGGAGTGTTCTCTTGGTTTCTGGGAGTTTCAGTGGCTGCCCCTCCCTGGGGGAAAAAACAAAAACAACAACATACGTTAGCAGATTGTTACAGTTTAACCCCTTCAAGATGATGATTTAGCAGATTCTTTGTTAGTATACCAGCCCTGACAAGGCACTGGCTCTGACAGAGTTTAAGACCCAAGTATAGCACTACTGGACATACATTACTTCGGAAAATCAAGCGAAATATAAATAAATTCTACTTTCGTGGCCTGAACTGGACATTTTGATGAACCGTCGTCAAAATTCCTTGCCTGTATGAAACTTTACAATTTGTGGACAAATACTGAAAGTTTTGTCTGTGAGATGAGTGTCCACTGAAGTATATGAAAACTTGTTACCACTGGCAAATTCAAACAAAAGTCAATCACACGGGATTCTACAATTTAATGGATGCAAGGAACCATGGATGATATAACTGAATGGGCTTGCATCACATGTGCCTTCTCAGTGAGAAGAGGTGGCATCAGTTAATTTAACAAAAATGTGCCAGATGTTTAGTAATCATCATTAAAAGAAAAAAATTAAATTTCTATTGCCAGTTTCATTAACATCATTATCGCAAACATTTGTGTTATGTAAAGCAATACGTACTCTTGCATAATCTTTGGACCAGAGAATTGGTCCGAAAAGTGAATGGATTCAATCTTATCAGCATAATGTGCTAGAAAATGAACCATCTGTAAACAAAACAAAAAAACAAGTGGGTTTTCATTAAGGTGAGGAAGACAACGTGATAGAGTAATTGTTATTGCTTTTTCTTCTTTTCTTACCTTAGTGTCCAAAATACCATCTGTCACCTCCCCCATCTCAGACAGGATGGCAAGTGACTCGGGAAGACCCAGTTTGGCTGCAGACTTGGGCTTATCACCACAGAACTCGCTCTGCTCAGAGAATTAAAAGTTGAAGTTGTTTCATACAGGATACCACCAGGAGCAAACAGTTTTACGAGACACACATATATAGATATAGGCTTTAAAATGTTGTGACGATTACAGCAGCAAATGTCACCTATATATCTAGCAGGATAATCTAATGATCGAGCTTTTTACCAATACTGCTACAATTTATAACAATATCAGTGATGTAAAATTGGGCGTTACAGTGACACTGCACACTAACGCAAACATGTGCAGGAAATCTCTTTGTAGCAACTTTGCAGAAGCTCAACGCTTTCTTACACCGCTTTGTATAACGCGCAAAGTCGCAACGAAGAGACTTAACATTAGGTCTACTCTGAATAGGTAAATTCATTGTACAAAGAGGTGTTGACCTATTCAAGTAAATCAATATCTAAAAAATAAAAATAAATTACATAATTTTTGATATGATGTATTTTACACTAATTTTACCCCATGGGAACGGTTTATCCTTATTAATTTGAGAAATAAATAAATATATCAACAACATACCAAGTCCTGCATTTCCTTCTGCAGCCGAGTCAGGGTCTTCCGAGTCCCAACAGCAAAAACGTATGTATCCATATCCTCGTCATTCATGGTCACTTTTATTTGCTAAAAGTGGAAACAAAGAGAGAACGTACAGTTACACGGTGTTAATGTCATGGTTATTACAGGGAACCAGACAGTGCTGAGCTAAGGGGCATGCAATCTGTTACCACCACCATGTGAAGCACTGGATCAAACAGGACATCACTACGGGACAAGTATTAACATACCACTTGATCACACGCTGGACGCATCATACGAGCCAACACATTGAGCAGATCCTGGCGCTTCAAAAACTGTGGAGAAGGTTTGAAAAAAAAAATATATATTTAACAATCTTTGTAATATGTTCAAAAGAAACAATATGCACTTTGAGTTGTAAAAATGTGTAGCTGGTCTCTTTTAGAAAGTCCTATAAAATGCCACAAACCTATTTGGCTTTCACTTTATTAGAAGAAATAAAATAATAAAAAATGCACCTTGTGTATATAGAAATAACATCATAACCACTATAGGTCATTGTGGAGGATATTGTGCAAAGATTCTTTGGAAGCCTCCCTTCAGTTTTTGTCAATAAAGTGATCGGACACAAATTGGGGACTCTCCTTGTGACCGAAGAAACGGTGTCACGGACTTTAAGAGAGGCTTGAATGCCGGCCTCCTGCCCACAAACTATGGGCCTGGTCCCAAGAGCCTCTGAAAGGGGCTATTGTCATTGTGGGGAGTGGTATGAGACGCTTACTGTGCTTCCCAGCTGAACTTGGGGATCACCTGGACTCATTTTACACATCGAGAGTCTGACCGGGAGATACCCTGAAACTGTGCTTTAGATCGGGACTGTGCTGAGATCTGGCCAAAATGAAACAGAGTGCTATTTGGAGGGGAGGTTGGGGAGGTTGGGGAGGCATCGGAGGATACCTGGGGATTGAGAGCGCTCTCATCCCTAGAGGTCCCGGAACCCCTTTAAGACCAGGACTAAGCCGCTGCACACTGCCGCTGTATATAAATAGCTGTGTGCTATGCAATAAAGATCATTCTACCCCTTGCATTCAGACTTGTCTAATGCGTGGGGGGAAAAGCTGTAGTTTCTGCTTTACAGAAGAGAAGGTCTCCTGAGCTATAATTATTGCATCCTGGTCTTGTGAAAGAGGTCCTCAGACACCCCAGTCAAGCTTCGGTGACTGGATCTGAAGTGCTCCAGAGACACTGGTAGCAGCTAGGAATCTGACCTGGCAGGGGTACTCACTTGGGAGTACAGGAGATTGTTTGGATAATGTATCAGTGAGCAGATTTTCGTGAGCACATGACTAATCCAGCTCGCAGCCTGCTGCCAATGGCTAGACGAATAATGCAAAAGTTCACTTCCACATTGTCATACCCACAACAGAGGGCCTGGAAGAATCCCCTTTGGTTTTGTCAATAGTGGTTTAACACAATATTTGTTGCGGTGTCCAAAGACAGTTTGCATAATCAAGCAGTGGTCATGGTAATGCTCCTGTCACCATACCTTTAGCTGAATAAGCATGCCTTCACAACACAGCCTTCCCGAACACCAAAGATTGTAAATGTGTTCATTCTCCTGGTTCAGCTTCCCGGTGCTAACCGCATCCTTGTTGGTCCCATCATCTCCTGCCATGAGAATTTCAGAAACCGGTAACTCCAATCAGTACAAACATTTGTTTCCTAATCTCGCACGACGTGTATATATTTTGATTAATATATAATACATATTATCGAAATGCAAAGAGTCCTACAGGACTTATCATATACCCACCCAAGGTTAATGAGAGCAATAATAAGTTAGCAGAAATACACATATATTAATCTATGCTTTCTTATGTTGCACACCAGCTGCTTACTGACCTACTTGTCATCTTCAAACTATTTTTTTAACGAAACTTTGCATTTTTAAAATCATCAAATTTAAATGTTTCCTTACTTATGGCTGTCATAAAATTATATTTTTGAAAAAGATTAGGAGTTTCATCTAACCAAGCAAGAGAACATTTAAGTTCGGTCCAGTTGCTGCAAAATTTGACCTTTCACTTAAATTAGAACAGGTTGTGACGACCTGACAGCTTTACAGATGTTGGATAACTATAACTCCGTGACCAGACTTCGACTGAACAAAAGTTGGAAGAAACATAGATTGTAGTTTACCAAACACTAGAAAACTAATCTCCTGATCGATTGCCTTGTTCTACATTCTACACTAATATTCCATGTTCTGGAACCTAGTTAACTTACAAACTAGTGTAGATTCTATCATTTGCTGGCTCTAAAACTCACCTACAAGGGAGAAGTTGCTCTCCAGCAGTTCGCGGTGAGAGTTGAACCATGCATGTGCCAGGCGACTGTTCTTGTTTTTTCCGATAATATAGTTCATGATGTACGCGAGGAGTCCAGTTACCATTAGTATCTCCATGTAGTAACTCTCCCAGCTATTCTGTAGGTGGGCAGGCACCTGAAAGAGTGCAGCACAAACAACATGTAAGCAAAAGCACTAATTGGATGAGACTTCTCTAGTGAACACAGTATTAAAAATGAATTTAACAGTGTTACCAATAATGGTTTAAAAGGACACTATAGTCACCAGAACAACTACAGCTTAATGTAGTAGTTCTGGTAAGTATAATAGATCCCTCCAGGCATTTTAATGCAAACACTGTCTTTTCAGAGAAAAGGCAGTGTTTACATTGCCCCTAGGGACACCTCCAAGTGGCCACTCCTCAGATGGCCACTGGATGGGACTTCTTGGCTCAGGGCTGCACAGTAAGCAGCCCTGCCGTTTAGCGCTGAATTTTCCTCATACAGATGCATTGATTCAATGCATCTCTATGAGGAGGTGCTCATTGGCCAAAACAGTGTTTGGCCCCGCCCCCTTGTCAATTTTTGCATGGGAAAGCATTGGATTGGCTAAAAACCGGCAATTCTGATGTCACCAAGTTGGCGGGGCCAGCGCCAGCAGAACCATGGAGAGCTGAAAATAAGGTGAGTTTTAACCCACTCTGAGGGGGTAAGTGGGGACAAGCCATCTAAATGGTGGGTTTTGCACAATAGGGTCAGAAATACAGGTTTGTGTTCCTGACCCTATAGTGATCCTTTAACATTCCATTTACTGGAAATAAATTTGAAGGTACCTATAATTTTGATTTTTTTTTTCACATATAAAGATTAAAGCATGTGCAATATTCCATACTTTTTCACATATAAAGATAAAAGGCATGTGCAATATTCCATACTGCATTAAAAGATGATACATTGTACACATACGAGGGTTATCTCCAATCTAAAAAGAATAACAGTTTCCTGTTGTACGGTAGGCGTGTAATTATTTAAGTTTCATGTAGTGTACATACATCAACAATAGTGATGGGTTCCTTCATCTTGTTGGGACTTCCGGGCTCCATCTTATCGTCATAACCTTCAAACTCTTCATCATCATAGGGTTCGTTATCTGCATCACCTTCCTGAAACAAATGAATTGTACAGTTAGCAACTCCCCAAATCATTTACAGTGTTTCACTCAGCAGGAACAAATTATCTTATGGTTTGTTTGGATTAATTCTCTAAATAGTGAGCATTAGAAATAAAGTGTTATGTTCCAACACTGAGGTGTGTCACTGTATTGTACTAAAAACAGAATTGCATAATTTAGGCTAAAGTTGCCATGCCGTGAGGCCATGAGCACTGACTACATTGCTTTATTTTTTATTTTTTCTATAAATAACTGTACTACTGTGGAACCAAGATACATCGGCCCGACTAGATCATCACCTGTCCTTCTGTGTCATCTTCAAATTCTTCTTGTCCCTCTAGCTCTACGGTGGCCTCTTCATCATCTTCCTCCTCCTCCTCCTCCACTGCATGTTGCTGTTGCTCGGGTGTATGGTGGTGGGGGGGTCGAGCAGTTGGCGCTTCATCACCAACATCTTCAAACTCTGCAAAGTCATTGTCGTCATACTCTGCTACATCGTCGCTGTCATCAAACTCCTGGAACTTGGCCCTGGAACCCGAGGCCAGCAGCAGGAGGACGGTGAGGAAGAGGTGGGGAGTGAACAACATTCTTACAGCACTGCAGGAAGATAACGAGAAATTAGAGGATCATAGGATACTTGGCATTTATGAAAGAAAATGAAGATGGGTGCGGTAGTAATTATCCGGGTGGTTTAATTTAAATCACTAGTCCGCAAGACTAGATTTAAATCTTGATTTCTTAATTTCAAAACTGATTTTTGCTTGTTGTTATAATCTTTAATATTTGCAATCAGATAACTACTTCATATTTAGAATATTTTTTTCAGATTAGTTTAACAATTATTAGAGCTGATTTTGTTATATACCATTAGAAATACAGAGATAATGATGAAATTATTGCCAGCTGCATTTTTTCTAGTTTAGTTGGTTGATAACTCATGTTTGGAAAACAACTTATGTTAAAAAGTGTTCATTGTGTGTATATAGATTTGCAAAATCACAATGGGCTTAACCCCTTAAGGACACAACTTCTGGAATAAAAGGGAATCATGACGGAATATATCCATCATCTGTCCTTAAGGGGTTAAAGGAAAACTATAGGGTCAGGAACACAAACATGTATTCCTTACCCTATATTGTTAAAACCACCATCTAACTCCCTGACCCCCTCTTGCATCCCTAAATATAGTAAAATCTTACTTTTATACAAGTCTGTAATCATCAAAAGTGGTGGTCTGAGCCAATCACAATGCTTCTTTCACTGTCAAGGAGGCAGATCGGGGCAGAGCCAGCACACGTTAAAGACAGCCCTGGCCAATAAGCATATCCTCTTAGAGAGGAATTTAATCAATGCATCTCTATGAGGAAAGTTCAGTGTCTGCATGCAGAGGGAGAAGATACTAAAGAGTAGTGCTGCACACTAGGCAGGACTGCCCAGGAAGCATCTCTAGCAGCCATCTGAGGAGTGGCAGGTGGACTTATCACTAGGCTGTAATGTAAACACTGCATTTTCTCTGAAAAGACAGTGTTTACAGCAAAAAGCCTGAAGGTAATGATTCTACTCAACAGAACAAATTCAATAAACTGCAATTGTTCTGGTGATAATAGTGTCTCTTTAAGGTCTGAACTTTGTATATTTATTGATCACATTTTAGATGTGAACAAAAGAATGCACGTTATCTCTCAGACAAAAGTTTATTTAACTTGGACTAATGGAATTAATTTACCAAAAATGGAAATATTGCATGAATATACGTCATGCTACACAACTAATCCCTGCAACTGACAGGTGGAGACTAAACACTAGAATTATTAAAATGTTAATCCCCATTCACTAATAATCTTCTTATGAGAAAATCTGTACTATTCCTAGCTAGACTCTTATCCTGATCTGCATAGTACTAAATATTGTCCAAGTGCTAGACACAATAAACAGGCAAAAAAATGTTGTCCTAGTGAACTTGATGGTTGCTTTACTGTGTCCCATATAGCACAACCAGGGCAGTGTATTTTTATCATGGTAATCAAAGCACTGTGTTACCAAGAGCAGAAAATCACTAAAATCTCAACCTCTGCTTTAAAGGGACACTATAGGCACCCAGACCACTTCAGCTCATTGAAGTGGTCTGGGAGCAGTGTCCCTATTGCCGTTAGTGTTGCAATGTAAAACATTACAGCTTTAGAGAAACTGCGATGTTTACATTGCCGCACTAAGACAGCTACTATAGGGGCTTCCGGAATCTTACAGGACCTTAGTTCGCTTAACTTAACACACACTGTATGAGGACATTCAACATCAGAGAAATCAGATTAAATTCTTTCCTATTGGGCGGGCCTAATTCACTCACTGATATTGATATTGAAATTGCATTGGAAAAGGTGAAGCACAACAATGCGCATGTATGGCCCTCCTCCCAAGAAAGCATTGCTTCTATGCTTTCCAATGGGGTTTTCACCGACACTGAATGCCCTAATGCACAGCGTGAGCACGTCCAGCGTGATTTAGGGGAATCTAGGGAAGTGCCTCTAGTGGCTTTCTTAGTCCCCCACTTAGTCCTCCAAGGTAATTAATGCAGTTTCTCAAAAACTGCAATGATTTACATTACAGGACTAAGTGGGATAGGGACATTGCGCCCAGACCACTTCAATCTGATAAAGAGGTTTGGATGACAATAGTGTCCCATTAATAACCACAGGGATAAATTAGTTTGTTCTATCCCATTGTCATGACTGAATGTACAATGGTGATCAAATGAAACATTTATGTTCTTACCAAGTTTTGTATTTTTGATATGTGCCAAATTAAAAGACAAATATAGAAATATACATTATTGCTGTTCAGCACCATGACATATATATATCGCTCTTGGTGCTGTGAGATATATAAATACAAACAGGCAGGGACGGCCTTAGGGGTGTGCGAGCTGTGCGAGCTGTGCGACCGCACAGGGCGCCATGCCAACAGGGGCGCCGGGCAACCGACACAGCTCGCACAACCAGGTCCTGCCCTATCTCAGGGCGCCCTGGTGGGTGAAAGATTGCGCCCTGGCCGGCCCTTACAGAGTGCGCTCTGCTTTGGTATTGGCCGGTGAGGTTATTGAGGACCTCCCTCACCAGCCCGTTGTTTGGATGATGGGAGCGAGCAGTGAGCATTTTGATTCTGCCCTCCTCTCATGAGCTCGGCATTCGGAGTGTTATCGCGGGAACACTCTCATACTATCAACGCGGAGCTCGCGAGAGGAGGGCTCCTGTTCTGCAAGGTGCAGAACTTCAAGAGCTGGCAGAGAACGCTGGACCACCAGGTAATCGGTATTCTCCCATCCCTGCCCAAAGGTATGCAAGAGGGAGGGGGGCAGAAGAGGGGAATCAATATTAATTAATTTAAGAAACAAATCCTAAAATTGCTCTCCCACCTCCTAATTTAAAGCTTCATGTCACCCCCTACTACCCACAAATCATCGCTATCCCACCCTTACTGTGTTAACTACACACACACACTACATAATCTACTCTCACACAACGCCCCCTATAAACACACTATGTTCTCTACACACATACACACTAGATAACTCACAAACACTACAAAATGTACAGACACACTATGCTCCCTATACATCCACACTACGGAACTTGCACCCATACACACTACATTCCCTATACACACGCTATGTTCCCTAAACACATAAACACTACATCCCCTTTACACACACACACTATGTTCCTGAAACACATACACAATACATACTGTATACACACACTACATCCCCTTTACACACACACACTACATAACCTACACACATACACACTACATCCCCTATACACACACACCATAATGGCATGGCAACTTCAGGGAGACAGGACACTCTTGTTAGAAATTTGTTTTTACTCCTAATGCAAATCTATAATCTGTGGGAGGAATTCTTCTAGCCCATATATATATATATAATTTTCTGCTCTTTAAAAATACCAGAAATTGTGTGTACATAATAAGTACAATTTAACATGATTTCTGAGAGTAATATTTAAATATACATGTATATTAATATGGGTGTATTATTATTATTTGTGTTATAACGCCTATAACATTTACAAATCTATTAATATACGTGTATATGCATGATATGCCCAGAAATCACATTAATACGTAACACCTATGTAATGGAGGCTTAGCACTTTTTACAAGATGGACGAGGGCATGTGACCATGGAGGGGCGCTGTGAATATTTTTCGCACAGGGCGCCTAAAGGCCTAAAGCCGGCCCTGCACACAGGGCTCCTAATTTCCACTTGCCACTGAGTGAATAGTTAGCCCTGGCGAGTTGAAATTCTCTCCTTGATGGAATACTATAGCTTGCAGTGGTGAGTACATTTTAAGATCTGGCTAGTAGCACATGACTGCAAAATTTAAGGTGTGTATATATATAAAAAGATACGGAATATGCTGGCGCTATATAAATACCAGTAATAGTAATAATATAGATGTATAAATGATCCACACTCGGTATTCTCCCTCTCATGGGAGATGTATGGCAAGTTCCAGCGTACCTACTGTAGCCGGACTGGCCCGGTGTGCCTACTGTAGCCGGACTGGTCCGGTGTGCCTACTGTAGCCGGACTGGCCCGGTGTGCCTACTGTAGCCGGACTGGCCCGGTGTGCCTACTGTAGCCGGACTGGCCCGGTGTGCCTACTGTAGCCGGACTGGCCCGGTGTGCCTACTGTAGCCGGACTGGCCCGGTGTGCCTACTGTAGCCGGACTGGCCCGGTGTGCCTACTGTAGCCGGACTGGCCCGGTGTGCCTACTGTAGCCGGACTGGCCCGGTGTGCCTACTGTAGCCGGACTGGCCCGGTGTGCCTACTGTAGCCGGACTGGCCCGGTGTGCCTACTGAAGCCGGACTGGCCCGGTGTGCCAACTGTAGCCGGACTGGCTCGGTGTGCCAACTGTAGCAGGACTGGACCGGTGTGCCTACTGTACCCGGACTGGCCCAGTGTGCCTACTGTAACCGGACTGGCCCAGTGTGCCTACTGTAACCGGACTGGCCCAGTGTGCCTACTGTAACCGGACTGGCCTGGTGTGCCTACTGTAACCGGACTGGCCTGGTGTGCCTACTGTAACCGGACTGGCTTGGTGTGCGTTATAACACTGAAGCCTGGGGAACAGGTAACATTTGACCCTCATGAAATGCATGGAAGCTTTTTATACAGCAGCTGACAGTTCACCCTTTGGCCTCCACTACACAAAGAGTGTGTGTTTATATATATCTCCCAGCACTGTACAGCAATAGTATATACACATACTACTCTCACTAGCAGTACTGTATATCATAGCATCATACAGCCTGATATACAGCACTAGGACATAATAATAACAATGTGTATATTTATTAACCGGCAGGAATACAGCGACCCCTTACGGTGTGTTATTCTAGTATATTGTATCATTATCATTCCCTCTCCGGTATATAATAATAATTATTAATAATGAGACACTAACACCGTGTGTAATCCCAGACCCAGTATTATATTATTACTGTGTGTCCATCCGCCTGTCTGTCGGTGCTCTCACCTCTCCTGCCCCTCACTATATTATATTATTATTGTTATCTCGGTGTGTCTGCCCGGTGTTCTCACCTCTCCTTCCCCCAGTATATTATATTATTATTATTCGCTCGGTGTGTCTCTCATCTCTCCTGCCCCTCACTATATTATAATCTCGGTGTGTCTGCCCGGTGTTCTCACCTCTCCTTCCCCCAGTATATTATATTATTATTATTCGCTTGGTGTGTGTCTGCCTGGTGCTCTCCCCTTCCCTGCTCCCCTGTATATTATATTATATTACATTATCTATTATTATTATTATTGCCATTTATATAGCGCCAACAGATTCTGTAGCGCTTTACAATATTATGAGGGGGGATTTAACCATAAATTATTATGATATAATTTAATATTATTATCTCAGTGTGTCTCTGCCCAGTGCTCTTACCTCCCCTCCCCCCCAGTATAATATTATTATTGTTATTATTGTATTATATTATTATTATAATTATTATGATATTGTTACTATGTGTCGGTGTGTCTCTCACCTCTCCTGCTCCCCAGGCCGCACCGGATGTGACGTGTCCTGACCCCGAGCACACCCTCCGGGAGGTCACTGCTAGCCCCGCCCTCCACGGAGGCACTTCCGGGAACAACCGGAAACTGCGGGATCGGCTCGCGCACCGAGGGGGGTGTGTATTCACTGTGACACAACCAGAGAAAGAGAGAGATAGACTGTCATTATAATAAATATATATAGAGAGAGATAGGGGAGGGATATGGGGGAGAGAGAGAGAGACTGTCATTATAATAAATATATAGAGAGAGAGATAGGGAGAGATATGGGGGAGAGATAGGGGAGGGATATGGGGGAGAGAGAGAGAGACTGTCATTATAATAAATATATAGAGAGAGAGATAGGGAGAGATATGGGGGAGAGATAGGGGAGGGATATGGGGGAGAGAGAGAGAGACTGTCATTATAATAAATATATAGAGAGAGAGATAGGGAGAGATATGGGGGAGAGATAGGGGAGGGATATGGGGGAGAGAGAGAGAGACTGTCATTATAATAAATATATAGAGAGAGAGATAGGGAGATAGAGGGGGATAGATGAAGAGATAGGGGGAGATATAGGGAGAGAGAGAGATATGGGGGAGATATGGGGAGAGAGAGATATGGGGGAGAGATATAGAGAGAGAGAGAGATAGGGGGGGAGAGATATAGAGAGAGATATGGGGGGAGAGATATAGAGAGAGAGAGATAGGGGGAGAGATATGGGGGTAGAGATATAGAGGGAGAGATATGGGGGTAGAGATATAGAGGGAGAGATATGGGGGTAGAGATATAGAGAGAGAGATGTGGGGGGAGAGATATAGAGAGAGAGATATGGGGGGAGAGATATAGAGAGAGAGATATGGGGGGAGAGATATAGAGAGAGAGATATGGGGGGAGAGATATAGAGAGAGAGATATGGGGGGAGAGATATAGAGAGAGAGATATGGGGGGAGAGATATAGAGAGAGAGATATGGGGGAGAGATATAGAGAGAGATATGGGGGAGAGATATAGAGAGAGATATGGGGGGAGAGATATATAGAGAGACAGATATGGGGGTGTATTGAATGTGACAGATATGGGGGAGATATAGTGGGTGTATTGAATGTGACAGATATGGGGGAGATATAGGGAGTGTATAGAATGTGACAGATATGGGGGAGATATAGGGGGTGTATTGAATGTGACAGATATGGGGAGATATAGGGGGTGTATTGAATGTGACAGATATGGGGGAGATATAGGGGGTGTATTGAATGTGACAGATATGGGGGAGATATAGGGGGTGTATTGAATGTGACAGATATGGGGAGATATAGGGGGTGTATTGAATGTGACAGATATGGGGAGATATAGGGGGTGTATTGAATGTGACAGATATGGGGGAGATATAGGGGGTGTATTGAATGTGACAGATATGGGGAGATATAGGGGGTGTATTGAATGTGACAGATATGGGGGAGATATAGGGAGTGTATTGAATGTGACAGATATGGGGGAGATATAGGGGGTGTATTGAATGTGACAGATATGGGGGAGATATAGGGGGTGTATTGAATGTGACAGATATGGGGGAGATATAGGGGGTGTATTGAATGTGACAGATATGGGGGAGATATAGGGAGTGTATTGAATGTGACAGATATGGGGGAGATATAGGGAGTGTATTGAATGTGACAGATATGGGGAGATATAGGGGGTGTATTGAATGTGACAGATATGGGGGAGATATAGGGGGTGTATTGAATGTGACAGATATGGGGGAGATATAGGGGGTGTATTGAATGTGACAGATATGGGGAG
Organism: Pelobates fuscus; assembly: GCF_036172605.1. Lineage (NCBI taxonomy): Eukaryota > Metazoa > Chordata > Amphibia > Anura > Pelobatidae > Pelobates > Pelobates fuscus. The sequence goes on from NC_086322.1 coordinate 288,710,053, forward strand.
ATATAGGGGGTGTATTGAATGTGACAGATATGGGGAGATATAGTGGGTGTATTGAATGTGACAGATATGGGGGAGATATAGTGGGTGTGTATTGAATGTGATAGACAGAGGGGTATAGAGGCTGCGTATTGAATGTGACACAGACATATAGAGGTTATAGGGGCTGTGGTTTGAATGTGACACCCAGAGTCCGGCATGGGGTGGGGTTTATGGGGTTTGTGTAGTGAATGTGACACAAATAGTCATGCTTTGGGGGACATAGGGTGTGTGTATTGAACTGTATTTACAACTGCATATTTGTATGTGCAGCTGTATAATGTGTGTGTATATCTGTGTGTACAACTATGCATTTTTATTCCCTTAATCACTATTCTGTATGATGATCAGTTTAGTAAGCCAAGGGAGAGGGATATAACAATTTCAATAACTAGAATGTAAAGTTCAGAGAGAGCAATTGCAGCATATTGAACCTAAAACAAACTCTCTACCATAATCTTATGTTATAGTTGAAATGCAACAGTGTGTCAAGGATTGTCACTATGCAATTGTTTGAAAATTCCACTTTTTTTCTTTTTGTTGAAATGTAGACTCTACCGAACAGTTCTACTTTAAGAGGACCCCATGTCTTTTCTTGTAAGTAATTCATTTGGAACACCGAGTACTATTTAGAATGACATGAATATGTACCAAGTGTTAAATTAGCACAATAGAAATCACTAAACGCCCGATTTGTTTTTAGGCTGATTGCAATGCTCAGTTCTCATGCATTCGGTTGTTGAACGACCTCTGTGGTTTAACAACTGACTAGTATCCAGTTTGAGATGAATGGATCCCTGCTATTTGCGTATAGTACTCATTGCTGCAGCGAGATTTATGTCATAATAGTTCAACCAAACTACAGCCAATTAGTAAGTTAAAGGGACGTTCTAGGCACCAGATCCATTACAACTGTAGTTGTTTTGGGGTAACGAGTTTGTCCCTGCAAACAGAGCAGAGTAAATGCAGCCTTTTCTGAGAAATTGCTATATTGACTTTGCTGCCTAACACCATTTCTAGTGGATGCCACTCAAACAGCCACTAGAGGGGCCTCTTGTGGTCCTACAAGCTCTGAGCAGTGTGGAGATGTCAAGTGCTCCCCACAGAGATGGATTGAGATGTGATTTTTGCAGCAATGCGGGGGGGGGGGGGGGGGGGTTGAATCTAGCTTGATATTATAACACTCTGGCGTTTGTATTCCTAATGTTAGATTTTTACTCAAAGTACCTGCTGCAAGGGAAAAGGATGCAGCTAATGTAAGATCCAGGTTTGGGGGTGTAGTGTTGGGACAGCTTTATGTGCAGCTCCCCTTGTTAGTGGAATTGGAGCAACTGAGTGAAGACAGTTTGGTTGCAATTTGGCTTTTTTTTTTTTTTTTTAAATTCTTTATTTATTCCAGTGCAAAACATCACAAGCAATACATGCACAGTAATACAGAAATTCCAAACATAAAGCAAGTATATTGATACCGTTACATGAAATACCAACAAGAGGAGTGAACTAGCATGAATTTCCAGGTCACCCTGTCTCGTATCCCCATAAGCATGCCCAACTCCCGTTCACCACAGAAATCAAAAACCCCACAGGAGCTTGGATGTTCCGCCTGGCTTTTTTGTTATTATATAAAACAGTAATCGGTTAACCGATGAATAAGGTCGGCCGCACCTCCATCGCAAATTTGAGGAAAGAAGCATCTCGATAGAGTTTAGCACCCCAGCGTACTACCTTTCCTGTAGCATTAGCGTCACTCAAAAATAGTTCCGCTACGTGCGGCTCAGCCGTAAGAAGATTAAGAGACAGGAGAAAAGAGAAAGATGAAAGGTAGAGCCCGAGAGGTCGGGGCCTTAGAGAATGGGAGAGAGAGAGAAGGAGGAGGGGGGGGGGGGGGGAGGGGGGGGTATCCGAGGAGTGAAGCCCCTCACGAAGCCTCGTGAGGGGTATGATGCCCGCTCACCACTATCTCATACAGGATTAATTAGTTCTTCTCCCTGTAGGTCGTATCTAGTCCGCCTAAAAAACCGCCTAACACAGAGGTCCCCTAGTAACATCTAGACGCCCCAATCAGTCCCTACCGTCTTAATCGCTGACAGTGCAATCTATCCAGGGGCCCCAAAGTTTGTCAAATTTCTTCGTTGTCCCCCTCACCCGAGCTGTCAACTTGTCCATCAGAAAGGTGTCTTTTATTTTTTGTATCACCGTCGCTATCGTAGGGGTCTCCCCCTGTAGCCATACCTGCGCCAGAGCTCTCCTAGCCGACAGATTTATCTTTTGGACAAGGGCCTGTTCCATTTTCGTCCAACCATCCATGGATCTAGACAGTAGGAACACCCACGGGTCTAGCCTCACTTCCCTGCCTAAAATTTCCCTCAGTAAAGCAGCTACTCGTTTCCAATAGGCTTGCGCCTCCAGGCACTCCCACCACATGTGGATATACGTGCCCTTGTGACCGCAACCTCTCCAACAGAGGTCCGTCGGGTTTTTGCCCATCCGGTGCAGCGTTACTGGGGTTGTGTACCACCTGAATAACGTCTTATAGGATTGTTCCTGCAGCGAGACGCACACCGACGATTTTGCCGCGGCCTCCCATATCTCTTGCCATTCTATTCCTTCCAATACCTCGTTAAGATCTGCCTCCCACCTATGTATGTATGTGATGTCACCCCATTCTAGCGTACTTGTGCTCAAGTGGGAATACAAGCACGAGATCAGGCCCGTAGGGAACTGTTCCCTCTTACACATTTTTTCAAAGAATGTTAATTGCATCGTTGCAGCCGCCTTGATCCTGAAACCCCGGGCAAAATCTCTGAGCTGCAAGTACCGGAAGTAATCAAAGGGACGCAGAGGAGCTCTGCTCTGTAGTGCATCGAATGTGATGAAGGTGCCGTTTTCAAAGAGGTCGCACAACCGCTGTAATCCTGAGTTTTCTATACCCTTGAAATCTCGAGGGCACATGCCCGGTATAAACTTTTTATTTCGCAAAAATGGGGTCATGGGTGATGGTACAGAAGCCAGTCTGTATTTAAGTACTGCAGCGTCCCAGACCCTAAGGGAAGTGTGAATCGCTGCGCAATCCACTCGATCTGCTGGTCTATGTTCCTTAGGAATCCACATAAGAAATTGTGGTCTATCTGGGCCCATCATGGTGGATTCCAGATCCACCCACCTCCGCTCCCCTGGGGGGGAGTGCCACAGTGCAATCTGAGTCAATTGAGCCGCCACATAATAAAAATATAAGTTCGGGAGACCAAGGCCTCCCCTGTCTTTTGCCCTATACAGGACGTTGCGGGAAACCCTTTGCCTTTTATTCTGCCAGATAAACCTTCCTATGGCCTGTTGAAGCGGTCCCAAGGCGGATTTACTCAAGTGGACTGGCAGAGCCTGGAACAAAAAAAGTATCCTAGGCAGCACATTCATTTTTACTGAATGCAATCTTCCGATCCACGAGATCGGCTTGTCTACCCATGTCTCCATGTCAGCTATCAACTGTCTAATCAGTGGGATATAATTTTGCCTATGGAGTTGAGAGGGGTCCGCTGTCAACCAAATGCCCAGGTATTTAATCTGGTCCTTCTCTATCCGTAGGTGATAGGTCCTCCCTATAGACGCTGCGTCTTCGTCCGTCATACCTAAGGGGATCGCGCTCGATTTATGCAGGTTGACCTTATATCCCGACACCTCCCCGTATGCTTCCAGCATCCTAGTCAGTGCCTCCATGGAGGCCTCCGGTTCTGTTAACGTCAACAAGACGTCATCTGCGAAACCCGAAACAACGTATTGTGTGTCTCCCACCAAGATACCCTTAACATCAGGAGCTTCTCGTATGGCCTGCATGAGGGGCTCCAGCGAGAGCACGAATAGCAGCGGTGAAAGAGGGCAACCCTGCCTCGTACCATTGCTCAGGTGGAACGGTTCGACTCGCGCTCCCGAAATTGGAATCTGTGCCCTAACGTTGGAGTACATAGCTTGAATAGTTGTAATAAACGGGGCCGGCACGCCATAGTGTCGCAACACCTCAAATAAGTAAGGCCATTTCACTCTATCGAATGCCTTTTCGGCATCTAGGGACAACAGTAGTGTCGGGGTGCCCTTCGTGACCTGCCTCCCTATGAGATCTATATTGCGTCTCGTGTTCTCGAAAAGTTGTCTCCCAGGTATAAAGCCCACCTGATCCGGGTGAATCATACCCGTAAGGAGTGGGCCTAATCTGCCCGCAAGCACCTTTGCCAAGATCTTTGAGTCGTGGTTGATCAAGGAAATAGGGCGAAAGTTCTCCGGGACCGAGTCGTCCCTTCCAGGTTTGGGCAATAGAACGATATTCGCCAAGGACATATCTCTATCAGGCGTCCCCCCATCCATCAACTCATTAAACCAGGGTTCCAAGTGAGGGAGGAGTTCTTCCCGGAAGGTTTTATAGTAGCTCCCCGAAAAGCCATCAGGTCCAGGTGCTTTGTTGCTTTTCAAGGCGGATATTGCCGCGTCTATCTCCTCTCCCGTGATACGGCTTCCCAGTACATTCGAAACCGCTGCTTCTAGTTTAGGGAGTCGTAATCCAGATAGGAAATTCTGAATCCCTTCTAGTTCCCGGCCCGTGTCCGTGGCGCCTTCCGAAGAGTGGTTATAAAGTTTAGCGTAAAAATCTGAGAACACCGTGGCTATGTCTGTGGGGTTTGTCTGGTAGATACCCGCTTCATTCTTGATCCTCGTAATGTGTGTGCTCCTTTGCCGTGGTCGAAGGGATCTAGCTAGCAAGGTATCCATCTTGTTCGCCTTCTCATAGAAGGTGCGCTTGGCCCATATCATAGCCCTTGCGGTATCATCCAGGAGCGTTTCTCTAATCGAGATCCTTATGTTCTGCAATGATGTCAAATTGGCAGGCGTAGGGTCCGATTTGTGTCTGTTTTCCGCCGTTCTCAATGCTTCCAGTAATGTGGCCAATCGTTGAAATTTACGTCGCTTCCTCAACGTCGCTTCTCTGATCAGTACACCCCTAATGACCGTCTTATGGGCTGCCCACACCGTAGCCTTCGTAACTCCTGACTCCGCTTCCCTTTCAAAGTAGTCCCTGAGTTCCGAACGAATAATCTCTACAATAGCTGGATCTTGGAGTAGAGACGTATTCAACCGCCACGACCAAGGGGACGCCGCGCTTAGCCTGTCTAGGGTTAGGGAGATATCTGCGTGATCCGACCAGGTTATGGACCCCACCCTGGACTCTGATACCCTGGGAACAGTTAGTGAGTTTACAAGAAACAGGTCTATCCTTGAATACGTGTCGTGAGGTGGCGAGTAGAACGTATAGTCAGTATCGTCTGGATGTTGAGCCCTCCATATATCCAGCAAATCAGTGTGTTGTATAAAAGTGTGTAACAATTTATCTTGCCCTCCCCGTTTATGCGATCTCGGAGCTCCCCTACAGGGCCCCCTGTCCATTGCTGGGGATGGAGCCGCGTTAAAATCCCCCCCTACGATGACCATACCATGTGGCAGCGAGTTGACCACGCGGGTCATCTCTGTCCAGAATTCCCTGGACTGCTCGTTAGGGGCGTAGAGATTGAGAACATGGATAGTGTGAGAGTGTAAGGACCCTGATACTAAAACATAGCGTCCGCTCGGATCCGTACTGACCTTGCTAACCCTGAGCGGGCATCTATGATGTATAAGAATAGCTACCCCGTTCCTCTTATTGAGTGCTCTGGCCTCAAACGAGGTTCGAAATGTATGATCTTTAAGGGCAAACTTAGCTGATTTCGGCAGGTGCGTCTCCTGCAGGAAGGCTATATCCGGGTTCATGCGCTTCAGTTCCCGAAACATGAGACGTCGCTTTTTAGGGGCATTTAGACCCTTAACATTAAGGGACATTAGTTTCACAGGCATAACTCATCTTGTGGAATATCGCTATTGTGGAGCCTACCGACACTACCATCTGTGGCCAAGATACTGAGGGCGTTCCTCGATTCCCCCCCCAGAGGAGAGATATGATGGGAAAGGGCAGAGTGGAGAGGGAATAGAAAAAGTAAAGAGAAGAAGAAGGAAGAACAACATAACATATTGTACAAAAGTCGCCTGGTCTTACCTGAAGCCAGGCTTATCCGGGGTATATGTCCCGTCATCCCCATAACTAAGAAAAGGTTCTGGGATGCTCGGGACATGGACCAGCCAATAATGGCACTACTTGAGTGCCAACTGAAGTTAAATATAGGAAAAAACACTGCAGACCCTGCATAACCCTTAACGGCAGGGAGGGCAAACAAAACCGAGTAAATGAGCCAGAGTATCTAATATCTTATGCTCCAATATGCATAACCAGAGGAGACATAGTTGAGAAGGTATTAATCGTAATTGAACAAATGTATTTCTTTTTGTTGTTTTATTTTGTATTTTTTTTTTTTTTCCCCTTTATTTTTTTTTTTTTTTTTTAACTATTATTCTTGTTTTTTTTTTTTCCTAATATAAGATATATAGTTTTTTTTTTTTTTTTTTGCTAAGTAGAAGTCGTACACACCAATAAAGCAAGCCTAATATAAGGCAATGAATAAACGAATAACCCGGTGCTGAGAGAGTGCTGCAAAAGAAATAAACGAATGAGTACATAGGTATAGTGCAAGAATAAACTCGGGCGGATGGCCGCCGGTGCGGAGGGGCGTCCCCCAAGGTGAGACTACGTTCCCAAGCCAGGGATAGGAGGGGCCAGGAGCAGGGAGGGGAAGGTCACTCTACCCCATACTACCTAGGGGGATCCCGGCGCCATCTCGTGGCTCCGGCCCAGACACCACCCTCCCCCACCCATACGGGGACGAGAGAGCGAGCCCACGCTTCCATGCCCCCTGTAGGGCCTAACCATCTAAGCCAACCATAGCAATTACACCTCAAAAAACTAGGGCCCTATTGCCTACCCGGCTCCCCACGGTTCCGTCCCCCACCCGTGCAAACATAATACAACGCAATACAATTGCGCAAAAAAGTACATAGCGACATACATAACAGTAGCCAGACATCATCCCCCCACCTCCCTCCTTGCGGCCGTGGGTTATATAAAAACAGTAGCCCGGGAGAGAGAAAAAAAAAAGAAAAAGGGAGGGGGGGGGGGGGACAACATCGTCTAAAGGCATGATAGTTCCGTAGTCTACTTTGAGATGCTGGCTAGGAGGCAAATGACCCCCAGTCCCGATCCTCTCCGATCCCCGCACCCCAACATGAGAAAACAGAAATATAAAAATAAACGGTGAATCTGACCACCCCGGCGTGCAGCCCATAAAGAAAAAACATAGGGGGCACGCATAATCAATGAAGGGGCGTCATGTCTCAGCAACCCTAACCCACCCAATAAGGGGAATAGGTGCTCCACGAACCCACCCGGGCCCGAGGGCCTTCTCAGGGACCCTCACGGGAGCTCCCCAACCATGCCCCCACTGGGTGAGCCCCAATGGAAATTAGGCTCCAAAAACCCGCCATACCATCCGCATCTTAAGAGCCCCCCCTCCGGAGTGGAGAGACAAAAAACCCGATCTCCTCTCCGCCAACCACCGCCGGATCCGGGTCGGCCTACCACACCGGGACTCACTCACCCGCCGTGTCCCACTCACCGGGGAGGGGACGCAGCTCCTCTACGGCAGGAGGAAGCTCCGACAGCTCGATCTGGTCTCGGATATCCAGGCTCCTCAGAAACGCCGCCGGGTCTCCGTCCGCGTACAAGGTTTTGGTGCGACCATCCCGGAACGCCAACAAACGGAATGGAAAGCCCCAAGCGTATTTCACTCCATGCCTCTGTAGGAGCCCCGTCACAGGGCGCCACAGCCTTCTTTTTTGGAGTGTGGCCGGTGTCAGGTCTTGAAACAGGGTGAGTTCTACCCCGCCATACCTGATTGGGCCCTCTCTACTCCTCTTCAGCAGGGCTTCTTTCGTCTGGTAGAAGAGAAACTTAATAATCACGTCCCTCGGGCGGTTGTCAGTCGCTCTTCTTGCCCTGAGAGCTCTGTGCGCTCTCTCGATATGCCACTGATTATCCGGCATGTCCGGCAGCAAAGGCTTCAGGATCTTAGTGACCACTTCCAGCAGCGGGCCCTCACCTTCCTGTTCGGGTAGACCCCGAAGCCTGATGTTGTTCCGCCTGGACCTGTTCCCCAGGTCGTCCAGGGCAGATTCCGCCGCGGTCAATCTGGAAGACAGCTGGTTAATCTGAGCCGTAGCGGCATTGTGGGCCACGACCGTGGACTCCACACGCTGCTCCAGCACCGCCGTCCTCGCTCCCAAGGCCTGAATTTCGGCCTTGACCTCGTGTGTGTTTCTGGTGATTTCCGCAGCTAAGTAACCGCGAACCTCCGCCAGTTTTGCTAGGATTTGCGCAGTATTAGCTTCCGACACTTCCGAGGCCGCCGCCGCTCCCGGGCTAGAGGGTGATCTCGGAGCCATCGGGCTTTCCCGTCCGCCATCTTGGGCTTGCGATCGCATGGCGCGGGAGGCCGCAAACAGATCAATCACCGTGGCTCCGTGTTCCGATGGCTTTTTGGACTGTTTCTTCGGTGCCCGCCTGTCCATAATGGCTCCCCCGGTTATTTTCTCGTCCAGGTCAGTGTTTTTAGCGCTATTGTAAGCTTATGGCATCGTGGTCCTAACGGAGCTTCAGGAGGACACGTCCATCTTGCTCCGGCTTCAGACCACGCCCCCCTGCAATTTGGCTTTTTGTGAATAGCCTAATCACTCATGTTCTAGGGAGATTCAGCCAATTTAACCCCTTAATGACCAAACTTCTGGAATAAAAGGGAATCATGACACGTCAGACATGTCATGTGTCCTTAAGGGGTTAAACAGACAACCGAATGGAAATGCAAGTGCAGTTTAAATAACCAAACTTGCCGTTTGTGAATTATCGAATGGTTTAAAACAGCTGCATTCTGACAACTGAATAGCATTCAGCTGCCGGTCAGTTGCCATTTGGTGTTAGATCGTCAACAGAGTTTTATTTATATTTATTTTCTTTAACCAAGAAGTACTAGTAACAGAGTTCTCCAGCCACATACTCGCCTATTTCAATATTTTACCCAACAAGTAACATTATTTGTCTGGAATGTCCCCAGTCAGCTTTTTCTCTTATTTTTTATTTTTTTTATTGCAGCGCTGGGTGTCAGACAGGATCCTGGTTGATGGATTGAGAGAGTTAGAATTCTTTGGAGGTAAGTATTCTCCTTTAATTCTGTGTTTGGTTAAAGATGAATGCAGCTAAGTGCAAACTATGAATTCCTTTCACGGTAATCGTTTTAATAGCTGTTTCTCTATTTTCATTGAGTTGTCGAATCTTGAGACTTGCTAGAATTCAAGATATTTTATTAATATGAGTAAATCATTTCAAAGTCCAAAGTCCATTGTATTGCTGTGCAAAAACCAAACCTGTATTAAGACCGTTAAATTGATAATGCAATGTAAATGTGTGATATTAATAATCTTACACCAAGCTCAGCGGATCCTCCTCTCCCTTCCTCCAGACCCGCATTTGGGGGACTCTCGAAAGAAAGTAAGTGTGTCCCTCCATTTTGTTTACACCATCCATTTGTATGCGTTGCATGGAGGTCTCAGTGTAATAGGAGGCACTTTGGTGTGGGCCAACCCTGAAGAAGGCTTTGGTAAAACATCATGGTAGTTGAGTTAAACCACTTAGGCTTTAGTCTTTAACATTAATAGAAGCGTTTCTCAAACAGAGAACTGGCTGTGCTAAATGTTCCCTTTCAGCTTTTTTTGTGAACTTTCTGAGCACGGATATAGGTAATTGTACTTCGCATCAGGTTTTATTTTGGTTTTCACTTTATTTCGTTTTTCATCCAGCTGTTCAATCAACGATCATAAAAAATATGTTTGGCTAACATTACATTCCCTGAATAAAAGAGTTTGTAGATTGTGAGGTCGTTACAAGGTGTCCACCTCCATACCGAAATACCGTGACCCCTCCTCGGTCATAAATAAACTCACTATGGTCTGGTTCAGGCTTCCTCAAACTCCGGCCCTCCAGATGTTGATGAACGAAAACTCCCGTGATTCTATGAACGAAATAAAAAAGGCTGAGAATCATGGGAGTTGTATTTCAGCAACATCTGGAGGGCTTGAGTTTGGTGAAGCCTGGTCTGGTTAGATGAAAATAATGTGTTTGAAATATTGCTTTTAGACAAATTGTTATGCAAGGAAAATGTAAAGTGCCTGAGCTACTTTAAAGGGGGCACTCTGAGCAGCATGTCCAAAAAGCAACACACCCGACAGTTCTGCATAAAGGGCTTTATGTCCCTAAACAAGCTAAAGTTTTTTCTTTTAACGCTTTATGCCACGGGACCTATAACTAATGCACTTTTGAAAGAGCATAAAATTACACTTATACATTGGGCTTGCAAATGCATAGATTGGGAGGAAAAACATTTGAAATTAGGTCTTACTCTCACCTGTCAATCAATTTTTAGACTCCATGCTGAAGAATTGATTAAAAAGGAAAAGCAGATGATAACTCTCACAGGCGGTCCTTCTACCCTCCACACATAGCAACCAGAGTGCATGTGCTGTGGTTGTTATAGTAACTTCCTAGTCAACGCCGCTGGCTAGGGAGTATAGAAATTGACTGATGTCCCTCAATGCAGATGCTAGTGACGATGCATGTTGGTGTCAAAGTGGAGGCTTTTTCTGCTTAGGGAATTCCACCAGGCAGGGGCAAATCAACAAAGACTGTGGGAAGAATGAGGACAGGCTTTACCAAAAGGGCTGAAGACATGACGGCCCTGGATTGAAGGTAAGGTGAGTCTATCTCATTGAATACTTTATGTATACCTGTGATATATGATGTATTCAATGTATTCAATTTAAAAAAAAAAAAACGCAAGGTTAACTTTAAATATTTTTCACATGTTTTTGTCAGTGCCAGATAGCTCACTAAAACACGCTTACAGGGAACATTGGTTTGTGTTCTGTTATATTACTGAAAGCCACTTTCACTGTTTGCAAATGCTGAATACAATTCCAAACTAAGTTGGGGTTTACCACCATAAAAATCCCTTTCCTGCCTCTATCCTTTTCAGACACGAGTTACATTGTTTACCACATCATTTAGCAATGTTCTGAAAAGGTATCTTTTGTAATAACCAAACTTGCATAAAGTGAGGTATGCATTTAACCCCTTAAGGACCAAACTTCTGGAATAAAAGGGAATCATGACCTGTTACACATGTCATGTGTCCTTAAGGGGTTAAAGGTGGCAATCTTGATCTCTGTACACTTCCATTTCATTATACTCACAGAATATCCCCCCCCCCCCCCCCCCCCCTGTTAATTACAATAGTAGTGTTTAAATTGTCCACGTTCTAGTGTACAGTATAAATAAGACTGACTGTATTAGTCAGTCATTTTCTTTTTCTAATTTCTTTCTTTTACAGCAAACCCATCCAGACATTCACAACAACTAAAGTGGGGAAACGTTGTATACATGGAGTGTAGTGGGGGATATAGCTGACTTTGATCTGTGGATAGCTGTGTTTGTAGTTGGGAAAACACAACCCATCATTCACAACTAGAACAAGTTATTTTATTTACATATGCAATAGTTTTAAGTGAAAAACACTGATTATTATTATTTCCATCAGTCTCTAATGTACTAAACATTTTGCGCTCCTAGAAGAGGGGGGGGGGGGTCTGTTTTCACTTGATGTTAAATGATTACAGATACACAAACCAAAAGGGCCAGTGGCAGGAAATGCTCCCGTTTTTCCATCTGTAAAGACCCCCAACTTAGTTCTGGTATTTTTAACATGTACATCGAGATTTTACAAAGACATATTCCTTCATTCTGCATTAGTTTGCAGTGATGACGTTTTGCGTGCAGTAGCCATCTTTGTAACTGCATGATACTGTGTTATTCCCTCTGCATGTTTTACAGATATCGTTAGATTTAGCAATATGTTATGGCGGGCTTGCTGGGATATGTTTATGGAACCCACATACAAGCGCTTCCTGTACTGTCTAATGTCAGGTGTGGGCAGCAGTGACTACTACAACAACATTTTTATTGATGTTTATGGGAGTTATAGACTGCCTACTCCTGTGTATTGCCATTTAACTCATTTCAGTCCCATGAAAACTACTCACAGTGTTTTGTACCTGTAGAGAGAGTGGTGGCATGATTTTTATTTACTTATTTTTACAGTGGCGAGGTGGTTGTGCGGAAGAGACAGTCCTCTGTGTGTGATTGTGTATAGTATCAGGATTGTCTCTGTTACGGATGTGGAATTGTTTGTTTGTCTGCCTGTAACTGATATTTTATAGTAAAAGAAAAAAAAAAGTCCTTGATCTTTCACTAAATACTAAACCGTAAGCTTGTAAAGCTGTTTAAATATGTGCACACATAAGAAATTAAATGTGCATAGATAAAAACATCTTAAAGGGGCATTCTGATAAGAGCACCACAGCTCATTGTAGTGACTCATGGTGCAGTTAGTGTTTGGGTTCAGTCCTTCTGGCGTCAGTCATTTTGTTTTTTTTGTGTCAATCATATTTATTGGGAGAAAAAGGGGGGGATCAGCATCCGGGGCCCGGTTGGGATCGCTCCCCTCCCGGAGTTGTTTTTTTCCTTTTTTCCTTCTTGGGCCTGATCTTGAACTTGGGTGTCTCAAGCAACCCCTCTGGAGACGTAAAGCCTCCACGGGTACCAGGTCAAGGCGCACTTATCCAAGCGCTCTCGCAGGGAGGCTGTCAGCGTTTCCATGTCATAGATATTCTCGACTTTATCTATCCATTGCCTAAGAGTGGGGATTGTCTGGCCTCTCCAATGCAGGGGTATGAGAGCTTTTGCTGCATTCAGCAGGTGAATGGTCAGGGAGTTTTTGTATGCCTGCGTGGGGGTAGCTGTGTGATGTAATAACATCGGCAGGGGTTGTAGGGGGAGGTCGTCCCCGGTGATCTCTTTGATCTTTGCATTGATCATCTGCCAGTACGAAGTTATACGGGGACATGACCACCATATGTGTATGCTAGTGCCCAGCATTGTGCCGCATCTCCAGCACTCGCCCGTGCTAGTCTCGTGAATGTAAACAAATTCACAAAGTGATCTGTGCTAAACAGGCGCTTAAAACAATTTCCAAAAAAGTGCTCTTAGTGCAGCAGCTCACACACAAAAATAGGAACCCTCCAATCCTATTGAAATACAGTGAAACAAGTGCACTATATACATAAACAATACATAAACAATATGTAACAGTGACAGAGTCTCGTGAATGTGTCTGAGGGAGTCTGGCATTCTATACCAGCGAGTTAACAGTTTGTAGCTGGTTTCCTGGAACTTCGAGCTTATGGAGCATTTATGAGTCTTGGTCCGTTAGTTGTGTCCCTGTCTCCCTTTCCCATTTGTTTGTATAGCCTAATGGGTTATCTCCTGTCCTCTGGAGCATTGCATACAGGTATGAAACCTCATGGTCTATATGTCGTCTGTCCGTACACAGCCTTTCGAAATCTGAGAGTTGCCTTTGGAGAAGCTCTCTTCCCAGGAGTTTGGCATAGTACGTCTTAACTTGGTGATAGTGGAAGTTATCCAGGTGGGTGGGTTGCCGATCCGGCATCAAATCGCCCAGTGTTCGGAGCGTTCCTCCGGAGCACCACTGGTGCATATAGATCCAATCTGTCCTCTGGAAGTTTTTAAGGGCAACCGGGTGGAGTCCTCCTGCCAAACCAGGATTGTGTGTGATGGGTGTAAGCGGGTTTGGAGAGGTGGTGAGCTGTTGAGCATATCGCTGTCCGCACCAGACTCTAAGGGTGGCGTCTATCATCGGGTTCCTGGTGTGGAGGTCCGAGAAAGTGGAGCCACCAAGCCAGAGCCTTGAAGGGATCGTACCGTGTGTCTGTTGAAGTTCCATGGTTACCCATCGTTTAGGGCTGGGGCGAGCGTGCCAGTCCACTATTCTGTGTAAATGTGTGGCTCGGTAGTATGAGATCACCGATGGCAGACCCACCCCTCCGGCCGTCTTTGGTCGTTCCAGGGTCGACCTACGGATGCGCGTCTGTCTGTGATTCCAAACAAACCTGCGGACGGCCGTAGTTACTGAGTTGAAAAACGTCTGGGGGATCCTCGAAGGCAATGTCGCGAAGAGGTACAGCAGCCTTGGTAGTATGTTCATTTTGACCGCATTGATGCGGCCGAACCAGGTGATGTACCGTTGCGACCATCGCTGGAGGTCTTGTTATATGGCTGTGAGGAGAGGGAGAAAATTCAGTCGGTAGATCTGTGCCAGGTGCCCAGGTATCGTATTTTCGTTGCACACCATGAGAAGGCGAACTGGGAGCTAAGCTGGCGGACGTGCTCCTTGTTCTGCATTAATGGCATAGCTTCGGATTTTTCCAGGTTAAGTTTCAGGTTGGATACTTTGCGGTATGTTTGGAAAGCCTGTAGTAGGTTGGGCACCGAGATCATGGGTTGTTCCAGAAAGAAGAGCATGTCGTCCGCTTAGGCTGCCACTCTGTGTTCTTCGGATCCTACGCACACCCCCGTTATACCCCCGTCCTGTCTGACCGCCTCCAGGAATGGTTCTAGAGAGAGGGCGAACAGGAGAGGGGACAGCCCTGGCGTGTTCCATTACATATCGGGAAAGATTGCGGATCCATTACATATCGTTAATGCGAATCCTTGCCGTCGGTGTAGTATGCAGCGCTGACACCCATGATCGTATGTGAGGACCAAAGCCCATGTGCCGTAGTGTTTCGTCCAGATAAACCCAGTCCACTCTGTCGAACGCCTTTTCGGCGTCTGTTGAGAGGAGGACTGTGTCACGTCCTGTGGACCTCGCGCAGTGTATAACGTTTAGTGCCCGTATCGTGTCGTCCCTAGCCTCTCTGCCTGGGATAAAGCCGACCTGGTCCGGGTGTATAAGATCCGGTAAGATCCGAGCCACCCGCCGGGAGAGAACTTTGGTGAATAATTTCAGGTCGGCGTTCAGCAGCGATATTGGTCTGTAACTCGCACAGTTAGATGGATCCTTACCTTCTTTGGGGATGACCGTAACTATTGCTGCCAGGGAGTCCGTGGGGAAGCGCCCTCCCTCTTGTATAGAGTTTAGGCCTGCTAACAGTCGGGGCAAAAGGACATCTCGGAATGATCTTCGGTAAGTTAGGGGGAGGCCGTCTGGGCCCGGGGCTCGGTGTGGTTTAGAACGCTTCATCGCCGCGGCTAGTTCCTCTAGAGTCAGGGGTTATCAAGGTCCTCTGCGAGCTCCGGTGTGAGTTTGCGGGTCACATGTTGTGTCAGGTAGTCTGTGACTCTTCTGCGGTGGGTCTGGGCTCCTGCCTCTTGCGTGGACGTAGATTGGTTGTAAAGGTCCATGTAATACGCCCGGAATGCTGCCATAATGCCTTCAAGCATTCTGGTGTTCTGTCCGTGTCGTGTGTTTATCTGGTGGATGTGTTGGTTCCTGCATTTCTCCCTGAGCACCTGGACCAGGAGTCGGCCGCTCTTGTTAGAGTGCTCGTAGAAGAACCTGGCAGATTTCCGTAGGGTGTGTAATAGTCCATGGGAGAGGTGGTCCCTGAGTGCCCTGCGTGCTTCTGTAAGTCGTAGGTATGTATCGTCATCTAAGGTCCGTTTGTGGGCGTCCTCCAGTTCCGCTATCTGTTTCGTTAGGTCAATGATGTGACGAGCCCTATGCTTCTTGTGTTGTGTGCTAATAAATATGAAGTGTCCTCTAATAACGCATTTATGGGCCTCCCACAGCGTCAGTGGGGACATGTCAGGGTCATCGTTGGTTTCAAAGTATTCTGTAACGGTCTGTAGGGCTGTAGTACGTGCCTCTGGCTCTGTCAGCAGGTTTTCATTAAGTTTCCATTGACGCTCAGAGGGTTTAAATAGCGGGGAGCTCATAACTACTGTATTTGGGGCATGGTCGGACTGGCTTATGATCCCTATGGTTGCGTCATGGAGAAGAGCCAGGCTTTCTTGGGGCATGAATATATAATCTATTCTACTGTATTGTTTATGTACTGACGAGTAATAGGTAAAGTCCTTATCATCTGGGTGGGCCGCCCGCCAGTAGTCCCCCAGCCCCAGTCTGCTCAGGACTCGCCACGTCGAGCGCAGGCAGTGCACAGGGACCGTGCTGGCGTCCCGTGAGGAGTCAACGCGCGGGTTTATGGGGACATTCAGGTCTCCTGCCATTATCAAAAGGCCGGCCCTAAATTTTTCCAGTTTGGCTAGTGTCTTGGTGAGGAAGGTGTGTTGTCTACGATTGGGGCTGTAAATACATGCGAAGGTGTAGATGTGGTTAGCAATGGAGCCTTTAAGGAAGATGTACTTCCCTCCTGGGTCTGATAGCGTTTCTATGTGTTGGAACGGGACGGAGCGTGAGAATAGAATCGCCACGCCTATTTTCTTAGTGTCTGGGTGATTCGCATAGTACCCCTGTGGGAAGCGGCTATTCTTAACTTTCGGTGTATCCGGGCCCCTGAAGTGCGTTTCCTGCAAGAGCGCTATAGACACCCTTTCCGCCGAGAGCTGGTGTAATAATTGGGAGCGTTTCTCGGGGAGGTTAAGACCTCTCACATTGTTAGACCAAATTTTTAGTTGAGCCGGGGTGAATCGCCCCATGTTTTCCCGGAACGAGCTTCCCACCCGGGCCCTGTTGGATAAGAAAGGGGAGATGCGCCGACAGGTGGTGTGGATTAAGGGGAAGAAAAAGATAAAGAAGGAAAAAAAGGGGGGGGGGGATTGGGTAGGTTCTAGTCGTAAGAAATGGGGGGGGGGTTAAAAGGTGCAACGTTGAGCCTCGCTCGGATGGAGTCGTTCGGGAGATGCTCTGCAGCGTTCTCACCGAACTCCGACCAGAATGTACAGCGTAGGTCTGTTGCGTGGGGTGCGAGGAAGGTCACCTACGGTGTCTGTCGCACGAACGTGTGGTGAGTCATAGCGTCGGGGTGAGTATCGTCCTGGTAACATTTCAAGTCTGTGTGTGCAGTCTCCCTGAATTGCGTTTTTGTCCTACCTCCGTCCTGGGCCTGTCTCTTGTGGTATATGGTTGGTCTCTCCTGTCCATCCGGCCAGTTGTCGGTCACTTGCCATTTGAATCTTGGCCCCGTGGATTGCGGTCTTTGTCACCCCTCTCCCGGAGAGTGTGTAGTCTTGTCCTTTCGGTTCAACTGTCTCCTTGTTTTGTGCGGATTTGGAGTTAGATAACATACATAATAACCTGTAAATAACAGCTTTCAACATAACATTTAACAGCCTATTTGGCTAAAAACTTTAATGGGTGAGTGCAGGTGTTTCCTTTCGGAGCTCCCCGGTGCGCGGTCGCCCCACCCCCTGCCGTACCCCCCTTCATCGGGGTTCAGGGCGGCGGACGGGGACCACATGGTCGTTAAGGGTGTGACGGGCGCGCAGCCTATCCACCCCTCCCCCCCTGGTTGTCATTTTGTTTTTTAATCGTTTTACAATAAGTGAAAACTGTGCAAAATCCATCCATTGAGATAATTAGCAATTACACTTACACGTCATCTGTCTAATTCTGGAGAATAAGAAGTCATGGTTTAGGAGCTGAGAAAATGAATGCAAAGACTGCTTGCACTGTAACCCTACAAGAGGCTCTTGTGTTTACGATGCTTAGTGTTCTTTATATAAGCAAAAACATGTTGGCAATTGCCCTGCCTTATAAAAAACAATAAACTCCACTCCAATTTGAGAAGCTGCTGCACTTGGACACCAGGAAAAGCCTGGACTGTTGCTGAGCCTTTGGACTTTGTGTCCGTGACATGTATGATAGGACAATGGATTCCTCCTTTATTAATTAACCAGTCCACTGCTGCTTCAGCTGCCAACGTACAAAACTAATATGGCTTCAAGCTGATATTTGGACATTCTGCACACGTGGGAACTTCATTCTGCTGTCATATGAAATGTTCGTTTTCCTAGTTTCTTGATTTTCAAGATTTTTGTAAGATTAATGGAAAATGAGGAGTCAGTCTTCTAACTTTGTTGTTTTTTAAAGGTCTTTTGAATAATATTGTAAAACACTCAATGGCTTCAAAGTCTGCGTATACTAAAATTAATTTTGTAACGGAGATCCCCTGCCCCCATGAATCTCCATCCTTGTCACAGCCTTATCCTAACATGATATAATTAAATGATGGTGGAGTCTTACTTTGGAACGTTATACACTCTGCACCTTTATAGTGATACCCGACTAATACAGTATCTTTAAACTGTCAGCTTCACTTAAATGGACTTATTGGTGTAAGAGGTGTAAAAAGAGCAAGTTCACTGGATTTAAAAAGCTTTCTGTTCTAATAATTCCATTGTTCACAATCCCTGGACCAGAGGACACATGTAGTGATGATTTAGAATACTGAGCGTTTTGGTGAGTGTGCTGTGTTAGGATTTGATAAGTATGTGTGACTTTGTATATGGCTAGGATGTGATTTAGGCTCAAAGTAGCCATCTAATAGCCATTACCACCATCAACAACATGTAATAATAGTTTATGATAGTTCTATATGTTCTTACGCCATTTTTCTGTGCCATGGTCTGTTGCACTATTTCGATGTGTACCCTGCATGTTTTCCTGAATCTTTAGCATCTGTATACATTTGTATTTGCCTGTATATCTTTGTGTGTACTTATAATGAGACTAAACCAGCTGGGAAATCAGCATTATCATTAATTCTTTTCTAGTTTATTTTAAAATAGTCTGTCACTTGCACATCACGTGATATAATTGTGCATTATAAGCCTTGATGAAATGTTTATTAAGAAAATCAAATATAGGGAGAAAAGGCTTAAATATATTTCCTAAATTTACATATTTTTATAACTTTGTACTTCGTTCTTGCTTGTTACTGGCACATCCAATAATTAAATAATGTAATAATAATATGAAGTATTTTACCAGGAAGCAGTGATTATTGGCTTGCCTAGTTTTGTAATATATGCTGAAGTGCAGATATTTCAGTTTACTTTAAAAATAAATTTTGACGTTGTTAAAGGAACACTATAGTCACCTAAATTACTTTAGCTAAATAAAGCAGTTTTAGTGTATAGATCATTCCCCTGCAATTTCACTGCTCAATTCACTGTCATTTAGGAGTTAAATCACTTTGTTTCTGTTTATGCAGCCCTAGCCACACCTCCCCTGGCTCTGATTGACAGAGCCTGCATGAAAAAAAAAACTGGTTTCACTTTCAAACAGATGTAATTTACCTTAAATAATTGTATCTCAATCTCTAAATTGAACTTTAATCACATACAGGAGGCTCTTGCAGGGTCTAGCAAGCTATTAACATAGCAGGGGATAAGAAAATCTTAATTAAACAGAACTTGCAATAAAGAAAGCCTAAATAGGGCTCTCTTTACAGGAAGTGTTTATGGAAGGCTGTGCAAGTCACATGCAGGGAGGTGTGACTAGGGTTCATAAACAAAGGGATTTAACTCCTAAATGGCAGAGGATTGAGCAGTGAGGCTGCAGGGGCATGTTCTATACACCAAAACTGCTTCATTAAGCTAAAGTTGTTCAGGTGACTATAGTGTCCCTTTAAGTTCTGGAAATATTCTGCTGCCCAAAATATAATGTTCTCACTGACTTCTATATAAGGTGTAAAAGTGAAATAACACAGGTACATAATTGTAATATGTAAGCTGGTCAGTCATCCTCTTACTACCTAGTGTGAAACCACAAATCCATCCCACAGTCTCATACGCTTTCTCTCTCTCTCTCTCCCTCACTAACTGGGCCATCAGACTGATGAAGCTGCTAGTTCCGAATCCGTAGCGTCTTGTCGCAGTCCGGACAGTATGGGGATCTATGCTCCAGACAGCGATTGTTATGAAGTTCTCACTGTCATAGGTGGGTTTGACATTGTTATCCGTACAATCTAAGCCAGATGGCTGTGAATGTTGTAGTAGAGGAGGTAAAGCGTCACCGATTCTTTTCTAGCACCGACAGATAGCATCATGCGGAGGAAAATGTAGAGGAATAGTTCAAAGAGACTGATGAGTTTGTTGAATGTATGTAGGACATTCTACATTATTTGAATTATAGGATTCTTATTGGGTGAACACACAGAGCCACCAATCGGAATACAATTTTGATTTCAAGAAAAAAAATACTCCTTTTAAGTAATATTATTTTTAGTTATGTTATATACAGTAAAGAAATACACCACACCATTCTGCATTTGCTGCTAATCTTCTTCTTCCCAGATTCTGAAGTTGGACCAGCTCAGACCAGAAAGTGACTCGGCCAATCATGATCTTCACTTAATGGAACACTGCAAGCACAATAACGGTTATAGTGAGCTGCAGTAATCATGGTGCTTGGAGAGCCCCTGTTTCTATATCACTGCTGAGCTTATTCTGTAAGCCGTGCTATAGTGTTCCAAAATGTGAAGCTAAAATTTGACATTGTGTGCAGTGTTTTTTTTTTTTTTTTTTAAACATATTTAATTTGAGTAAAAAGGCATTCAGTGACCACAAAAGGCCAGGGATTGACTGAGTGACGTGTTCGTTCCTGGATTGGTCAGGTGTAACTAGAGGTGCCAAAATAGACCTTTAAATAAGAGTTGTGGTATTTGGCCATTATCTTTATGGACTAACAAAGGAATGTCAAATATAAGTATGAAAAACAGGGGAATTACAGACGGTTCTCCTGCTTTGTGCCATAGTCTATAACCTTTGATATGTACAGTGTATTCATCACTTTTTTCCCCCCACTAAGGGAAAGGTTTTGAGGAGCTGATGACGGTGAATTTAGCACGTTACAAACCTTCTGGAGAGTATGTTTGTATCAGGAGGGTGAATATGGAGTCCTGCACCAATGACATGGTATCTTTCCTACAGGTAAAATAATGACTTGTCTTTTGTACGACATGTTATCAGAGGAGAGCATAAAGAAAGAGTGGAAGGAGATAGTAGATACAGAGATGTTTTTACCTACCTTATTGGCCAAAATAGGAGACACTAAGGGTTCCAAGTAATAATACATTGTAGTCAAAACTAGCTGAACTGGAGAATGTTAGCCTAAAATATATTACCACGGTCAGTTCCCAGTTTAGAAACCCTGCGAGTGTCTACTTTAATTGTATTTATTTTACAAACCTTACACACATATAGAGTCATACCAAAGCATGGTGTGCAATATTATTTATGTTGAACCCGTAGAAGGTAAAGTCATTCACCACTCAGTGTAGGATATTGCATCTTACTGGTGTGGGTACTCAACATCCTGTTTTGTGATTCTGTCTTTTTCCCTCAGACTGAACTTCATGTGTCCAAGTTGTTCAACCATCCCAATATCCTTCCCTACAGAGCTACCTTCATAGCAGATAATGAGCTTTGGGTCGTGACCCCCTTTATGGCATATGGTAAGGGGGACTGTGATCTTGAATTGAGCTAAAGGTAATATGATAGCAGGTTGTGATTAGATAAACCAGCCCTCGTCTAATATGAAAGTAACTGGGATTTGAGTAGTTAATCATATTGGAGAAGCTCACAGCTTCTCAAAGTTTGGCAGCTTTAAAGTTGCAGTGAGCGGCTTGATTGGCACCCATATTATCTGGTAACAACAACTTGTTTTCTCGTGAGGAGGCCGTAGAGATGAGTTTTACATAATAGTCCTGAAAGCAGAATGTTTGGGTTTTTCCGGCAGGTTCAGCCAAAGATCTAATTTCTACACATTTCACTGATGGAATGAATGAGCTGGCCATCGCTTACATCCTTTTGGGGGTCCTGAAAGCGTTGAACTACATTCATCATATGGGATATGTGCACAGGTAAAACAGAAAAAGAACTGATTTCCTGTCCCTTAACTCTCTTCTGTCTGTCTGTTGGGGACGCTAGTATGTTTCATTGATTTGTTGTTGTTTTTTTATCAGCGTACAATTCTAGTAATTCCATTTGTTCTTATTTGCAGGAGTGTGAAGGCAAGTCACATTCTGATTTCAGTGGATGGGAAGGTTTATCTTTCTGGCCTACGGAGTATCCTCAGTATGATAAATCATGGACAGCGTGTTAAAGTGGTTCATGACTTCCCCAAGCACAGTGCCCGAGTGCTCCCCTGGCTTAGCCCTGAGGTCTTACAGCAGGTAAAGAATGAAACATGCTCCATAGTGTCAAACCGGGAATTTTGGCTAATCAATATTAAAGTGGATCTGTCACCCTCTCCCCGCAGCAAAAAATAATTTCATAAAATCTTTACGAAATGCTTATAAAGACTGTGTTGGAATTTCTCTGAAATTTCAACCCATTCAAACAATATTATAGGGACTACTTTGTCATATTTATTTTTTAACTACGCTTGACAAAATGGTGGAGCTGGTGATGTCTGAGGGAAAGCATGCTCTGTCTATGGAGGATTTCACAGTCTCACGGGATTCTTCATAGACATCTGTTTTGTACTCTCGCGCACTGACATCGGTTCCTGGCAGATGAAGCAACAGGAGCCAAGGAGGACCTCACAGAAGCAGATGGCAGCAACTGCAACAAACAGGCTTAGGTAAGTACAAACTACCTGGTGTGGTGTATCACCAAATTAATATATATATTACACAAGGTTCGTCTACATTAAAAGGTATTTATTTAGAAGGCAACAACACAATACTATAAATGTATCACAAACACACAGCCCAGACCCACAGAGCAACAACCCTTTTAAATCTATCTATCTATATAGTAATCCCCTTCCCCACACGTTTGATCTCACCCACGGCTAGGCCTTCACATCTAGTAATGGCTCACTGCTGCAAGTCCAACATCACATCCACCAAGGAAGAAAAGGAAGCAATAGACTGATTTCCTGCCTGGCCTTATGTTATATGCCCTTAGTTGAGATGATGTTTTTACATCACATCCTGTTCATGCATCACTTCCTTTCGCAATTATGGGAGGGAAGGAAAGATTCTTAGCCCTCCCACCTTGTCTTTGTTTAAGGAAGTCCTGAAAGGAAGATAAATGATCATGCAAGGAAGACAAGTTACCACACTTGGGGCCACTGGAAAGTAAGTAGAGTAATCACCACCTGGGGTCAATGCGAAAAATGCAAAGACCCCAGAAGGTGACAGAGCCACTTTAAGAATAACTTTGTCACACTGATGTGTGTTGTTCTTTTTCATCTAAAACAGAACCTTCAGGGATATGACGCCAAATCTGATATATACAGTGTGGGGATCACAGCATGTGAGCTTGCCAATGGCCATGTGCCATTTAAAGACATGCCAGCCACACAGGTACTATGTACTCATTATTAAATCTACATTGATGTCTTTACACCACTTGTAAGTCTCTGTCACTGCTTACCCTTTTCTGCTCCACCTCAGATGCTCCTGGAGAAGTTGAACGGTACAGTTCCTTGTTTGCTTGACACTGCTACCATTCCTGCATCCGAACTAACTATGAAAACCTCACGCTCAGGAGCCGACTCTGGCATAGGAGAGGGGACCTCCTGTCGTCCATCTAATGGGGAGCCGTCAATGCACCCTTATAACCGAAGCTTCTCCTCTCACTTTCATAACTTGGTAGAGCAATGTCTGCAGAGGAACCCTGATCTCAGGTGAGAGGTGCTAGGAGCAGGTAAGACTCCTCTGGTAAAGCTCTGTATGTCTTGAGTGCCTGGCGCGACCCATACAGTGTGTACATATACATAGCATTATTTTAAGGATGCACAAATTTACCCTTCTATTTATTTCAATAAGCTGGATCTGTGAATCAAAACTGGTGACTTTTGGACCATTGGCCAAGCCCAGCTAGATCTTAAACATCAAAATCTATCGTTTATTAATCTAAAATATTGGATGTGGTCAATGTAAAGGAATATTTAGAGCAATCTAAGAAGAATCTGTAGAATTTTGCAGTTCTGTTTGGTTCAGTTGTACATGGATAAAATTGTCTATAAGCTACAAATGCTTAGTAACCTATTCATCATGGAAGACTGCGTTGTAACACATAATATGCATGGCTTATTCTTCCAGCTGAATTTGCAGATAATAATGCTGTTTCGTTGATTTCTAATCTAAATATGGGAAGCTTTTGTTTCCAGCTCCAGACTGGATGGATCACTTGGTTTTACCAAAGATTCTTAAGGTGTAATTTATTTTAATTATATCACTTTAAACTCTGCTTATAATAACAAATAAAATATACATTTAAAAAACAAAAATGGTGTAAATCTGGAGAATATCTCCCCACAATGGCCAAATTCATGTGAACATGTAAAATAAAGGGTTTGGTGTAAATGTCCGTGTCACTGTAATAGATCTGTATGGATTTTCTTCTATAAAGACATTGTTTAGTGCTTGAGTAGTCCAATTTGTCCTCCTTAACTCAGGAGGCTGTGATGGCAGGAGTCATTGAAAACCTGAATAATCTGGGCAAGACATATAATGGGCAAAATAACCAAAAATATATATATTTTTTTTTTGGGGGGGGGGGGGGGTAGTTGGGTGTATTATGTGTATAGACGGCACACAAAGATATAGATATATAGATAAAATCTGGGAGTATATAAGGAGCCAGTGTAATGCCTGACACAGAGGCGGGATGTTTGGCAGCAGCATTTATTAAGTATAATGCTGCTCTTCACCCCCTTCTCTAAGACCTCGGACTTTCGAGGCACTTCCTCTATTCTTTCTTTCTCTTTCAACTCTTAGCTCCTTATTTTTCTGGCCCGATCGCACATGTTGGAAATACAAGTGGGTAACGATAGAATCGTGGGAAAGATGATACGCTCCTGTACTAAGCACTGTCGTATTATCCCTATTATTCTTTTTGAACATTATAAACATTAAAACCCAGGCGGGATATCCAAGCTTACATGGAGATGCAACGTCATTGCACCTAGCAGTCTCTGGTTCCGGGATTTGGGTGACCCTGCCTGTTAACTCATTTTGCTACTGTAACATGTCATGATCACAGTGTACATGCTTGTTTATTCAAAATCCTATGTTGCTGTATGTGTAGTGCTTGTGATGTCTTGTACTGGAATAAATAAAGAATAAAAAAAAAAGGATAATGCTGTTGCCATCTCCCACCGTGAAAAGCATGTACGTTTTATCAGGAGAGCAGATTATAACCATGTTTTAAGATGGAAGCGGCAGGATTAAAAAGAAAAAATCCTCTGTATTAGGATCCTCAATTGAAATAACGTATTTTGCTAAAATTCTACTTATTCTTTCTATTATAATGGTTGATAGCTCTAGTCAAAGCACCAGCTTACATCCAACTGTTTCTCCCATTCCACGTACACTGGTATATTCTACATCATGACTCCTTTCTCTCTTACAGGCCAAACGCTGGCACCCTCCTCAATCATTCCTTCTTCAAACAGGTGAGGATCCCATGACTTGGATGACAGACTATGACCAATGTGAAATTTATAGATGCTCCTTTTATGAAATAAAAGAAAAAAACACTAAAAAATGGGGCTCTACCTAGATTTATAATGCAGAATTTACACTTCCACATTATCTTCACCTTTGTCCAACCTGAGCGACAGTGATTGGCTGGGACAGGTTAGATCGGTACTTCAGCCAATCACTGCTAGTCGTGGTGATTGTTTTTTTTTTTTTGTCAGACTAATCATAAATCGTTTAGGAAAATAATACAGAGGCTTGTTTTCATTGACTCTTGGCACTGTTAATCAATACATGAAAAATTTTATTGACAAATGCTAAATTTGGCTACTTTTCCAGTCACGTATTTTGGCTTAATATGTGCATACCCTCATTTTACATTTGCAGCAGAAAACAATATAGTGATACTGTTCTGATGGTTGTGAGTGAAATAAAGATACCAGAATTTTTTAGATGTTTTTTTTACGGCTGAATGTGAAGCAGCAATTTAGACACCGTAACAGCCTCATTACAATGAAGTTGTTATGATGCAAAACAATCCTGGCTTTGTCTTACCATAACAGATTAAAGCAACACTGAACGGTTTATCCCCAAAGTCTGGAAGTCGTCGACCGATCAGTGACCCTCCACTTCCTCTGAAAGTCCAAAGCTTAAATCTGGAAGACCTCGGACAGAACACGGCTAATAGATTGAGAGCGTCAACTGTCGCTCTCAACCTATCACTAGCTTCCCATTCAGAAAAGGAAGTGTCTGGTCCAAAGCTTCTTGGCGGTGTTTTCAGGAAGCCTCAGACCTTCAGAGGTAGTGGAGGGGCCGAGCATAGCTTGAGAGATTAAGTTGTTCTTCAATATAACATTCTCTGGTAATACCTATCGCCTCAATTAACAATCCTTTTCATGGTGTCACTTGCAGATAAGGCGCAGGGCATGTGAAGCCCTCCCGGAGCTCCTGCGGCCTGTTTCACCAATCACCAACTTCGAGGGAGCACAATGTTCGGATCCCCAGGGCATGGCAGGAGTGGTATCCAGCTTGGAGCAGCTTGATGTGGAGGACTGGGACTTTTAAGGGATCGAGGGCCATTGAAAGCCTGTTCATGTTTACACTGCACAGACCCCAGGGGTTTGCACTTCGGATTGGAGTGGGTGGAGGGGTGCATGAAATGAAACTTTTCAACACCACAAGTCTTAGAAATCATTGCACCGTGCCTAGCGATGGGGTTAACCGTTGATGTGGCAGCACTTGACTATATTTTGTAAAGTGTCCCCCCCTCTTAACCTCACACTTTTCATCTCCTATATGTTCAAAGTGGACCGGTTACCAAAAATCACTTTATATTAAGTGTATAAAGACTGTCTGACAAGGTTTTTTCACTCAACTGAGAATCCAAAGTAAATGTTAACTTTAAAGCCAAAATATCCGAACTGGAGAGATTCCAAGTCAGCTATGCATCCAGTTCGGCTACTTTGGCCTTAAATTTACAATTCACTTTGAATTGTTACTTTAATTGTTAATCCTGTGAGTGTTGTATTTTTTTTATCAGCGGTTTAAGTTACTTTACTCATAAATTTCAGACTTTTATAAAAAAAAAAAAAAAAACTTTTTTCCCACCACTCTCCTTCAGGACCGATCTAATTCACCGCTCACAAAACAAAAGTGATGACCAATCAGTCGGAATCAATGACAGATTTCAGACAGTAAAAGGCAGGTAGCTTGCGTTTCACATTAACCCGCTCTGACTGCTGAATCATTTGTTTTTCCCCCAGCATCGACATGTCAAGTTTTGGTTAATGTTATTTTATTTCCTTTTAGCACTTAATGAGTTTCCACTGTTCTTTAGCGGTTAGGCCTGTTTAACCAATGGGGTTTCTAGCCTTCATTCCAGCATTAAAATCAGGTCAACGTTTATGACGGTCATTTTTGCACACTTTCTCAATGTCTTGTTTTCATTGTGCTGTAGTCAAGATCTGTCTTAACTCTTTCAGGACTGGGCATATCTCACATCCAACTTAAAGGGATTTTTTTTTTCTTTATCTTTCTACTTACCTATTTATTATCTCTTATTTACTTGCTACTCTTGTCATTAGACATTAATATGAGGCTCTTGAGACTTATTAACATCAATCATTTCTGCTTCCGTGCCCATAGTAATTGGATGCATTTTCGTAATAAGAGTTGCCATTTTTCTTATTCGTAACTTTTTATAAAAAATCAAAAAAATAATCTTTTTACTGTACATTAAAATAGGCAGTGTGGCAACACTAAAGTAAGCTAAGATCAATATACAATCCAGTTACAACACTGTTTTTGTCTCTGGAATTTTTTGCTTTTCTGGATTGGAGATTTCTCTTTTCTCATGAGACAAAAATTACAGAGTAGTTGGAACCAAAGAGGAAAAGGATGGATCCAGTCCATCCGAGAATGCATCAAATCCCCTCATACCTAGGGAAGGATGGCTTGCCTAGGAGAAACCCAATATACACCCAACTCTCCAGGTCTAGTATGTTAATCCATGCATTCACTCTTCATACATTAGTATGTCTTGAAATAGGTGTGTTCATACTTCCAAATGGGGATGTTTGAAGTGTCCTTTTATGGCATTTGGTATGATAAATTATTCGTAGGTCCTGCTTTTTTCCCATTGGTAATGTTTAACACAATGGAATCAGAGAGATTACGATATATAAACAAGACGCTGTTACACACTTCCTGTTGCCAAAATAAATAAACTTTAGATGTTTCACCTATTCCTTTTGCTATTTTTTTTGCTACTGCGAGGAGAGTCAGGCTTATAGCTTACCTTCATAATAAACCATATGTATGGTGATGGCAAGTCTTAAAGGAACATTCCATTTAATGTAACTATTTGGTAGATATACCCCCATAGAAGACATGCATGTTTTCTTTGGGGATATATGAACAAACTGCTTCTAAAACTGCAAACCCTTCCCTCAAGGAAATGACCAATTAAATTGAGAAGTTTGTGCTGGAGCTATAAGCACTAACGATAATGACTTTCTTATGCTTATCGACAGACTTGAGATTGACTTTGGTCCCAATTGAAATTCAGTCGAATTCTGATATGTTTGGTGTTGTTTCGAATTTCTGAATCGAAATGTACCCAAATTCCACAGTGTAATAGAGGATCATTTTGGTCAATTTGGAGTTTACAATTCGACCATTTTAAGTATACTTCTCAATGCTGTATAACACAGCATATCTGCTACTTCCTTTAGTTCTGTGGAAAACACCCCCCCTCCTCCCCCGTCTTAAGGAACACTTATTGAAATTGTCTTTTTTTTTGGGACAGTTTATAAAAGTGTCAGACAACAAATCCATTTTTACTTCAAACAATGTAGATGGATAATAAGACTCCTCCGCGTCCTCAACAATATACAGGAATGCACAAAATATCTACAGGAAAATAAAATCTCAAAGTCGTATTGTTCATACACCAAGAATATGAAGAGTTGTGATTTATGCCCTTGATTGTAGGCTTATCATACTCAGATGATTCCAGCAGAATGAATGGGCATGTGGGAGAGAAAAACACATAATAGTGTAATATTGTTAAATGCCACTTACAGAATGTCCAGAAATAATATGCTCAGTAGATCGGAGATGGTGATTCTCCACTGTGAATTAAGTAGATCGCCACCTCTTGTTTCTGCATTTATTCTGCTTCCAGATGGAGGTCTATGGTTTCTTTTTCACCAACCTCTTCCTTATCACAAAACCAGTGAAGAAAGCTTCTGGCACAGTTCTTTCAGAGGTTCTTGGCACATCTTATTCCTATAGTATTCCTTCTTGTTGAGTAGGAGTCAGGTTTTGTCCCTCGTTACTCCCATTCATAGTCCTCTGGCTACCTCCACAGCCATTTTTTTTTTTATTTACTAATATTACACTGTTGTGTGTTTCTCTCCCACATGCCATTCATTCTGCTGGAAACCTCAAACTCTGAGTAGGATATGCCTACAATCAAGGGAATGTTTGAGTGCACAAATAACAACTCTTCAGATTCTTGGTGTATGAACAATACTACTCTGAGTATTTTATTTTCCTGGAGATAATGTGTAGTCTACAAATCCACAAAGCATTGCAGCAGGCCTAAGTAGTTTGTGTTACAAACAAAACAAGGTGTACAGTGCTAGAGCTTCAAATTACATACGTAGAAGGAAAGGGTGATTTCCAAAAATATGTATCTTAATGGGTCACTATAGTCACCAGAACTACAGCTTATTGAATTTGTTCTGGTGAGTAGAATCAATACCTTCAGTCTTTTTGCTGTAAATACGGTCTTTTCAGAGAAAATGCAGTGTTTACATTACAGCCTAGTGGTAACTCACTGGCCACTCCTCAGATGGCTGTTAGAGATCCTTCCTGGGTCATGGCTGCCTAAAATGCATCCAAACCTTCAGTGTCTCCTCCCTCTGCATGCAGACACTGGACTTTCCTCATAGAGATTCATTTGATTCAATTCATATATATGAGGATATGCTGATTGGCCAGGGCTGTGTTTGAATGATGCAGGCTCTGCCCCTGATCTGCCTCTTTGTCAGTCTCAGCCAATCCTATGGGGAAGCACTGTGATTGGATCAGGCGACCACTTCTGATGATGTTAGCAGACTGCTTGTTTTTCTGAGTCTAACAGCATGCAGAGTTACAGCTTCAGGCTTGAATACAGTAAGTTTTTTTTACTATATTTATGGAGGCGCGGGGGGGGGGGGGGGGGCTGTGGTTTTAACACTAAAGGGTCAGGAATACGTTTGTGTTCCTGATCCTTTAAAGGAAAAAACTAAATAGTACAGTGTATTAAGAAATAGTGCAGATAATTAGTGTTCCTTTGGCACGATTTGTTAATATGCAGCACTATTATTTTGTTTAGTTTTTTTCCCCTTTAAGATAAATATTTTTGGAAAATCACCCTCTACGTATGTCATTTGAAGCTCCATCGCTGTTCACCTTTGTTTTGTATTTATTTGTATTCCACAAGGGAGGGGGAACTCCTTGTTATTGAACTGCGGCTATTATACCAGATAGAGAATGCTTATTTTGTTTATAGTGAAGTACTTTGTATTCCTGACTTTATAGCGTTCCTTTAATGTACAAACATGTATACCTGACCTCAGTGTTAAAAACACTGTCTCCCCTAAATATAGTAAAATCTTACTTTTATTCCAGTCTGCTGGTGCTGGCTCTGCCCCTGATCGGTCTCCTTGACTGACAGAATTTATAAACTCATTTAATCACATAGGAAATCATTGGATTGGTGGATATTGTCAATTCTTATAGTCTCAGCCAAGGAGCCAGGCCAGAACAGAACAGAGCCAAACACCACCGTGGCCAATCAGCATCTCTTCATTGAGTTGCATTGAATCAATGCATCTCTATGGGGAAAGTTCAGTGTCTCCATGCAAAGGGTGGAGACACTGAATGTCAGCAATGCCCCAGGAAGCTGCTGTAATAGCCATGTGAGGAGTGGACACTGGAGGTGTCCCTAGGCTCTAATGTAAACATTGCATTTTCTCTGAAAAGACTGTTTACTGCAAAAAGCCTGAATGGATTATACTCACCAGAACAACTCAATTAAGCTGTAGTTGTTCTGGTGACTATAGTGTCCCTTTAATGCATAAATTTACAGGGTCTTTTTAAGCTTTTAAATGTGAGATCATTGTTTAAACATACATTAAATACATAAGTTATTCTCAGTCAGTTCAAGTTTGTTGTTTTTTGTAGAAACCTTTAATTCATTACAAAAACACTATATACAAGAAATATCTGCTGAGTTACTCTGTCTCTTCAGTGGAATGTTCCGCCTCTTCGGCTGCCTTGTGCTTCTCTAGTTTGGCAGCTAAATCTAGATGGTAAGAAAAAAAAAAGGGGGGAGGAGGGGAGGGGATAATGCTTGGTTACAAAAGGTTACATTGGAGGCAGAGAGTGCCTTAATGATGTCAGGAGACCAATAGTAAATAGAGGGGGTACTGGTACTACCTGGCTTAAAGGCTGCAGAGGGGTAGAATGGGAAAAAGGATTTCTGAAATGCCTGCAGTCCCAGCATTAGCCACTATCGGTCTGCCAATTCTTCATGAACTCACCTTTAGCAGGATTAAAGACGCCATTGGTCTGTGTGTTACACACATAGCAACGCTGGGATTTCCGGTAGTGCTGGAGGGCACATCTTTCACAGAAATAGTGCTTACACCTGAAATTGGAAAACCGTAAAAGGCTAGTGTGGGTCTGGTGAAAGGTGGTATCACGGGGTAAAGCGAAAAACATTCTAATACAGAAATGTTTGTGCTAAACTCGAGAATAGGACTCTTTCAGGGTCATTCAAAGTGAATTTCAAATTTTAGGCCCTAAGAACCAAAACGGGACTTTTTGTTTTCTTCGTATATGCTATTTTTGGCCTAAAATGTAAAATTCACTTGGAATTTGACAGTTCACACTTTAGCACGACATTTCGTGATGCTCCAAGTGAATCTCACAAATCAATTTAATATCTCATGCTTACCCGGGCACCTACACAGAATTTTGGCTAAAAAAATAAAAATAAAATGAACCAGTGATCTGTGGACAACCTTTCCAAAACTATATTTGTGATGACTTAGTTCTCTTCTTGTGTTTATTAAAATTGTTGTACTGCTAAATATCTTTATTGCTCACACAAAGTCTGAGTAACATATTTGCTCCGTCAAGCCACGTTTAACAGGAAAAGAAAATACATATAATTTCCTGTGATAGTGTCTCTAAATCCTGTGGCAACATGACAGTCATACCAATTACAATTTAATGAGCTCTGTGTCTTTTGCTTCACTGTTTATAGGCTCCACTGTATACATTTTGGCCAACCAGGGGACAACTACAGTAGAAAGGACTGTGTACAAAGTCTGGAAAGTCAGTTACAGCACACAACGTTAATTAACGCAATACAATCCAGCACATCCTGGTTCCCATTATTTGCCAGCATGTCATTAAAGGGTTAACATATTCAGAGCAAACCGGGGCATTTGTGCAGTAGATACGGCCAACCTACTTGGTAACTACGGGTTGTTTAAAGGATTCTCTGCAGATGAAGCATTTAAAAGGCAGATCTTCGTCACCGCTGCTGACCTCATAATTCTCCTCATCTGGAAAAGAAGTCATGGCAGATATCTGGGTTAAGGCACAAAAATCTCGTCAACTACAAAAATGTATAAGGGTGACACAGCTATGAATTACATAATGTGAGGAGTATACATACACTTTTTTTTTTTTTTAGTTAGTTAGGTGATCTTTACAGATGAAACACTATGATCCTCCTTATGGTTTTCCATATCGTTTTATGTCAAGGTAGTGTTGGTATGTTCAACACTAATCTTCTCAAGGAGGATAATTCGTTTAGATTATTTGAGAATTCTATTAAGGTCTCCAGTTATTATGCAACCAAAACTAAACAATGCTCAGTCAGACACAGGCAATCAATTTCTGGTAGGTTTAAATGCTCTGCTGCCAGAGTAGAAGATCCACCTGTCTTATTACCCCAGATTTATAAGCTACTTGATCTAAATTTGAACTCCACTTATTAGGCCGACTGTACTGCACTATATCCAGATTGGTTTCATTAGTAAAGAATGTTCCCATGCATAGATCTCACTCATTGAGTAAATCAGACATATTTATCGATCAGTTGTCCAATGTAAATAATCTACCGTTCGCTCCGTAACGTCCTTCTTCAAGTTCCCGTTCCAGCTGCCAGCCATGTTTGTAATCTGAGCGGTCATGGAGAAACTTGCAGCTATCTGAAGGAAGACAGGAGACAATATATGTGAAACATGAACAAATAAGCAGACATAGAATAAAGTAAAGGTAAAGTGTTTAGGGAAAGGGATGAGGTGCAGAAGAGAAAGGGCTGCATTCCAGTCTTGCCTCCAAATCCACAAAATCCGGTCTCTTTGTAATCCTTGCAGATGTCAGGCTGGTAATCCCACCGAACTGTGGCTCTCAGGTGTTCAGGAGCACGAATTGGTCCCTTCCTATGATTTAAAGATGCTTGTTACTTAAAGAAATGCATAGGTCATAAGTCATTTAAATTTCACAGCAAAATGTATGGGTAGCTAGTACCCTGAATGTGCTGTAGGGTATGTGGGGAACAGAGGGGCAGAGTTGTAATGCACAAGGCCAGGCAGAGAAGCATGTACATTTAGCTCAAAACACTAGAGACTCATAAAATCATGTTTGCAAAACATGAGGAGAAATGAGGCGAGGGATATTCACATTATAAAACTGCAAATATGAGTATGGTATGGGGGATTTGAATAAGGACTAATTCTAAAAGTAGAGAAAGGAGCAGAAATATCGAATTGGTTGCCTCAGAATTATTCCTTATAGATAACCTACAATGCACCCTCAAATCCGTTTTCTTTACAGTTCAAGGAAGAGATGGTGGCATTTTTACTACATCTTAAAAATAGGGGCAGTTAGTGGAAAAGAAAGTGGTTTTCTACCTCACCATGCCTGAGGAAGCGTTTCCCAAAGACGTATCTTTTGGTTTAATAAACTTCTGGTAATTGTGCATGCCCCGATATATCTTATCGTCTTCCCTTCCTTTCAACTCCTGCAGGAGAAAAAGGGAAATAAAACGTTTAGTGAAAAGTACATAAAGAGAACAGTGTCCTATGACATCTCACACATGGCGAAAGGATGAGATAAGGTCACCTCCTGTACTTTCTGGCTCCTCTCAAATATGGCCTGGGCATCCTTGTCTTTTTCCGTATCAAGTTCATAAGTGGCAGTGGCTCCCATATCGTCTGGCCCCACTGGTTTCTGAAATACAAAGCAAATCAAACACATCAGTTTAAGGAATCAATCTTTGCAGAAGCACTGTTTTCCATACAGTACATAATTATTCCCTACTAGTAAATATTTTACTGAACTAAGGTTAGCCAACAAATAGCTCTCCAGAAATGGTGGTTCATGCATGCAGCTGGCTCATTGTACACTCTGTTCCACAAAAGTGAGAGTTACCTGTGCTACATAAATATCTAAGAGTAATAAGGTGCATATTACTTAAACAGAGAATTGCGTGTAAATTTAACTCTTATGATAAAGCAGGGGTGCCCAAATAGCAGATCTGTAGATGTTGCAGAACTACAACTCCCATGCTGCTTTGCCTGCATTTAGAATGACAAAGCATCGTGGAGGCTGTAGTTTTGAAACATCCGGGGATCTACCTTTTGGGCACCCGTGTCCTAAAGTATCTTACCGCAGATCTGCTAGATTTGTAGGACACATTGATGGATTTTGTTGACACATCTTCTTCATCACTACTACTTGCTCTATAATCAGCCGCTTCCTTCAAACTGGACTTAGTCTGGTAAAGAAAGAAACAAATACAATACATATAGTTAGCGATCGAATGAGAAAGACAAAGATAAATAAATGTATGGTGGGTTACTGGAAGCAGTGGCAGATGAGTGTTTCAAAGTACAGACTCCGTGCAGCTTATCAAAGTAAGAAACACAGCAGAATTGTAACACGTTTACTAGGTCTCTAGAGAAGAATAAGACTATATGATTTAACCCCCTTTACCATATGGTGGCAAAGAAAGCAGAGATTGTATTGTCCGCACATCTCTGAACAACAGAACCTCATTAATTGTAATGCCAAGAGAGCTGTGGAGCTTGCAATCTATCTGTCCAGCAACAGAGAGAAAACTAAACATGTCACGTACTTTCTGGACCATCGGGTTGACGGATTCCTTCTTTTTTCTTCTGACTACAGATTCTCCTTCATCCTCCTCACTGCTTCCTGTAGATACAAGAGCACAGATCCAATTATACTACTGACCAATAGATTTCAGAAGTAATGAAGGGAAATCGTTTTATGTCTATATTAGAAATACAGTGGATCTAGTGATAAAGAAATGTTATTATTTTCCAAGCACTAGTCTTCACAGACCTACTCACTGGAACATAACTCTCTAACTGTACCATCAAGGCAGAGCTGATGGTGTCCATACACACTAAAAGCATAATAATAAAGCCAATAACATTCCTGATTAACAGGGCAAACAACCTTAATTTAAAGGAGCACTCCAATTAAAATATATAAACAAAAACATTTATATATGTAATTATAATATATATAATGTAAAGATGTGCCGCTCGCTGTTTTGCACAAAAGTGTATGTAGTCTTACAGAATCTATAAGGTTATAGAAGATCCATATCCTACTGTGTGGTCTGAAATAATTCTTTCCCTCTGGCCTACTGGCGATAGCTAACCATCTCCGCTATAAATGTTACACAGCACGTTCTTATTTTTCTAACACCCTTTTAACCCAACATGTTTAGGTCTTTCTTCCTCTGTATTCCTTTTATTTGTATTCCATGTTTGATCCTTACACGCCCCGCCATTCTTGCTCGCGCTCTCTCTCACTGTTAATCTCTTTATCTCGCGTTCCCCTTTCTTCCTCTCTCTAGTCCTTTTATTTTAAATCCCCCTTTTTACACCACATTGTTTCTCCTTTCTTCCCATCTATTCCTTTTATTGTTAATCCGTGTTACCCCCACATCTCCAAACTCTTTAATCCTCTATTACCATTTACCCCACATACTTCCCCTTTCCGTCGCTCTACTCCTGAGGTTTGTTTTTTTAGAATTTTTTTTTTTTTTTTTTTACAACCCCCGCTTACTTCCTCTCTAGTCTTGTTATTTATAATTCCCCTTTGAACCCTACACGTGTACCCATTCCTTCCTCTTTTATTCTTTTATTGTTATTTTTTTTTTTTACCCCACGTCTCCCCTCTCTATTCCTCCTATTTTTAATCCATTTTTTACTCCACAAGCTTGCACCCCTTTCTTTCAATTTCCATGATCCCTATTATTTTGATTCATTTTTTTTAAATCAAACAAACAGTCTCCCCCCCTCGCTCTTTCTATTCCTATTAGAATCCCCCTTCCTACCTCCCCCCACCCCCAGGTTCTCCCCCCTTGCTCTCTCTATTTCTGTTATTAGAATCCCCCTTCTTACCTCCCCCACCCCAGGTTCTCCCCCCTTGCTCTCTATTCCTGTTATTAGAATCCCCCTTCTTACCTCCTCCCCACCCCCCAGGTTCTCCCCCCCTTGCTTTCTATTCCGGTTATTAGAATCCCCCTTCTTACACACACACACACACACACCCCCCCCCCCCCCCCCCGCTCTCTCTATTCCTTTTATTAATCATTTCCTGGTTCTCACCCCTTTCTTGCTCTCTCCGTTTCCGTCCGGCGAACTTCCTCGTGCTTTTCTTAAAGAGAAAGCTACAAACCGGGGTGTTAGTATCTGAACCTTGCTGGGCTCCTGGGGGCCCAGAATCCGCCATGTTTACACCGGGCTAACGGCGCGCTGACGTCATCAATGTCCGCCCTGCTAAAAATCCTGCAGTCTATGTCTATGGTAGCTGATTAGGAGAGATCGACACCTGGTGGTGGGAGATATATATGCAGCTCTGCAGAACAGGGATAGCTGTAGGACAGACACATTGTATCAGCTGAGGGGCTAATACTCTGTTGTGGTGGAATCTCAGTAAAAATAAATTTAGTAGGCCGAGATTACCACGTGGCATGTGTACGTGCATATGCTGACGTATCGATCAGTTGGTTGCACGAGGCAAGATACGATCAGTAGTGTACGGAGCATGTGCAAGAATACAGGATGTAGTATTCCCCCTCCTCCATTGTGCTGGACAAGCCATGCGGTCAAACAGGAAGTTAATTCTTATTTGTGTTGATTGGTCAAGAGAATGTGCGGGTGGAGCTTAATATGGGAGGAGTTATGTGCCTATATAAGGAGCCTGCACTATTGTCCGGGGCTCAGAACTTGCTGTATTTTGGTGACGCTAGTCCCTCTGAGTCCCGATCGGTGATCCAATAAAGAATCTCTTCCTTCCTGAAGAAACCTGTGTCCATCTCTCTGTGCTTCGCTTCCGTCAGTTTCTCCGGTATCATTTGGTGCATTGGCCGGGAAGCTCATCGTTCAACGGTAGCTGAGAGGCAGAGGCGTGAGACGGTCTATCTTTGCCCACGTTCTCTACGGCTGCACCCCTGAACTTCTGCGTGGACCTCCCTTCGTCTCGGCGCCACTGGTCTGTTGTCCAGGAGATCATCGGCCTCTACGTGAGAAGTGCTGGGGTGTCCCCGTCGATGAGTGTGAACTCAGGTTCAGGAACGAGGAGGTAAGACAACTGCTGTTTTAGACGGCAGAACCCACTAGGGGTATACCGATTGTGCGGTAGGCCCAAAGGGGTTTGAATCTGTGTATCTGCCCCCTCTGTCGGAGGGAAGGAGCGAAGGCGCACCGCTCGATCGAACGCTCTTTAGTCAGACCGTTTGATTTTGTTAGTCAGGCGGGGTCCTGGTGTAAATAGCCCTAGCCGGACACCGGTGTCTTGTCTAGACTAGCGTTCTAGGGTGTATATTACGTTCGCTAGGTCGGAGGGACCGGGAGACTAAGCGGCGCCTGTGTAAATTCGGTTCGCTAGCTCTCAACCTATCTGGGCTAAGTGGGAAGGCGTGTAAATTTGGAACCCACTAGACTTTTGATAGTGCGACTAAGAGGCGCCTGTGTAAATTCGGTTCTCTAGCTCGCTATATGTGGTGATTGGGCAGTGTGGCTAACCAAAACGGGTGTATATAGTTTTAGGTAGTCCATTCAAGGTACTGGCCAATAGTTTAGTTGGGAATTGTAAATGTGTTAAAGATTGTTTAGTAAAGTGTATATCTTGTTAGATAGCGCGAGCTCAGCCGTCTAGCGAGAGTGTTAATAGTGTGTTGCTGTATTATAGTGCACGGTACCATAACCCTGTATATTTACTGACACTGTATATAAGTACTAATCATTGTCGTCCATTGCATGTTTAACACCATAACCACTAATAATTGTATTGTGACCTTAACTTGTGCTTTGACCTATGCTAACCGTACTGTAACCGCTATTTGTAAAAGACGATGTTACTGGGGTGTGTTATAGACGGGTAATTCGTATATAGAGAATTATAGCGTGGGTGACTGTATAGTTACGCCAAAGGGCATAATATTGATTATCTAGTGACTGGTGTAACAGCTGTGTGTGTACGGGAATTCCCTGAGTGTTTATTGTGTTATTGTGTACGTTTCACTTGGTAACCGTACCACGTGGTGCTGTTGCCAGAAGAAACGGGTGTGACTGTTGAATAGTACGCGTGTATAGTATTCGTTGTCGACGACGTTCCATTGTTAAGTATGGGTGCGTCGCAGTCAACGATTCCGGATCCCTTAGGTTGTATGGTGAAGAATTTTAAAAAGGGATTCAAAACTTGTGATTTTGGGGTTAAAATGTCTCCTGTACGTTTGGTCACTTTGTGTACTAGGGAGTGGCCTACTTTGGTTGCGGCATGGCCGCCACGTGGCAGTTTGGATCCAACTCTGGTACAGCGCTTACACGTGGCTGTATCAGGTAGGCCTGAACTTTACGGCCAGTTTCCTTATATTGATTGTTGGAGACAGGCCGTAAATGACTCGCCAAAATGGCTCCAGACATGCCACGAGGAGCAGTGTCGCCTCATGGTAGCTAGGACTTGTTCGTCCACTAGGACTGGTGTTAGGCCCATTTTGGACACGCCCCCTGAGTCCGAGATCCCTTTGCCGCCCCCTTACTTTCCGTTAAGAGGAAGTGACGCAAATGCAGGAAGTCCTGCAGCCCTCCCCTCATTACCCCCATCCACTTCCGCTTCCTCCTCCAGTACAGGATCCACCCCCCCTCGTACTAAATCTCCCCTTCCGGAATCAGAACCAACCCCCATTAAAAACGAATATCCTGATTTGGCGCCACTTCAGACTTCCGGTCAAGCTTCATCTAGCTCGGCTCGAAGTGTTTTATTTACAACCTTTTCCCAAAACCAAGCTCCCATATCCCCATACCCTATTTCTCCCTGACTGGAACCTATGACTGACGCCCCTCCACGTAGCCCCATACAGACCCGACAGTTGACCGGTGCCCAACAATTAAAACACTATCAGATGCCTCTTCGTCTGAATCCTGGGTCAGCCTATATCGATGCCGCAGGCCAAATGGCACATGCTGACCCAGTCTTTGTATATGTCCCATTCACGACAACCGATCTCTTAAATTGGAAGACCCACAATTCCTCGTATACTGAGAAACCACAAGCTATGACTGATCTGTTCACCTCAATAGTACAGACACATAACCCGACATGGGCTGATTGCCAGCAGTTATTAATGACTTTATTCAACAATGAGGAAAGGACAAGAATTAATCAAGCGGCCATTAAAGCACTATAGGATAAAGCCCGTACTTTAAACCAAGCCAATCCATCAGCATGGGCCGCAACACATTATCCCAACACCGATCCCGATTGGAATGTAAATGGTGCTGATATGGTTCAACTCAGAGCCTATAGAGACGCTATAATTGCTGGCATGAAAGCCGGAGGAAAGAAAGCCATTAACATGTCGAAGACAGTTGAGGTGATTCAGAAAAGCGATGAAGCGCCCAGTGTCTTTTATGACCGATTATTGGAGGCATACCGCTTGTATACCCCCTTTAATCCGGAAGACGCAGACAATTCCCGAATGGTGAACTCCGCCTTTGTCAGCCAAGCTTACGGAGATATTAAGCGCAAGCTACAAAAGTTAGAAGGGTTTGCAGGTATGTCAATCACCCAACTAATGGAGGTAGCGAATAAGGTTTATATGAATAGGGAAACAGAAAGTAAGAAAGAGGAAGAGCGCAAGATGCGTAGAAAGGCTGATATGCTAGCGGTAGCGATCGCAGGCGTAGATAGACGGGGCCCAGATAGAGGCGATAGTAGATGGAATAGGGAGCCTTTGAGTAGGAATCAATGCGCGTATTGCAAGGAAGAAGGGCATTGGAGGAACGAATGTCCGCAAAGAGAGCAGTACGAGAGAGACCTACCCAGGGCAGGCTACGGAAACTTTAGAGGCAGAGCGAGAGGTAGAGGAGGCCCCGGAGGGAGTAATGGTAATAGAGGGAATAATGGGAACAGAGGAAGTGTTAGGGAAGACAGGTATATTCCAGCAGCGCAAAGGTCCCGCGATAGAGAAGGTAGGGACTTTGTAGGATTGGCTGACACGGTCATGGAGGACTATTGATACCGACCGGGCTCCATCCCCCTTGGTCGAGCGGAGCCTATGGTCGATGTATCAATAGGGGGAAAAAGGAGTGCGTTCATGATCGACACTGGTGCTGAACATTCAGTGGTGACTAATCTAGTTGCTCCTCCATCTGGAAGGACTATTACTGTGATAGGAGCAACTGGAAGAAGTGCTGAAAAACCGGTTCTTAAAAGTCGACTCTGTACATTGGGAGGCCACGTAATAAAACATCAATTCCTTTATATGCCTGAATGTCCAGTCCAATTGCTGGGACGTGATATGCTATCTAAGTTACAAGCGCAGATTACGTTCCTACCAAATGGAACAACATCTTTAAAGTTTAATGGACCTTCAGGTATCATGACATTATCCGTACCAAAGGAAGAAGAGTGGCGACTTTATACAGCGTTGACTAGCCAAAACCCTAGGAGTGATGAGACATTATTTAACATACCAGGAGTTTGGGCAGAGAACAACCCACCAGGACTGGCCCGCAATATTCCACCTATAAAAATTGAACTAAAACTTGGGGTTTATCCAGTGAGCCTAAGACAATACCACATCCCGCAGAAGGCTAAGAAGAACATCCAATCCTATCTGGATAAGTTCATACGGTATGGTATCCTAAAATTCTGTACTTCCCCCTGGAACACCCCATTGCTGCCTGTTCAAAAGCCCGGTACAGATGAGTATCGACCTGTGCAGGACTTGAGAGCAGTCAATGATGCGGTTGTTAGTATACATCCAGTTGTACCCAATCCATATAACCTGCTTGCTTTAATTCCGGGCGGGGCTACTTACTTTACAGTCTTAGACCTCAAAGATGCCTTCTTTTGCCTCCGAATTGCCGCAGAAAGTCAATGTATTTTCGCTTTCCAATGGGAGAACGCTGTAACGGGCTCAAAACGCCAAATGACTTGGACAAGACTGCCCCAAGGGTTTAAAAATTCACCTACCCTATTTGGTTCAGCCCTAAGTCAAGATCTACTGGATTTCGAGTCCATCCCAGGAGAGTGTGTATTGTTACAATATGTAGATGACTTGTTGATAGCAGCAGTTACAAAAGAGATCTGTCAGCAAGCAACGCACGATCTACTACACATTCTATGGAAGGCAGGATACAAGGTGTCTAGAAAGAAGGCTCAGTTGTGTTTGCCAACTGTCAAATATCTGGGATTCCATATCTCTGAAGGTCAAAGAATTATGGGGCCAGAGAGAAAAGAAGCTGTCTGCCAAATACCAATACCCAAGAATAGAAGACAAGTGCGAGAATTCTTGGGGGCAGCAGGCTTCTGTAGGATATGGATTCCCAGCTACGCGATACTGGCAAAACCTCTGTACGCAGCTATCAAAGGTACAGAGCACGACCCCTTCTTATGGACCCAAGAACAGCAAACGGCATTTGAAGATGTGAAGAAGGCTTTGATGAGTGCCCCAGCATTAGGTCTACCTGATCACACACGACCATTCTACTTATATGTACACGAGCAAAGAAGAATGGCTGTGGGAGTATTGACACAGTACTTGGGATCATGGCAAAGACCTGTTGCCTACATGTCTAAGCAATTGGATGCAGTGGCCAGCGGACTTCCACCTTGTCTAAGAGCCGTAGCTGCAGCCGCCCTGCTAGTAGCTGAAGCCGATAAACTCACTCTGGGTCAAGAACTTTATGTACGAGTCCCACATGCAGTACAGACGTTGTTGGATTACAAAGGAAATCATTGGTTTAGTAACAGCCGTATGACCAAGTATCAAGCAATGTTGTGTGAAAACCCCAGAGTGCATTTAGAGACTGTAAACACCTTAAATCCAGCTACCCTTTTGCCACAACCTACTGAAAGTCAACATGATTGTTTGGAAGTAATGGATGAAGTATTCTCAAGTAGACCAGATCTTCGTGATTTTCCCATCCAGAACCCCGATGTTCAATATTATACCGACGGCAGTAGTTATGTGAAAGAAGGGATCCGCTATGCAGGATATGCAGTGACAACAATAGACAAGGTGATAGAAGCTCGGCCACTGGCGAAAGGAACATCAGCACAAAAGGCAGAATTGATAGCACTGACACGAGTGTTACAATTGGCTGAAGGTTTAAGAGTGAACATCTACACGGACTCCAAATATGCGTTTTTAACCACTCATGCCCATGGAGCTTTGTATAAAGAAAGAGGACTACTGAATTCAGAAGGCAAAGAAATCAAATACGCAGCTGAAATCCTACAACTATTGGAAGCAGTGTGGGAACCGAAAGAAGTCGGTATTATACATTGTCGAGCGCATCTGAGAGGAGATGGTGATGTA
This sequence comes from Pelobates fuscus, assembly GCF_036172605.1. Lineage (NCBI taxonomy): Eukaryota > Metazoa > Chordata > Amphibia > Anura > Pelobatidae > Pelobates > Pelobates fuscus. The sequence goes on from NC_086322.1 coordinate 288,752,852, forward strand.
ACCAAGGGAAATCGGATGGCAGATAGTGCAGCCAAGCGTGCTGCTGAATCAGGAAGACAGGAGTATGTGGGGCATATAGCTGCTCTTATACCAACTCCACTGTCCCAATGGACTCCAGTTTATACAGCTCAAGAAGAGGAGTGGTTAAAGACTGAACCAGGAAAGTATTTGGAGAACAAGTGGTATCAGCTAGAAGATGGAAGAATAGTCATACCAGCATCACTAGCGGTAGAAATTGTCCAAAATTATCATAACGGGACACATTCTGGGAGAGACAGTACAGAAGAATCTCTCAGAAAACATTTCTACATACCAAGATTGTCCAACTTGACTCAGGCCATTGTACGAAGATGTGTAACGTGTGCTAAAAATAATGCAAGACAAGGACCAGTAAAGCCACCAGGAGTCCAGTTTATGGGGGGACTCCCCATGTCCGATTTACAAATTGACTTTACAGTGATGCCTAAATCGGGTGGACATCGTTACCTGCTGGTAATTGTGTGCACCTATTCAGGCTGGGTAGAAGCATGTCCTACTCGTACAGAGAAAGCAGGAGAAGTTGTAAGATTCCTGCTACGAGAAATAATACCCCGATATGGACTACCCTGTTCTATAGGATCGGACAATGGTCCAGCTTTTGTTCATCAGTGCCTACAACAACTGACTCATATGCTTGGTATAAAGTGGAGGCTTCATACTGCATATAGACCCCAGAGCTCTGGCAAGGTAGAGAGAATGAATAGAACTATTAAGAACCAGTTGGCTAAAATGTGTCAGGAAACCCAACTTAAGTGGAACGTTCTCTTACCCATAGCTCTATTGCGAATCCGCAGTACCCCTACCAGAAGGATGGGCCTCTCTCCTTTTGAAATCATGTATGGGCGACCACCTCCCGTACTTGGTAACTTAAGGGGGGATTTGAGTCAGTTGGGAGAAGGAATTACCCGGCAGCAGGTTGTAGAGTTGGGTAAGACTATGGAGGAGGTACAGAAATGGGTACAAGATAGATTACCTGTGAATATTTATCCCCCTGTTCATAGTTATCATCCAGGAGATCAAGTGTGGATTAAAGAGTGGAATAATGTACCGTTAGGGCCCAAGTGGAGAGGTCCTTATGTTGTTCTTTTGTCTACCCCTACAGCGATAAAAGTAGCCGAAGTGACTCCGTGGATACATCACTCCAGGGTTAAACCAGCAGCAGTCGATTCTTGGCAAGTTACAGCAGATCCAGAGAATCCCTGCAAGATCCGGTTAAAACGCACTACTCAGTCGGAGTAACGAGGAACTATTGTGGATTACAAATTTTATTATTTTTGGGATTTGGTGCGTGAGTGAGAAGGCCATAATAAAGCCTGTCCGCCCACCGACGTATAGTTTATAAGCCAGGGAAAGTCTCGAAGGGACTCCTGTGAAGACGAGCAGAACTCCATTCCCTGCAGCCCTTACATCCTGGAAGCTGAGGTGCCTTCGCACGGACGAAGACTGAGGATGACGGCGAAAGATGTGTTTTTGATAGTGTTTATTTATGTGTGTTTTTATATTCAGGAAGGTAGAGGTACCGACACTCCTAGCTGTGAGGTATGCATTAAGACTACGAGAACAGGTAACCATATTTCCCAAACCCTAATTTGGCATTCACAATACGAGTGTAAAGGAGATGTATCGAGATGTAGATACCTAAATATAGACTATAGTGTGTGCCATTTAGGAGTAGGAGAACCTAAGTGCTTCAGTCCGGAGTATCAACCTCGTACAATTTGGTTGACTCTCAGGAATGGAGATCCTCAGGGGACCCTAATTAATAAGACGGTGTTAGAATCCGTACATTCTTCGGGTGTTCTGCTATTTGATGCGTGTAAAGCGATATCGAGTGGTAGAAAGCCGTGGAATGTATGTGGGGATCTTAGATGGGAGAGGACGTATGGGTCTAGTGATAAATATATTTGTCCCAGTAGTAAAAATAAATATGTAAGTCCTAGATGCCCAAATAAAGACTATAACTTTTGCCCATATTGGTCTTGTGTGGGGTGGGCGACTTGGGGACAGACAGTAGACAAAGACATGATAGTGACTAAGTTGCCGACTAGCCCATATTGTAAGTCTATGGAATGTAATCCCATCCATATACTTATAAATAACCCCGATAAGTTCTTAGACAAATATGGCAATTTATTTGGGTTTCAAATATACGGGACGGGTTTAGATCCTGGGACAGTATTGTTTATAGGGATAGAGACTGATACGGTATCCTCCCAAACTCATCAAGTATACCATTCCTTCTATGAAGAGATGAGTATAGATAATAAGATCCCCCATAATGCTAAAAACCTGTTTATTGATTTAGCCGAAAGTATTGCCGGTAGTCTTAATGTTACCAACTGCTATGTGTATGGAGGTACTAACATGGGAGACCAATGGCCTTGGGAAGCAAAGGAGGTAATGTCCGGTTCTGAGGCAGTTGACCAACTAATATCTACACAAGCCGATTATCATATGAGTGTTAGAGGTAAATCTGAGTGGAGATTAAAGACCTCCATCATAGGTTATGTTTGCATAGCAAGGAAAGGAATAATGTATAATACTTCTGTAGGAGAATTAACTTGTCTAGGGCAAAAAGCTTATGATGATGATACAAAGAATACAACTTGGTGGTCGGCTTCAAATGTCTCAGAACCATCTAACCCGTTTGCTAGATACGCCAATTTAAAGGATGTGTGGTTTGATTTATCCATCACATCTACCTGGAGAGCCCCAGCAAATTTGTACTGGATCTGTGGTAAGAAAGCCTATTCGGAGTTGCCACAGGACTGGGAAGGGGCATGTGTGTTGGGTATGCTCAAACCATCCTTCTTCTTGTTACCGATTGAAACAGGTGAGACTTTAGGTGTTAAAGTGTATGATGTGAATCATAGGAAGAAAAGGGGACCCATAGAGATAGGCGCCTGGGAAGATGATGAATGGCCTCCCCAGCGTATCATAGATTATTATGGGCCAGCCACGTGGGCTGAGGATGGTACCTTTGGTTACAGAACCCCTATTTATATGCTCAACCGAATTATAAGATTACAGGCGGTGGTTGAGATTATCACCAACGAGACATCACAAGCGCTCAATCTTCTAGCGAAGCATAACACCAGGATGAGGACAGCAGTCTACCAAAATAGATTAGCCTTGGATTACCTTTTGGCAGTAGAGGGAGGTGTATGTGGGAAGTTTAACCTGAGCAATTGCTGTCTTCAAATAGATGACGAAGGGCAAGCAATAGCTGAGCTTACTAGCCATATGGTTAAACTAGCGCATGTGCCTACTCAGGTATGGAAAGGGTATAATCCAAGTAGTTGGTTTGGTAGCTGGTATGAGTGGTTTGGAGGGCTTAAGGCAGTGGTAGGTGGAGTCCTACTGATTTTAATGTTGTGTCTACTCCTGCCGTGTCTTATACCCTTAGTAGTTAGGTCTGTGCAAAGCCTGATAGAAAATATAGCAGAGAGGAAGGCTGCTGCACAGATAATGGCGATTTATAAGTATAAGGCTCTAGATCAGGGAGAACCAATGCAGGAAGATGAGTGTTAAAAGATTCACATCATAAGATAAGTCTGGTCTGGTTCAAGGTAACTTGCGGTGTATGCAAACCAAGGTTAAGTGATGCCTCAAGTAATTGTGAAATATCAAGAGGCATCAAAGGGGGGAATGTGGTGGAATCTCAGTAAAAATAAATTTAGTAGGCCGAGATTACCACGTGGCATGTGTACGTGCATATGCTGACGTATCGATCAGTTGGTTGCACGAGGCAAGATACGATCAGTAGTGTACGGAGCATGTGCAAGAATACAGGATGTAGTATTCCCCCTCCTCCATTGTGCTGGACAAGCCATGCGGTCAAACAGGAAGTTAATTCTTATTTGTGTTGATTGGTCAAGAGAATGTGCGGGTGGAGCTTAATATGGGAGGAGTTATGTGCCTATATAAGGAGCCTGCACTATTGTCCGGGGCTCAGAACTTGCTGTATTTTGGTGACGCTAGTCCCTCTGAGTCCCGATCGGTGATCCAATAAAGAATCTCTTCCTTCCTGAAGAAACCTGTGTCCATCTCTCTGTGCTTCGCTTCCGTCAGTTTCTCCGGTATCACTGTAATAGGTAATACAACAATTAACATTTCAGGCCAAAATAGCCGAACTGGAAAAATCACCATATCAGCTTCATGGTCGACGCTAGTATAAGACGCACAGGCGGCCTTCTTCGGGCGCACCGACCTCAGGGCACAATCCTGGTGACCAGTGATAGGAGGTGCACTGCCGGACTATCTAGCGTGGACTCGCAGTCCGTGGCAGAGAAACATAGAATGTGACGGCAGATAAGAACCATTCGGCCCATCTAGTCTGCCCAATTTTCTAAATACTTTCATTAGTATCTGGCCTTATCTTATAGTTAGGTAGCCTTATGCCTATCCCACGCATGCTTAAACTCCTTTATTGTGTTAACCTCTACCACTTCAGCTGGAAGCCTATTCCATGCATCCACTACCCTTTCAGTAAAGTAATACTTCCTGATCTTATTTTTAAACCTTTGCCCCTCTAATTTAAGACTATGTCCTCTTGTTATGGTAGTTTTTCTTCTTTTAAATATAGTCTCCTTGTTTACTGTGTTGATTCCCTGTATTATTATTATTATTATTATATTATTTATAGAGCGCCGTCAAATTCCGCAGCACTTTACAATGGGTGGACGAACAGACATGTAGTTGTAACCGGATAAGTTGGACACACAGGAACAGAGGGGTTGAGGGCCCTGCTCAATGAGCTTACATGCTAGAAGGGGTGGGGTAAAGTGATACAAAAGGTAAGGATAGTATTAGACTAGTGACAGTTGCAGAATAGGAATCAGTTGGGAGCTATTAAGAGTTTAATTGATACGCTTTTATAAAGAAGTGGGTTTTTAATGATTTTTTGAAGGAGTGGAGACTGGGTGAGCATCTAACGGAGGAGGGAAGCGAGTTCCACAGGAACGGTGCAGCCCTCGAGAAGTCTTGAAGGCGAGCATCAGAGGTGGGAGTACGGACAGAGGATAGACGTAAGTCTTCAGCAGATCGTAAGGGCCTAGACGGGACATACTTGTGTATAAGGGAGGATAGATAGGTGGGAGCAGCATTATGTAGACATTTGAAAGCAAGAACCAGAATTTTAAATTGAGCCCTATATTTTATAGGAAGCCAATGTAGGGACTGACAGAAGGGTGAGGCATGGGAGGTGTGGGCGGACAGGAAGATGAGCCTCGCTGCCGCATTCATTATGGACTGTAGCGCAAGTTGGGAGCATGTAAGACCACTGAGAAGCGGATTACAGCAGTCAAGGCGAGAAAGTACAGTGGAATGGACCAACACCTTAGTCGCATCTGGCGTTAAGTAGGGGCGGATGCGCGCAATGTTTTTGAGATGGAAATGACAGGATTTGGCGATAGAGTGAACATGAGGCTTGAAGGAGAGGTCGGAGTCAAAGAGAACACCTAGGCAGCGAGCCTGCGTGGTGGAGCTGATGGTAGCACCATTGACTTGGAGGGAGACAGACACAGGAGTAACAACACTTGAGGGAGGAAAGACCAGAATTTCAGTTTTGGTCAAGTTTAGTTTAAGGAAGTGGGCAGCCATCCAGTTAGAAACAGCAGAGAGGCAGTCAGAGACACTAGTCAAGAGGGACGGGGAGAGATCAGGAGAGGACAGGTAGATTTGCGTGTCATCCACATAGAAATCATATTGGAAGCCAAAGGAGCTAATGAGTTTACCAATGGAGGCAGTATAGATGGAGAACAGTAGGGGACCAAGGACTGAACCTTGAGGGACACCAACAGAGAGGAGTTGGGGAGAAGAAGCAGAGCCAGAGAAAGAAACACTGAAAGAGCGCTGGGAGAGGTAGGAGGAGCACCAGGAGAGAGCAATATTTTGTAGACCGATATTGCGGAGGATGAGAAGAAGCTGTTGATGATCAACAGTGTCAAAAGCCGCAGACAGGTCAAGGAGAATTAGGATAGAGTAGTGACCACGAGATTTTGCAGCGAGTAGATCAATGGATACTTTGGTCAGTGCCGTTTCCACAGAGTGCTTAGCGCGGAAACCAGACTGAAGCGGGTCTAGCAGAGAGTTTGATTCGAGGAAGTCTGTCAATCTCGCATACACAATTCTTTCAAGGTACTTGGATGCAAAAGGCAGTAGCGAGATAGGACAATAGTTGGATGGGGAGTTAGGGCAAAGATTGGGCTTCTTTAGAATTAGGGTTACAGTTGCATGTTTGAAGGGCGATGGAAATATACCAGAGGAGAGAGAGAGATTGAGAATTTTAGTGAGAGGTGGAGGAAGAGAAGAAGACAGAGTACGGATGAGATGCAAGGGAATTGGATCTAGGGAGCAAGTGGTGGGGCGGGAGGACTGGAGCAGAGCAGAAACCTCTTCCAATGTAGCGGGTGCGAATGAACATAGAACAGCAGAGGGAGTGAAGTTAGGGGAAGTATTGCAAGGGGGAGGAGAAAGATGAGAGATCTCTTCTCTGATTTATGTATTTAAATGTTTCTATCATATCCCCCCTCGTCTTTCCTCCAAGCTATACATGTTAAGATCCTTTAACCTTTCCTGGTAAGTTTTATCCTGCAATCCATGAACCAGTTTAGTAGCCCTTCTCTGAATTAGAGGCTGTTCCTTTTTTCTTTCCGGTCTGACAGGGAGCAGCTCACTGTGACTGAAAGGGAATGACCAGCAAGCGGTTTACTATCAGACCGGGTAGAGGATAAAAAATGGTCCTTTACTGCAGGCTGCAATGCAACGCTACAGGAAGCTGCAAGAGACATAGGGTGGTAAGAGACACACAGGGTGGTAATGGACACAAATGGGGCAGTAAGAGGCGGGGGGGAGACACAAAAGGTAGTAACAGACACAAAAGTGGCTTGAGGGACACAAAAAGGGGATTTTAAGAATCACAAAGGGTGGAGTTAGACACAAGGGGGATAAAGGGGTAAACAATACTCATAAGGTGAAAGAGAGACACAAAAAGGAGGTTAATTATATGAAAGAGGGGGTTAAAAGACATACAGGGCTACAGACGAGGACACATTTTGGGGGGCAGCTTGTGTTGACAAAAATCCTTGCATCGGCCCTGATCAGCTGTGTTTTTACTTTGGCAATTTTTTCACCTAAAATTTACTTTGAATTCCTGACAGTTGACACTTGTAGCAAAATTAATTCCGAGTGGCATATTTAAAGGCATAAATAGGCAAATATAAGGATGGCGGAGATGCAGGATTTTCCCAAATCAGCCATTTTTGCTAAACTGGTTCTCTACAATATACTGTTTATTTTATTTATTTATTCTTGTTTATCCAAATGGTTACATGACAGTATGTATGCGGGTTTTTTGAGGGTTTTTTTTATTGGCTACAAAATACTGTTTAGTGAACAGACCAATCCCCATTCTCCCCATCTCGATTGTTGGGAGGTATGGAATACCTCCCAAGTGTCCTGATGTAAGAGGGACAGTGCCTATTTTGGACACAAATCCCTCTGTCCATCTTTTCTATCCTAATGTACCTTTTTTGCTAGAGTACCAGATATCCACAGCAATAATATTTTCAGTAATGTGTCTGTAAACTACAATTAATGTGTTTAGGTTATAGTACAAGGTGATCATCCCATCCCATTGCTTTCCAGGGACATGTTAAAGGAGATTTAAGTTTTGTTCATACTTTTACGTCTACTTTTTGGCAAATATTTGGTGCAATTAAATCTACCAGATTTTCGTTTTTTCCATTTGTTTCTTCTTTTGCACCATCACTTGAAAATACACTTTTTTATGAAGTAGATGTATGTTTGTGTGTACCGTATTTGTGGTGCATTTGTATGCAGTGTTAGCATTTGACTGCACAGTTGTATTTTTATATACTTTCTGTGTGTGTTTGAATGTAAGTTTGTTCTTAAGTGGAGCGTGAAGGAGCCTGCTCCGATCACGTTTCAACGGGTGCAGGACTCAAAGTGTAACTCCCCCTAAAAGAGCATAATCACTCTTCCTGGCTCTTCCCGTTGTCACTTCCATTCCCAGCAGAGCGCTCTCAATTTCCATCCCTGTTCTATGGGACCAGGCGCTAATCTCCGGAAACTCTCAAGGCGCCTGCCCAGTGCAACTTACGATCGTCCCTGCTCAGTTACCAAGTTGCCCAGGAGAGCGCTAATTGGAGAGGAGATGGGGAAGATGAAGAACCATCAATGCACACTGAGAGCCAGTAGGAAGTTCCCTTCTCCGAAGTCAGGAGGACTCTTTACCAGAGACTGTTCACGGCGGCAGCCTGGAACTCTTTGTGCCGGATCGGGAAATAGCCACAGCCCAGCTAATTACTCAAGCTTGGTATATCAGATTTTGCGTATAGGGATAAGCTCTGTCCAGGGATATATAATTTGTTGATCTACTGTTGGGAAAACATATGTTTTGAGGTTGCTATTGTAAGGCACCAATGCTGTCTGTAGTTAATAAAAATCACTCACAGTTAATTGAGTTATTTCCCTTGACACAGCAGCACCAGGGAGGGATCCTGTTGTCACCGTTGATGACCCCCTGTTCTGTTTGTCCCTATAAATATGTGCCTGTTCCCAATAAAGTGTGTGTTTTACCCTTCACCAAGTGCTGTCTGGTGTTTGAGAAAAATGTTATAATCACGTCAGCACTTTGTTTTCCGATGAGAGGGAACTTTAACAGAGGTACTCAGCCGGAGTACTGGTACTCCAAAAATGGAGTATGTGTGTGTAATTGCAAGGGTATATATGTATGTAGAGTTGTGTGAATGCAGGGACGTATTTACATATGAGCACACAAATGCACAGACACACTCACACACAGATACACTCAAAGGGGTACATTAATATACCAAAAGAGATTCTCACACTGTACACACACAGACAGATACACACACAGAAATAAAGAAAACATATTTTAGTCACCCTCCCGTTTCCATACATATTGGGTGCAGAAGGGAGGCTTTGTGTTATCCAATCCTGGTCTCTGTGTTATCCAATCCTTATCCACTCATTTAACCTATGTCTTCCTGTTATAATAATGATAATGTTATTTGTGTTAAGTGGTTACCACGTACACAGAACAGGGCACGAAACTCATTTTTATTTTGCCAGGACAGGAATCCAAAGCATGGGACTATCCCGGGAAAAATGGGACAGTTGGCAACTGTGGCTAGAGCAACATGCGCAGTGTATACACTAAAGGCAGCCTCAGTATGGCTTATATTAGCTTATTGGGCAATTCCAGGCATCATAATCTATTCATTGACCTTTCAGTCTTTAGATACAAAGCCCTAATATTACCATCTATGATGATATTGTTTTTCATCCTTAAAATTAATTGCCTCAGATGTTAAAAATCTTTAGAGTATCTATCCAGTTGGCTCTGCCCCTTCTCTGCTTTTCCCTGTGATATGTATTGAGATGACCAACAGATGTCGCTGTTACAATATTAAGAGGGCACGTCAGAGCCAGAAAAAACGTTATATATGCAGCCTAATTCAAACTCTTAAAGGTACAGGCCAAGCACCATGACCACTACAGGCCGCTGTAGTGGTAGGAGAGACCTGGTGCCATCACACAGTAGGTCTGAAAAATTTATCTGTAATCTCCAGGTGCCCGTTCCTCATCATGACTCTTCTACAGAATAAAGCAAGACTCCACCAGCACGGCCTGCTTAAATCGGCACTGTCACCGTCTGGGATCTTTGCAGAATTACCTGAATCTGTCCATCGTGGGCGCCGCCATCATCTTTCGTCTGCTCCTCTTCACCAGGAGCCGATGTCACTGCTGTACTCTCGCGCATGCACCAGAGTACAGCATTAAGGTATTTGGAGGATGCAGCAAGACCATGGGATAGTCCGTAGACTCGGCCAGCTCCCTGCAGCCAATTCCAACTCAGTCAAAATGAGTATGCCATAAAGATTCAGCTGTATGAAATACTCATTTTTCACGCCTGGGTGACAGTGTTGCTTTAACTCTGTAGAGGTAACAGGATTCTGCTGCAGGATAAAACTGGAAGTGAGGCTGCGGGCACCTAGCAGGGACCCAGGTAAGTTGTCAAAAACAGTTTAACTACTTACGGTAGTCACTCCTAGCACCATAAATACTACAGTGCGTTGTAGTGGTTATGGTTCATAGAATGTTCCTTTAAAGAGGCAAGAATTACTTTTTTTGTTGTTGCAATAAGCCCTTTACTAGCTCATTATTCTAGGAGGACTGACACCTTCCATTTATTTATGCTCTGAGCTGGATAGCAGCCTATGACCATTGCCTAGGATAGAGTCCTAACGACACAGTGTCCCTCTCTGTCCATGTGAAATGTTGGGAGATATGTAATTCATAGTCTGCAGGATTGGTCCTTAATTGATGACTTAATTTTCATTCAGCAGCATTTGAAGTCTACACAGAGCAGGAATAACCATAAGGCAACGCTAGTTGCCCCCTAGGGCCCGGGTGTTATACAGGAACCCCAGAACCATGCGTTTTCTGGGGCCCTATTGACAATCCCTATGTGAATAATGAAGGGGAGCATGCTTGCACACTTTCTGGGGCCCCGTGGGAACTTGATCCTTCTCTGATTCTACGTAATGCTGGCCAGCCAGCGCTTCCCATCTGCTGTCCATCAATGTTTATAAGTGACGTGTCCAGGAAACATGGCGGATCTCGCAATCCTAGCCGGGAAGCAGCGCCATCATTGCTGATGGTAATATAGTCCTCACGTGGAAGACTGCGTCCTAATTTACCCAGAGAACCATAGATACGTTTTGCCGAGACTGGAACTGGAAATGACAGCATCTTACATATGGGATCCATCCACGTGGCTGTTGGATCTGTTTATCATCTGCTTGTCATCTTAAGCGTATGTTTTAATAATGCTTTGTGTACACTGAACATTGCATTATTGTACGTCTTATCGTGTATATTACGTGTAACCTTACGCTTCCCCTATCTGACACTTCTCGAGGCAAGTGGGGGGTCATGCAGGCCAGATCAGGTTCCTATCTGGAGTTCTGAGCATCTAACTTTACATAGTCAAATGTGTTATTCAAATGCTCTCCGATAGAGTTTCAGAATGTTGTCTTTGGCACTGGATGCTGGCAAGCAGGGGTGCAATCAGCTACGGAATCAGAGACAGATAAATACATTTATTGGATGACAGTCTATTAATAGTTCATGGGTTTTATGTTAATTGCAAGAAAGCTGCTCCCATCTGCCTACAAAAAGCACAGCAGCATCTACCGCTTGTTAAACAGTTACATATACAACTAAAGCAGGGGTTTTAAAACTACAGCTTCCAATGATGCTTTGTCATTCTAAAAGGCATGCAAAGCATCATGGGAGTTGTCGTTCTACAACACATGGGGATCTACCCTTTAGGCACCCCTGAGCTAAGGGGTTATTCCAAGCATCATAACCACTTCAGAGATTTGAAGTGGTTATGGTGCCTGGAGTCTGTATGTGCAGGTTTACGCTTTGACATAGAGATTTTTTTCCAGTTTTATGTAATATTTGTAATTTCCTGTTAATTTCTAAAAGTAGATCCCCAGATGTTGCAGTACTGCACCTCGCTTGATATCTCGCCAGCCTTTAGAGTGTCTGAACTTCATCAAAGTTGTATTTCTGAAACATCTGGGGTCTACATTTACACCAATGATTTAGGGAATAACCCAAATACACCAAATGTTACAGATTTGAAAGGCAATTGAAGGAACACTAATGTTTAAAATATATATATATTATTGTTGCCTCACTCCTAATTGGAAAAAAAAATCGTCATAAAAGGTTTTCAATGACGAAGCGCCCTTTGAGTTTGTCAGTCTCACAGTCACTTTAACCCCTTAAGGGCACATGACATGTGTGACATGTCATGATTCCCTTTTATTCCAGAAGTTTGGTCCTTATGGGGTTAAGAGTGGTTTTAAACAAATATACACATTCAATTTGCATTGTCTAAAAAAAGAGACAGGGCCAACGCACCAAAACCACTTCATCTTGACGAAGTGGTTGTGGTGCTTAGTAAATCCCTTTAATTGGGCAATCTAGGCAAAAAACTCTCTCTGCATCTCCAGCCCATTCCAAAATCTCATGTAGACCAACAAAATGTAATAGGTGATAATGAGATAATCTCTTTGATACCTTTTTTTTTTTTTTTATTGTAAATTGCCAACAAGTCCCACACAACTATATTCTGTGCCCTTTTCAAGTGATACAAACTCAGCGGATATGCGACTGCTTAATAGCCACGTCCTTCAGTTATCTCTGCTTAGTGAAAGTCTACCAGCAATATTTCAATTATTAATTTCTTAATGTACAACCCGATCTCCTGCAAGTGTCAGTCCACAAGACAGGAAGAACGTCTCCTTTTATACCGCGTGTCCTGGAAGGCCCTCTTTGCTGACAGATGAAATCTATTCCCCGTGTATCATATACTCTACAATAATACGCACATCAATCATGTTCTAGGCCGGAGGGATGGATTCAGCAAACAGGGAATCTGGGGAAATTGAAACGCTTAGGCCAACCAAATTAGGCAAGATGGAAAACATCGCCTACTCGGCTACTTTCCCAGCTTGGCTAGTTCAGCCTAAAACACACTATGTGCTTGTCAGTTCTTCATAAATCAACGTTTAGTGAATAAACCCCAGAAAAAGGGGCTGTTCACTTGCTGTGGCCGTGAAAGAGGAATTCAAATTAAATTTCAAATTTTGGACCTAAATAGCTCATCTGGAAGCATAGCTGACTTGAAGAATTTTTCTGCTCACTAGTGGTTTAAAGAAATAGTTTTGGCACCATAACAACGTCATCAAAATTAAGTTGTTATGGTGCCAGGAGATCCATGGTGCTATCTTACCTTTAGGGGTTAAAGTACCTTTTTCAAATTTTGGACCTAAATAGCTCATCTGGAAGCATAGCTGACTTGAAGAATTTTTCTGCTCACTAGTGGTTTAAAGAAATCGTTTTGGCACCATAACAACTTCATGAAAATGAAGTTGTTATGGTGCCAGGAGATCCATGGTGCTATCTTACCTTTAGGGGTTAAAGTACCTTTTGTTTAGCCATTTTTTTATGAATGAGAAGCTACTGATCTGCTTATAGCATCACCTGACTGCTGTTAGCCAATCAGCGGCACCCCTGCCCGGCGTCTCTCCCATGTTTCCATTCGCGGATATAGAGCGGGCAGAAACAAACTGCGCTGGACAGGAGACTCTGGAGTTAAACCATGCGTTAAAGGTTTAACCCCTAAAGGTAAGCCAGCACCAGGGACCTCCTGCCACCATAACAACTTAATTTCAATGAAGTTGTTATGGTGCCAGTGTCCCTTTAAATTCTACTTGCCAATGGCTAGTGGCGAGTTGAAATTTTGATATATTTATAAAATCAATATAGTATATATTTCATTACAGGTTTGTAGATTGCAGAACACGTACAGTATTTATATCCCTCCCCCCTCCCCCCCATCCGCTGCCTGTTTACTGAATAAAAGGTTATTATATCTGGGCACGGTTTTAGGAGACTCCTATCTGTGGTGTAATTTGTAGAAAGTGAAAGATCTCTCAACCACAGTTTAATCTTCCTGCCCTGCTGTAAAGGGAGAGTTTCTCATGAAAAGTTACATGCATTCCTTAAAGAGACAGTGACTGCTTTAATTTAAAATTGCAACAAGAAACAATATATATATAACGAATTTCTAATGAATGCCTCAAGGAGTGGCGCAAGAAACGTTCATTACTGGTGCTTCAAGGTGTGTTTAAATGGGTGTAACAGAGTGTTTAACAGAGCTGCACAGCAATAATACTCCCAGTAATGTGTCTGTGAGTATAACAGAGCTCCACAGCAATAATACTCCCAGTAATGTGTCTGAGTGTATAACAGAGCTCCGCAGCAATAATACTCCCAGTAATGTGTCTGGGTGTATAACAGAGCTCCACAGCAGTAATACTCCCAGTAATGTGTCTGAGTGTATAACAGAGCTCCACAGCAATAATACTCCCAGTAATGTGTCTGAGTGTATAACAGAGCTCCACAGCAATAATACTCCCAGTAATGTGTCTGAGTGTATAACAGAGCTCCGCAGCAATAATACTCCCAGTAATGTGTCTGGGTGTATAACAGAGCTCCACAGCAATAATACACCCAGTAATGTGTCTGAGAGTATAACAGAGCTCCACAGCAATAATACTCCCAGTAATGTGTCTGAGAGTATAACAGAGCTCCACAGCAATAATACTCCCAGTAATGTCTGAGTGTATAACAGAGCTCCACAGCAATAATACACCCAGTAATGTGTCTGAGAGTATAACAGAGCTCCACAGTAATAATACTCCCAGTAATGTCTGAGTGTATAACAGAGCTCCACAGCAATAATACACCCAGTAATGTGTCTGAGATTATAACAGAGCTCCACAGCAATAATACTCCCAGTAATGTGTCTGAGTGTATAACAGAGCTCCACAGCAATAATACTGCCAGTAATGTGTCTGTGTGTATAACAGAGCTCCACAGCAATAATACTCCCAGTAATGTGTCTGAGTGTATAACAGAGCTCCACAGCAATAATACTCCCAGTAATGTATCTGAGTGTATAACAGAGCTCCACAGCAATAATACTCCCAGTAATGTGTCTGAGTGTATAACAGAGCTCCACAGCAATAATACTCCCAGTAATGTGTCTGAGAGTATAACAGAGCTCCACAGCAATAATACTCCCAGTAATGTGTCTGTGTGTATAACAGAGCTCCACAGCAATAATACTCCCAGTAATGTGTCTGAGTGTATAACAGAGCTCCACAGCAATAATACTCCCAGTAATGTGTCTGAGTGTATAACAGAGCTCCACAGCAATAATACTTCCAGTAATGTATCTGAGTGTATAACAGAGCTCCACAGCAATAATACTCCCAGTAATGTGTCTGAGTGTATAACAGAGCTCCACAGCAATAATACTCCCAGTAATGTGTCTGAGTGTATAACAGAGCTCCACAGCAATAATACTCCCAGTAATGTGTCTGAGTGTATAACAGAGCTCCACAGCAATAATACTCCCAGTAATGTATCAAAAAGTAAATTTCTACCCTTGTTGGTGGGTCCAACTAGTGGAACCCCTCACCACTGGTAGAAATACACCTAGATGGACACTCCAGAGGTGTCCTGGGGCATAACCCCTATTCAGGAGATAGAAAGAGAAAATTACTTAGACCATCTGGATGAAGTACCCAGGTGTCTGAAGTAAGTACTGGAATGAGAAAATTGGGATCTTCCAAATTATTTGATGATATGAATGTAAAAAGTCATATAGCAAGCAT
This sequence comes from Pelobates fuscus, assembly GCF_036172605.1. Lineage (NCBI taxonomy): Eukaryota > Metazoa > Chordata > Amphibia > Anura > Pelobatidae > Pelobates > Pelobates fuscus. The sequence goes on from NC_086322.1 coordinate 288,768,199, forward strand.
TACCAAATTGGTGGTCAAATGCCCGAATTGGGTAGAAAATCTGGCCTTAGTGGCACACCTCAAAGTATCCTAGTCAGTGGAGTACTCATAGATTAGCCACAAGAATAGCTACAGATAATAGACTTTAATCATGGTAGGTCAATTCTGATAGCTATAGACAGGCCCGGACTGGCCATCGGGCACACCGGGCAAATGCCCAGTGGGCCGCGGTGGCCATGGGCCGAGGCCGGCAGGGAGATCACAGGATCTCCTATGCCGGTCTTTGCAGGGCCGGCACTATCCGAGCGCCGGCCCTGCAGTAGGCCATGGCGGGCCGGTGGGGAGATCAGAGATCTCCCTCACCGGCCCACATACAGTATCCTGCGGCCGCCGGCTGGGGAGAGAGTGAGGGAGCCAGGAGAGGACCCGGCGGAGCTCCTACTTACAGCTCCGTCGGGTTCCTCTCGCGAGATTCGGAGCGTTGCCATGGCACGCTCCGGGTCTCGCGAGAGTGAACTCTAGCCTCACAGGCTAGAGTTCACGCACCACTGGACCACCAGGGATGGATGCCAGCAGCAGGATTCCCCCCTCCCAGGCATAATGTAAGCAGGGAGGGGGGGATATAATCACACATTTGTCAGGATTTAAATTATCTTATGTCATCTTAATGCATTTTAGTCAAAAACACAAACATATAATTTATTATTACAGTGGTTATTGTGCTATGTATGTTACCTTTTCCTCCAGCATGATTTTGGACATGTACAAAGCAGGTGAGTGATCAGACACTCCATCTTTGAATTACTTAAATGTTCACTATAAGAACTATAGGCTACTAGCATGACACATGAGGATGGAGAGGCTGTTCATGCACTCATAGCATTGTATTTCTAGTCTTTACTGCTATGCCATTAGTATTTTGGTAGAACAGAAAAAGTGGTCACACACACACACACACCCTGCACCCCTAACACTCATAGCACACACACACACACACACACACACTGCACTCATAGCATTGTATTTCTAGTCTTTACTGCTATGCCATTAGTATTTTGGTAGAACAGAAAAAGTGGTCACACACTCACAGCACACACACACACACACACTGCACCCATAACACTCACAGCACACACACACACACACACTGCACCCCTAACACTCACAGCACACACACACACACACTGCACCCCTAACACTCACAGCACACACACACACACACTGCACCCCTAACACTCACAGCACACACACACACACACTGCACCCCTAACACTCATAGCACACACACACACACCGCACCCCTAACACTCACAGCACACACACACACACACTGCACCCCTAACACTCACAGCACACACACACACACACTGCACCCCTAACACTCACAGCACACACACACACACACACACACACACTGCACCCCTAACACTCACAGCACCCCTAACACTCACAGCACACACACACACACACTGCACCCCTAATACTCACAGCACACACACACACTGCACCCCTGACACTCACAGCACACACACACACACACTGCACCCCTGACACTCACAGCACACAAACACACACACTGCACCCCTAACACTCACAGCATACACACACACACTGCACTCCTAACACTCACAGCACACACACACTGCACCCCTGACACTCACAGCACACACACACACTGCACCCCTAACACTCACAGCACACACACACACACACACACTGCACCCCTAACACTCACAGCACACACACACACTGCACCCCTGACACTCACAGCACCCTCACTCACACACACTGCACCCCTGACACACACAGCTTCCTCACATGCAGACACTGCACCCTCACACACAGCTTCCTCACACGCACATAGCACCCTGATGCAAACACAGCACCCGCTCACACAATGCACACACACACTGCACCCATCACACACACAGCACCCTTACCCACATAGCACCCTTACGCAAACACAGCACCCATCACTCACACACACACACACACTACACCCCTCACACACACTGCACTCCTCTCGCACACACACTACACCCCTTACACACATCCTCACACACACTGCACAATATGCTTTCCTAGCATTTTTGTCTCCTGGTATCCCAACTATGGAGACACCAGAGACAAATTTCAAGCAAACACAGTGCAAGCATGTTATTAAATTTGCTTGCGCTGTGCATAACAAATACAGGGTCTTTTTCTCATGCCAGAGCCCTTCAGCAGAGCTCTGCGCATGGTCTACCCTGGAAGAGCATTGAACCAACATGCTCACTTTGTGATGGGGCGTGCTTGTCATTTTTTTAGTGGGCCGCTGTAATTAAAAAATGCCCGGGCCGAATTTTCTTCCCAGTCCGGCCCTGGCTACAGACTATAGATAGACTTAGCTAAAAAAGCTAAGTAAAGTATTGACTAGGATCACTGGTCCTTAGGCTGGGAGTATTCTTGATTAAGACTGCTCTAGAGGCCACAAATGACATATGTGGAAATATCAAAATGAAGCCAAAAGAGATTAAAATAGTCTAACAAATTATTCACAAGACAAACCTGCAATCATCTCCATATCAGAGGGTTAAATAACCGTAATGAGATCAAAATGTAATACTTAGGACTCACAGTATATCTTACCCATATCTTGAGAAAAAAGGGGGTGATTAAAGCTTGCAGGACTATAAGTATAGGTCTTGTGGTATAGTTAACTACTCCCATCCATCAAGTCCAGTGTAATGAGGTGAAAAATTAGAAAGTGAAAATTATAGTGATCTAATGTGTAGAACCATACTTAGATTGTTGGTTACCTACACATAGTGACAGTGCCCTAGTGAGAAAATAAGTGAGAGAAAGAAGAAACCCGACGCGCGTTTCGGTGCTTTCAGTGATGCACCTTCGTCAGGGGCTGGAGGGAGACTGACCTCTGGTCTCCATTTAAATGTGTGCTGGTAGCTGCTAATACCTGTTGAACCAATCAGAGGCAGGCATGTGACATCATTTGGGCGCCAAAATATCGAGCGTTCATATGCTAATGAGCCCTTCAGATTCGGCCAATCAGATGAACTTGCCGTCTGACGTCAGCGGCTTAGTTTATTAACTGTTGTAGTGCCGAAAAAACGTCAGTGACAAGTGAATGACTACTGACCTTAGGGGCTACACATATAGTAAACCGTAACATAACACAAACAAACTTATGCCGATATTCTCCATGAAGGCAATAAGTATGTTGCTTCATTGGAGTGGCATAGCGATCTCTGAGTCATTTTTAATAATAATAGCTGAATACCAAGAACTATGTAGCTAGTTGATACAATGTAACTTTGTATTGATTTGCTACTTATACCAGTAATGCTGTGGAGTTGTAACGCTGTTGCGGCTAGAAGGCATTGCCGGCGATATTAGGAACTCAGATTGACGGTCCTATGTAATCAAGTATCTATGAAATAAAATCCAAATTTATGCCGAATGCACTGATTGACCAATAGTGTAACTAGAGAATGAGAAATAAAATAATCTAATTTCTGCGCTTAATAGGTTGCCGTCAAACCGCGGCAATTAAATCTATGTCAGAAATGTCATCTCTAACTTATAAGCAGTAATATCAGGTATCAAGAGTGAGAGGTTCCACTAGTTGGACCCACCAACAAGGGTAGAGATTTACTTTTTGATATATTACTAATAAGGTTTCAATACCTTTACACCTATAGCGTAGCTTAAGATATGGCTGGATTCTTATCCGACAAAGCAAGTAGAAAGGCATGGTATACAGATATCGATTCGGTCTTCTCAGAAGGACAATTAACAGAGAATATTACACATACCAATATTCACTCAACCTTCAATCACCTAACATATTTATTTAAACAACAAATAAGAGCAGGGTGGGAAGTTGCCTCACTTGAAAAATATCTCAACAAAGAGTTAATTCCAAGGGGACTCAGAGTCCAGAATATACCTGGACCCCACATAGAGGAAACTGAGTTCATTAAGGAGTGGGAGGAAGCAGCAGGCATTTGTTCCCGTAAATTTATGGACATCTTATGCAGGTGTGAAAAACAGAGACTAGAAAACATCAATAAAGAAGTTGATGAGGAAATAGATAAAATTCAAACTTTTAAAAAAGAAACTAACATTGAATAACTTGAAATCAAATTAAAAAAACAACTTGACAGGTTCCAAACCCCTATTAAAACACGCAAACATTCTTTTTTTAGCAAGGGGAAATTTAGAAGAAAAACCCAAACAAGAAGCAGCTCAACACAGAGATACAAACAGAGGAAAGCATACTAACCTGTCTTCTCATCAGCTCACTACTCTTGAAACCCAGATATTTAAAAGAGGATTATCCTTTGTCCCCACACCTAAATTTGATAGACTTTGTTGGACAAAAGACATTCATCTATTTGCTAGAAAACTAGCTCTTCACAAATTTCACCGTATTCAAAAGACTAAAAGAGCAGGCAGACTAGGTCTGGAAATTCAAGATATGAATTTGCTGGACAATCTAGTTGACCTACTCAACAGTAATGACCCAGTGGTTATGAAGACGGCTCCTTTCACTAATTTAAAACCTAAAAGCAAATTTACTCCCTATATTCCAGAGTTCAAACATATAGATCTCTTCGTAGAACTAACCTGTAAGGAATTAGAGACTATGGGGGAAGAGATCCAGTCCACAAACAATCTGAGCTTTCAAGAAAGGAAGGCACTCGACATCCTTAAAAAGAACGAGTCCATCATCATTAAACCATCTAATAAAGGGGGAAACCTGGTCGTAATGGATAGGACAAACTACGTGCAAATGGTACATAGAATCATAGATGACGTGAACACCTATGAAGTCTTAACTTCCGATCCAACAAACAAGTATTTTCTTGAATTGAAAAATATTCTAGACCAAACTCTCCAAAAGAATCTAATAACAACGGATGAATACAAATTTATGTGGAACAAAAAACCAACTATAGCAACCTTTTACTCCCTGCCCAAGAGGCAATACTATCTGGGAGACCAATAGTCTCAGGTAGGAACAATCTTTCACAAAACTGCGGTGTCTATGTAGAATACATCTTACGAGACATCGTTAATACTCTCCCTTCCTACCTTAGGGACACAAAACAGACCCTGAACGTCTTGACAGACATGACACTACCTCCCGATGCAAAACTATGTAGTGTAGATGTAGAAGGACTATACAGTTCCATCCCGCACAACATAGGCATCAAAAATGTACAATGGTTTCTCCAAACTAGGGATATGTCATTTAACAACCATAATGACTTTGTGTTGCAACTTCTACGGTTTATACTCACGCATAATTATTTCTTGTTTGAGGGCACCTACTACCACCAGGTGAGAGGGATCACTATGGGGACAACTTGTGCCCCATCATATGCAAACCTCCACCTGGGTTGGTGGGAACACAACATAGTTTTCAGCGCAGAGTTTTCTAAGTACCACAAGCACATCAAATTGTGGAAACGTTACATTGATGACGTGCTGATTGTATGGACTGGATCGTCTGAATTTTTTAACAGCTTCGTTGAAGCTCTTAATATTAATAACATCAACCTCAGACTAACTCATGAAATAGGTGGACAAAAACTACACTTCCTTGATGTCACTTTAGAAATTACGCTGGATAACTATCTGTCCACCACCCTTTTTAGGAAACCCACAGCTACTAACAATTTGTTGAATTGGGAGAGCTATCATCCCACCTCTCTGAAGAAAGGAATACCCATGGGTCAGTACCTTCGAGTTAGAAGAAATTGCTCCACATTAGAAGAGTTTAAATTGAAAGCTCAAACTCTGAGGTCGCAATTCAAAAAGAAAGGGTATTCTAATAGATGCCTTAAGACAGCATACCAGAGGGCACTCCTAACTGAAAGAGAGTCCCTCCTTATTGAGAACCCCACTAAGGACACAACACAGAATCTCATCAGATGCATTGGCACCTTTGACTCTGGATGGGATCCTGTGAAACAAATTCTCGAAAGGTACTGGCCACTAATATACCAAGACCAACATCTTAAAGAAGTCCTCACTACCCATGTTTCACTTACAGCTAGAAGAGGCCGTAATCTTAAAGACATCCTTGTACCAAGTCACCTCCCACTACAAACAGGTCCGACCACATGGCTAAAATCTCCAACAGTAGTCACCTACCAGTGTGGTCGATGCAAGGCATGCAAGTATATCAGAAGGCACTCAAAAACTTTTTCCAATTCAACTAATACTGAGACACATTCAGTTAAAACCTTCTTTAACTGCCAAACTTCTGGAATAGTCTACCTTCTGACATGCAGCTGCGGCCTAAAATACGTGGGGAAGACATTTAGACCCTTCACAAACCGTATTCTGGAACACATTAATTCAGTGAATCCTTCCAGACAAATTGACACAGTGATTTCTCGTCACCTTAAAATGAAACATGGAGGGTCGGCACAGGATGTACGTTTTAGTGGTATAGAGAAAATTAAACTAGGCCCAAGAAAAGGAGACATAGATACCAAACTTTTACAAAGAGAAAGTTATTGGATCTATACACTCAAAACATTATCTCCTTCAGGGCTTAATGAAGGCTTTTCATACACGTCCTTCATCTCTGACTAACAACTATCTGTACCTTATGAATACCATGCCTCTTTCCTGAATTGTAGGATTACAATTCCACTAACTTTTAATAAGCATTTACGCTAGCCACATTACTGTAAATATTGTAAATATGTACATAGTCTCTAGCAAAGTTTAGATATAATTGTGCTATACGCAGTAGCTGCTGTATCTGTTCCTTTAACAATACCAATTGATCATCATAATACATACACTGGACGTCATTTTATTACCTGATTTACTAATTCTAAGATTTAATAATTAGAACTCAGGCAGTCCCATTAAGCACACTTTAAAATACAACCATCATAACACTTGGTCAATCAGTGCATTCGGCATAAATTTGGATTTTATATCATAGATACTTGATTACATAGGACCGTCAATCTGAGTCCCTAATATCGCCGGCAATGCCTTCTAGCCGCAGCAGCGTTGCAACTCCACAGCATTACTGGTATAAGTAGCAAATCAATACAAAGTTACATTGTATCAACTAGCTACATCGTTCTTGGTATTCAGCTATTATTATTAAAAATGACTCCGAGATCGCTATGCCACTCCAATGAAGCAACATACTTATTGCCTTCATGGAGAATATCGGCATAAGTTTGTTTGTGTTATGTTACGGTTTACTATATGTGTAGCCCCTAAGGTCAGTAGTCATTCACTTGTCACTGACGTTTTTTCGGCACTACAACAGTTAATAAACTAAGCCGCTGACGTCAGACGGCAAGTTCATCTGATTGGCCGAATCTGAAGGGCTCATTAGCATATGAACGCTCGATATTTTGGCGCCCAAATTATGTCACATGCCTGCCTCTGATTGGTTCAACAGGTTTTAGCAGCTACCAGCACACATTGAAATGGAGACCAGAGGTCAGTCTCCCTACAGCCCCTGACGAAGGTGCATCACTGAAAGCACCGAAACGCGCGTCGGGTTTCTTCTTTCTCTCACTTATTTTCTCACTAGGGCACTGTCACTATGTGTAGGTAACCAACAATCGAAGTATGGTTCTACACATTAGATCACTACAATTTCACTTTATAATTTTTCACCTCATTACACTGGACTTGATGGATGGGAGTAGTTAACTATACCACAAGACCTATACTTATAGTCCTGCAAGCTTTAATCACCCCCTTTTTTCTCAAGATATGGGTAAGATATACTGTGAGTCTCAAGTATTACTTTTTGATCTCATTACGGTTATCTAACCCTCTGATATGGAGATGATTGCAGGTTTGTCTTGTGAATAATTTGTTAGACTATTTTAATCTCTTTTGGCTTCATTTTGATATTTCCACATATGTCATTTGTGGCCTCTAGAGCAGTCTTAATCAAGAATACTCCCAGCCTAAGGACCAGTGATCCTAGTCAATACTTTACTTAGCTTTTTTAGCTAAGTCTATCTATAGTATGTAGCTATCAGAATTGACCTACCATGATTAAAGTCTATTATCTGTAGCTATTCTTGTGACTAATCTATGAGTACTCCACTGACTAGGATACTTTGAGGTGTGCCACTAAGGCTAGATTTTCTACCCAATTCGGGCATTTGACCACCAATTTGGTAATGCTTGCTATATGACTTTTTTTTTTTTTTTTTTAATTCTTTATTTTTATTGTGCCTTGTGTGACAATACATACAAGCTCTTGGTGCCCCAACAGCATTCCTCGAGCACATTTTCTGGCATAACAGATGAAGCACTATGATTATTTGCACATTTTTATAGGTTAAAGTAATGTAGATTAGATCAGGTTGTTCGTTAAAGCGATACACAGTAGCAAAAATCGTGAGTACAAGAAGTGGATTGACATGACTGCCTCATTTAGTGGCATGCTGAGTTGGTACTCAAGAACATTTGAGTGCATAACAGAGCTCCACAGCAATAATACTCCCAGTAATGTATCTGAGTGTATAACAGAGCCCCACAGCAATAATACTCCCAGTAATGTGTCTGAGTGTATAACAGAGCTCCAGAGCAATAATACTCCCAGTAATGTGTCTGAGTGTATAACAGAGCCCCACAGCAATAATACTCCCAGTAATGTGTCTGAGTGTATAACAGAGCTCCACAGCAATAATACTGCCAGTAATGTGTCTGATTGTATAACAGAGCCCCACAGCAATAATACTCCCAGTAATGTGTCTATGTGTATAACAGAGCTCCACAGCAATAATACTCCCAGTAATGTGTCTGAGTGTATAACAGAGCCCCACAGCAATAATACTCCCAGTAATGTGTCTGCGTGTATAACAGAGCCCCACAGCAATAATACTCCCAGTAATGTGTCTGAGTGTATAACAGAGCTCCACAGCAATAATACTCCCAGTAATGTGTCTGAGTTTATAACAGAGCTCCACAGTAATAATACTCCCAGTAATGTGTCTGAGTGTATAACAGAGCCCCACAGCAATAATACTCCCAGTAATGTGTCTGAGTTTATAACAGAGCTCCACAGCAATAATACCCCCAGTAATGTGTCTGAGTGTATAACAGAGCCCCACAGCAATAATACTCCCAGTAATGTGTCTGAGTTTATAACAGAGCTCCACAGCAATAATACTCCCAGTAATGTGTCTGAGTGTATAACAGAGCCCCACAGCAATAATACTCCCAGTAATGTGTCTGAGTTTATAACAGAGCTCCACAGCAATAATACTCCCAGTAATGTGTCTGAGTGTATAACAGAGCTCCACAGCAATAATACTCCCAGCAATGTGTCTGAGTGTATAACAGAGCCCCACAGCAATAATACTCCCAGTAATGTATCTGAGTGTATAACAGAGCCCCACAGCAATAATACTCCCAGTAATGTGTCTGAGTGTATAACTGAGCTCCACAGTAATAATACTCCCAGTAATGTGTCTGAGTATATAACAGAGCTACACAGCAATAATACTCCCAGTAATGTGTCTGAGTGTATAACAGAGCTCCACAGTAATAATACTCCCAGTAATGTGTCTGAGTGTATAACAGAGCCCCACAGCAATAATACTCCCAGTAATGTGTCTGAGTTTATAACAGAGCTCCACAGCAATAATACTCCCAGTAATGTGTCTGAGTGTATAACAGAGCCCCACAGCAATAATACTCCCAGTAATGTGTCTGAGTTTATAACAGAGCTCCACAGCAATAATACTCCCAGTAATGTGTCTGAGTGTATAACAGAGCTCCACAGCAATAATACTCCCAGCAATGTGTCTGAGTGTATAACAGAGCCCCACAGCAATAATACTCCCAGTAATGTGTCTGAGTTTATAACAGAGCTCCACAGCAATAATACTCCCAGTAATGTGTCTGAGTGCATAACAGAGCTCCACAGCAATAATACTCCCAGTAATGTATCTGAGTGTATAACAGAGCCCCACAGCAATAATACTCCCAGTAATGTGTCTGAGTGTATAACAGAGCTCCAGAGCAATAATACTCCCAGTAATGTGTCTGAGTGTATAACAGAGCTCCACAGCAATAATACTCCCAGTAATGTATCTGAGTGTATAACAGAGCCCCACAGCAATAATACTCCCAGTAATGTGTCTGAGTGTATCACTGAGCTCCACAGTAATAATACTCCCAGTAATGTGTCTGAGTGTATAACAGAGCCCCACAGCAATAATACTCCCAGTAATGTGTCTGAGTGTAGAACAGAGCCCCACAGCAATAATACTCCCAGTAATGTGTCTGAGTGTATAACAGAGTTCCACGGCAATAATACTCCCAGTAATGTGTCTGAGTGTATAACAGAGCTCCACGGCAATAATACTCCCAGTAATGTGTCTGAGTGTATAACAGAGCTCCACAGCAATAATACTCCCAGTAATGTGTCTGAGTGTATAACAGAGCTCCACGGCAATAATACTCCCAGTAATGTGTCTGAGGGTATAACAGAGCCCCACAGCAATAATACTCCCAGTAATGTGTCTGAGTGTATAACTGAGCTCCACAGTAATAATTCTCCCAGTAATGTGTCTGAGTATATAACAGAGCTACACAGTAATAATACTCCGGGTAATGTGTCTGAGTGTATAACAGAGCTCCACAGCAATAATACTCCCAGTAATGTGTCTGAGTGTATAACAGAGCCCCACAGCAATAATACTCCCAGTAATGTGTCTGAGTGTATAACAGAGCTCCACAGCAATAATACTCCCAGTAATGTGTCTGAGTGTATTTATTTATTTATTTATTTATTATTGCCATTTATATAGCGCCAACAGATTCCGTAGCGCTTTACAATATTATGAGAGGGGGATTTAACTATAAATAGGACAGTTACAAATAAATATAACAGAGCTCCACAGCAATAATACTCCCAGTAAGGTGTCTGAGTGTATAACAGAGCCCCACAGCAATAATACTCCCAGTAATGTGTCTGAGTGTATAACAGAGCTCCACAGCAATAATACTCCCAGTAATGTGTCTGAGTGTATAATAGAGCTCCACAGCAATAATACTCCCAGTAATGTGTCTGAGTGTATAACAGAGCCCCACAGCAATAATACTCCCAGTAATGTGTCTGAGTGTATAACTGAGCTCCACAGCAATAATACTCCCAGTAATGTGTCTGAGTGTATAACAGAGCTCCACAGCAATAACACTCCCAGTAATGTGTCTGAGTGTATAACAGAGCTCCACAGCAATAACACTCCCAGTAATGTGTCTGAGTGTATAACAGAGCTTCACAGCAATAACACTCCCAGTAATGTGTCTGAGTGTATAACTGAGCTCCACAGCAATAATACTCCGAGTAATGTGTCTGAGTGTATAACAGAGCTCCACAGCAATAACACTCCCAGTAATGTGTCTGAGTGTATAACAGAGCTCCACAGTAATAATACTCCCAGTAATGTGTCCGAGTGTATAACAGAGCTCCACAGCAATAATACTCCCAGTAATGTGTCCGAGTGTATAACAGAGCTTCACAGCAATAATACTCCCAGTAATGTGTCTGAGTGTATAACAGAGCTCCACAGCAATAACACTCCCAGTAATGTGTCTGAGTGTATAACAGAGCTCCACAGCAATAATACTCCCAGTAATGTGTCTGTGTGTATAACAGAGCTCCATGGCAATAATACTCCCAGTAATGTGTCTGAGTGTATAACAGAGCTCCACGGCAATAATACTCCCAGTAATGTGTCTGAGTGTATAACAGAGCCCCACAGCAATAATACTCCCAGTAATGTGTCTGAGTGTATAACAGAGCTCCACAGCAATAATACTCCCAGTAATGTGTCTGAGTGTATAATAGAGCTCCACAGCAATAATACTCCCAGTAATGTGTCTGAGTGTATAACAGAGCCCCACAGCAATAATACTCCCAGTAATGTGTCTGAGTGTATAACTGAGCTCCACAGCAATAATACTCCCAGTAATGTGTCTGAGTGTATAACAGAGCTCCACAGCAATAACACTCCCAGTAATGTGTCTGAGTGTATAACAGAGCTTCACAGCAATAACACTCCCAGTAATGTGTCTGAGTGTATAACTGAGCTCCACAGCAATAATACTCCCAGTAATGTGTCTGAGTGTATAACAGAGCTCCACAGCAATAACACTCCCAGTAATGTGTCTGAGTGTATAACAGAGCTCCACAGCAATAACACTCCCAGTAATGTGTCTGAGTGTATAACAGAGCTCCACAGTAATAATACTCCCAGTAATGTGTCCGAGTGTATAACAGAGCTCCACAGCAATAATACTCCCAGTAATGTGTCCGAGTGTATAACAGAGCTTCACAGCAATAATACTCCCAGTAATGTGTCTGAGTGTATAACAGAGCTCCACAGCAATAACACCCCCAGTAATATGTCTGAGTGTATAACAGAGCTCCACAGCAATAATACTCCCAGTAATGTGTCTGAGTGTATAACAGAGCTCCACAGCAATAATACTCCCAGTAATGTGTCTGAGTGTATAACAGAGCTCCACAGCAATAACACTCCCAGTAATGTGTCTGTGTGTATAACAGAGCTCCATGGCAATAATACTCCCAGTAATATGTCTGAGTGTATAACAGAGCCCCACAGCAATAATACTCCCAGTAATGTGTCTGGGTGTATAACAGAGCTCCGCAGCAATAATACCCCCAGTAATGTGTCTGAGTGTATAACAGAGCTCCACAGCAATAATACTCCCAGTAATGTGTCTGAGTGTATAACAGAGCTCCACAGCAATAATACCCCCAGTAATGTGTCTGAGTGTATAACAGAGCCCCACAGCAATAATACTCCCAGTAATGTGTCTGAGTTTATAACAGAGCTCCACAGCAATAATACCCCCAGTAATGTGTCTTTAAACTACAATAAATGTGTTTAGAAATCAGTCTGTGTAAATAAGATACATTGCTCTTGCTATAAATTACATTTTAGTTGCATAAAATGTATTAGTAAGTCTCATAAAATTTGTCAGAACAGCCCCGCCCCTGGCCACATCCCCACTCACACCCCTAGAATTAAAGTGCCCCCTCATTGTCTTTTTAAAATGTTGGGAGTGATTTCTATAGGAATAAAAGTACTTTGTGGGGACCTGTAACGACTGGTTTTTGCTGGTCTTGTTTAAGTTACATTTCAAAGAACAGTCCGCCTGCCCATTAATCCACTGAGTACAATGGCAGCGTCAAAAACCTGATGACATTTGTGGACATGCTGCATTTTGCCACTAGAATGTAAAGCGAATGTCTGTCCAACATACAGTAAGTATAGTTACACCGTGCATACGAGAACGGCAATGTTTATACTGCAGAGTTAAGACTGCCTCTAGTGGCTGTCTATCAGAATGCCACTGGAGGCACTTCCTGCAATTTCATTGAGTTTAACTCCTTGTGGTGTGTATGAGGTTTGTATGTCCAGTGTCGTCAAATCCCCCATAGGAAAACATTGGTTCAATGCTTTCCTATTGGGAAGGCCTCAGGCATGCACGGCTGATGTTGCAAAGGCGGAGACACAGCGAGCGCTGAGGGACTTCGGCACTGGAATTGGGTAAAAAGTTAAAGTGTTTTAACCCTTTATTTGCCATGTGGGGGTTATGGGCAAGGAAGGGGGGCAGCGGATACTGTAGTGTTAGGAAAACAGCTTTGTATTTCTAACAATACAGTGCTTGTGAAGGGAAATATCCTGCGCTGGAGACACAGGGTTCCAGGTATGTTGTTGCGGTGTGTGGGAGTCACGGTGGCCCCCTGACGGTGAGGTCCTATGGGGTTAGGTTTAAATTTGAGAGGGGGGGGGGAGCATGAAAGATACACACAGAACTCCCTTTCTCCGTTTCCAAGTCCCCTCTTATGTATGAGGAGCACAGGGTGACTTGGAAACTCTGTCTCGCCTGCCTAAACCAGACTTCCACAGACTGATCGGCTATGAGGGCTCCATGTGCCTGACTGTTACAAACATGGAAACCGTGTGGCACAACCCACGGAAACTGTAATCGGATGTAGCTCAGACCCGCTGCGACGGATCACGGCGCTATTTTGCCAGATAGGGCGCTCGGGGACGAGCTGTCCACACGTGTGGGGTTTGTTAATGTAATAATGTGTGTTGAGGGTTATTCAGTTAAGGCACCGTGTTGTCTGGAAGCTAATGAGATTACCGGTAATTGATCTCGCTATCTCCCAGACAGAGCGGTGCCCTGGAGGGAACCTATTGTCACTGTTAATGACCTCCTCTTGTGTTTGTCCCTATAAATATGTGTGATATGTGACAATAAAGGTGTGTGTGCTTTAACCTTCACCAAGTGTCGACTGGTGTTTGGGGAAAGGACTACAATCACTTCAGCTCTGTATTCTCCAGCGAGAGGGAGCTTTTAGCATAGATACTCAGCCTAAGTACTGGATCCCTGTTACAGTGTTCCTTTATTTCATGAGCTGAGGGCATTATCTGCTTAGGAAACACTGTCTCTCCGTCAGTGGGAATGGAGGTGCAGGGCAGTGTCCAGCGGACCCCAAGTGAGAAGTGAAAAAAAAAAAATGGTGTGACCACTTACAATGGGGGGGAAGGGGCTCCAGGGCACTCCTGACACTATAACCACTACAGTGCGCTGTACTGCTTATGGTCCCTGGAGTTTTCCCTTGTTTGGAATAGAAATTGTTAGTGGTAAACGGTTTAGAGAAGTTCTACTTTTTTTTCCCATTTCATTATTGTCATTTTGTGTCTGCATTCCTTTTAATGCTGAATGTCCCGTTGGAGACGGGCTTTTTTCTGTCTAGCCTAGTCTCTTCTTGCTGTCTAAGGAGTGACCTGGTGCTCACACAAACCACAATGACACGTGAGTGAGTTGCTACACAGAGGAAGACATACTATCAGACGGACAGATCAGTTTAAAGTCTTAATACCTTGCGACAGCAGTAAAACTCAAAGGCAAACAGCTTCCTCATATAATGATTTGAATATGATTGTTATCGAGGATACTAAGCCTTTAGAAAGGCCAACATATTGCCTCTCATTGTCTGGAGTAAACCTGGTCTTGATGTTTTTTTTAGAAGTATTTGCATATATTATGTGAGATCAGGGAAGTGTGTGAGATGATATATATACATACTGTGTTTTTTCAAAAAATTGCAGAAATGTCCCTTTAACCCCTTAAGGACCAAACTTCTGGAATAAAAGGGAATCATGACATGTCACACATGTCATGTGTCCTTAAGGGGTTAAATAAGTGGGAGATGGATGATCTGGTTGTAAAGATTCCAAAGTGACATGAAATTTAAAGGACTAAAATATATTCATGGACTGATTCAGAATTTGATGTAGGCAATGCAGGTGAAATTGTGAAGCCGTTTTTCTTTTATTTTTCTGCATTTCATTTTCCTAGAATTCTGTCACACCATAGCCATTCTCTTTTTTTTCTTCTTCCCATAAACCATTTGTACATGATCTTTATACCTACCTACCTATGGTGACCGGAGTTCATAACTAAAAAAAAAAAAAAAAAAAAAAAAAAAAAAGGCATTATTTTCTGTTATTTGAAGTATAAACTTTATACACTATTCAGTGAATTGTGTTAATTAAAAAATAAAAGTATCAAACGTTGGGCAGTAACGGAGTTAGAATTTAAAAAAAAAAAATAATAATATTTGCAAACCTTGGCTATTTCAGCCTACTTTTTGCAATTCCATAACTCGATACCAAATACCCTCCGACCCGCTTCACCCAGACTCCTCCCCACCAGTTTCTTATTCATTGTACCTGTCCTTTGTAAAATTATCCCCAAATCTTGGGATGTACAGTCCCAATACCCAGCAAACCTACAAAAGCACAAAGTGAGTTTACTATCATGTTAATCCTGTCTGGCTTAGCATAGTGGGAATGGTACATCCAGAAAATGTAAGCCACAGGCTGACTGGGCATCAATGGATATATACTCTCCTGTAGGCTAGCTGGGCTTAATGGGAGTTGTACTCCCAAACAACTGCACCAGGCTGACAGAATTCAAGGAAATATATAGTTTACAAACCTTTCCCATAACTCTCAGCCAGTCTATGGCTACGTAAGGCCTAGCAAGCCTCCTGTAGGTATTTGGGAACCTAATGTTCCCCTGGGCCCTAGCTTAGCATCATGGGTAGTGTAGTTCCCAAACATTTGCAGTGCCAATATTAGCTACTACTGCTAAATGCAAATGCAATCAAATTACGAGGAGAAATCTTATTACAATGTTCATCTTTGGAGTACATTGCCAATTTTCAATTTTCTTTATTTAAACATCTTCCTGGCAAGATGTAATCCCTCTGCGTCCCATTAGACTTTATCTCAGGCCTCTCCATAACAGCAGCTCCGTGGGGAGCGAGAGGGTTACTAGATCCCTCCAAAGGTTCATCCGAGAACACACGCTACCCTCGGGGGCTTGAAAAAAAAAAAACAGCAAGAGGAGACACGCAATCACAATGTTCCCCCAACCCAGCCTTTTACGTCACTGTCTGATTGTCGTTCTTTTTTTTCTTCTCTTTGCAATTTTGTGCCGATCATTTATTTTCACAGATCTTTTTCAGCTCTAATCTCAATAACAGTGACTGAATCAATCCTGTCTCCTGGAAGACGGTTACGATACAAAGTGAGATTCTGTGCAGATGTCGCTGCATTTTGCCGGGCCATTTTTACTGCCATCTTTTTATTTATAGTTCTCTCATTTCTGTCCCCTTGTTTATTATTCAATCTCTTTTGAGATCCCGTCCCCTCCCTATTCATTTATTTCTTCATTCTGCTCCTCATCACCTGAATTTATTGCGCCTCCCTTCTGCTTCCACGGCAGCCGATTCCCAGTAATGGGAGCATCCTCTGCATCACCATGGAAACCAAAGCGTTTTCGGCCCTTTTGTACAGACACCTGCCAGACGCATTGTGTATGCAAATGTGGATAAATAAAATACAGGGAGTGTACATAGAAGTATATATTTCAGCGGAGAGAACTAATAGCACATCTAGTATACCTGGTTTATGTGTATGCAGCAGTAAATCTTGATTTATTTATGATTAACTTTACCACCTCTGCTGGGAGAATGTTCTATGTATCCACTACCTGTTTTGTTTTTTGTTTTAAACAAAAAACTCCCTTTTCCAGCTCTCAAGTCCACAGGTATGAGCTCTGGAGCAAATACTAGGTGCGCAAGTGGCCTAAATGGTTACATCCCGCTGAAGTGGTTATGGTGGGAGGAGTACCCTGGCCCGTTCTCCGTTAATGCAGCAAACCCTTTGTCAACGGTTTGCCTTCTAACTAGGTCCCTGCCGGGCTTCTACAGTCCTCCATAGCCTGTGACGAAATCTCTGCAGAAGCCAGACATCGACCTGCCATCCATTCATTGGCTGAGAGCGTCAGATGACCGCAATTCTGTAGAGGTTTGCACAGAATTGACATTAGCCAGCCCACAACTCTTGTTCCAGCCAGCCCCAAGGGTTAAACTCAATATTTGCAGTATTCCATGTAAATTGCTGCACATAAAGACTATATGCACCATGAACACTTCAAATCTTTGAAGTGGTCATGGTGCTTGGAGTAACCCTTTAATATAGTTTCTGTTAACTTTTGTCAATAGGTCATATTTTTTATTTAATTTTTTTTTACTGTGTAAGCATAGGTTACCTCCTACCTAGTATTCCAAAACCCCAATGTGATCACAGTTTAGCATTTTAGCCTGAATTTTGCAATCATTTTTTCTTTTAATTATTATTATTGCTATTTATATAGCACCAACAGATTCCGTAGCGCCTTAATTTTTTGGTAAAAAAAAGGCCATCAACTATCTATTCATTACTAACGTAAAGTCCAGGCTAGTAAAGATACAGCCGTGTAGGAGCCTATAGTGACTCCTCCTACTGCGCATCTTGTTCTGTAAAAGTATTTTAAAATATACCGAGGGGTCTTTTTTACAAAAATGTGACCAAGTTCATAGCGAACTCGGGGCAAATACAGGCAAACATAGCTAGGCAGGGGAAAGTTTTTAATCTACTTTGTATCTGCATGTCTGTCGGGAATTGCTAATTTTTGTCCAAAATTGCCAAATTAGAGGAATTCTCCATTCCCACAATTTTTGTCTAAATTGGCTTTTTTTTTTTTCTAAAATTTGCAAATCCTTGGTCATTTCCTGTGTTTTTTACTTAACCCCAATATGGTCTACTACCGGTAGCTCCCAAACAGATGTAGAACTGCAACACACATAACGCTTGGACAGCTGGAAGGGACTGCCATTTGGCCAACTTTATATAGTTGGCTATTTGTGGCCAACCTGTGGCACTTCAGTTGTTTTTGGACTTTCTTTCCCAGAATGCTAAGCCAGCTTGATGTTTATCTGTCAGTGTAGCAGAAGGCGCTGAAGATGTGGCAAGAAGGGATGATGTAAGGGGAAACAAGGGGAGGAGGGGGGCTGCAGGTAAAATGGGAGAAAAGGACACAGCATTAATAAAAATATAAAGCAACAACAAGTGAAAGCATGGAGGGGGGTTGTGGCAATGAGATGGGAGTGGGCTATCAGGGCAAGATAACTTGGGCAGGAGCAAGGGAGAGGGGCAACAGGAGGGGAGGAGGAGCAATGGGGGAGGGAGGGGAGTTAGATGGAGGGATAGAACAAGGAGGAGAGGAAGAGGGGGAGGGGGAAACGTTGTTGCATGAAACAAGCACACAAAGGACCGGGCTGTGAGACAGAGCAAGCTGCAGAGGGAGAGACATCTCACTGAGAGAGAGAGAGACAGAGACAGACAGACAGACAGACAGGCAGGGAATGAGGTGAGTGCTGGGGACCCTCCAAACCACATACAGTCTAATACTGCCGGGGGGAGGGGGGGGGGGCAGACACCATCACCACTTACAGGGAGTGTCTTATCAAGGCTGTGCAGGATATGGTATAATAATGTCATAATGTCTGTGCAAAAATAATAGTATCTTTCTATCTATCTATATCAATAATATTACATAGCTGATCAGGATATGATATAAATGTACAATATATCTATCATAATGTCTGTGCAAAAATAATAGTATATATCTATATCAATAATATTACATAGCTGATCAGGATATGATATAAATGTACAATATATCTATCATAATGTCTGCAAAAATAATAGTATATATCTATCTATATCAATAATATTACATAGCTGATCAGGATATGATATAAATCTATAATATGATATGGCTGCTCAGGATATGATATAACTATGTAATGAATGGGTGATCAGACTATAGTATACATTTATAATATATGTCCAATCAGAATATGGTGAACATCTGTATATCTATCTATCATATGGATGTACAAGAAAAAGTATATATCTTTAATACCATATAGCTGAGCTGGATATGGTAGCAATATATATCTTCACAGGATTAATATCTATTATATGTCTGTGGAACATAATTGTATATTTATTTAATATCATATGTCTGTGCTATATATCTGTAAATATATCTTTAATATAATGTGGCTGTGCACGCTATGGTATAAATCGATCATATATGGCTGAGCAGGATATGGTATACATCTGTATTATATCATGTGGCTGTGCAAGATAATTTATCTAATTAATATTATATGGTTGTCCAAGGTAATAGTATATATCTATAATATAAGGCAGTGCAAGAGAATGGTATATATCTAAAATATATGAATTCATAGGATATGGTATAAATCTATATAATACCATATGGCTGTCCAAAATAATAATATTAAATGGCTGAGTAGGATATGGTATATCTATAATATTATATGGCTTAGGCGGGCATTAAATAAATCTGTACAGTATCATATAACCGCAGTATATGATATATATCTGTATGTTATCACATGGACTTACAGGTTATTGTATATATCGTCAGTTATCCTATATCTGTGCAAGATGTAGAATATATATATATATATGTATATATATATCTCCTGCACACCCATATGATAACATGTACACACACATAGATGTGGCAGTCATAATTTGCAGATAAGAGATATACAGATAAATCACATGAATTGGAGAGTAATATGGCTTAAGAAATAGAGATGGCCTATGAGATAATTCTGAGAAATGCAATATCCTGTAGGGAAGCATGGTACAGGGCAATACCATATCCTGCAGATGTGTATGGCATATAATATTCTACATACACTATATCACATATAACATGTACTGAAATAACAGCGCTAATCTACAGCTACATCTTTTTTTCACTAACGTGAGAATTTAACGTGAAGGTCAAAGTAGTCGAATTGGAAAAATTCTCCAAGTTAGCTATGCTTTTAGTTTGGCTACTCTGGCCTGGGATTTGAAATTCATGTTGAACGTTCACCTTAGTAAATACCCCATGTATATGTCTAGACCAGGAGTGGCTAACAGGCAGCTCCCCAGCTGTGCCACAACAACCAGAGGTTTTCCATCACTGTCTTAGGTCAGGGCAGGCCAAACGGTACATCCCTAGTTCTTGTGTAAGAAGCAGAGGATCATGGGAGGTGTAGTCCTCCAAAAGCTTGCGGTCTCTTTTGACATTTCCTGGGTTTAGCCGTTTGAATGACTTCCTCTTTATTTCTTTATATGGAACTTTTGTATCTCAATGCCGTGTATCAACAATGTCTATCTGATCAGGGAATTTATCTGATTGCAATAAATATCAATTCTCATGGTTTGTCTTCACCGAGAGCAGGTAGATCAATCAGTGTCCGGGCCTTTCCAAAAAATACCCTCTGGTACCCACATGGGAGAACCTGGAGCGCTAGAAGTGCTGGGAAGGGTATGCTAATATATCATAAAATCCTGGGGGGGTTTATTCTACGCAGTGAATTGAGGTAAGCATACAATAGATCCGCTCTATTTAAGTCAAAATAATTGCGCTGAGGATATTTTCCAAAAGCTTTATATTTTTGCCTGTTCGAGTCATGACAGCCGAAATAAACCCCTAGATAAATTACCCTCTATTTAGTAAATAGACCCAAAGATGCCTCCGTCATAGCCCACTGTTTAGTCAATAAACCTCCAGATCTCCCCAATAAGTGGGGACGGGTATAATAAAATGAATAATACGAGGATGTTCTAAAAAATGCTAGTGCAAGTTACACACTCATCCAACGCCTGAAGCCAGACATCAAGGGAATTTCTAAATCTAGGTCAAGGAGATATATATATATATATATTTTTAAATTAACTTGATTTTGGCCGAAAATTTGCCATTACTTGGAAACTTCTACACAATTCATAGCAAATCAAATAGTCTGATTTTGATCTTTAAACAAATTTGGGTTCATTCTTTGAACAATGAATTTTAGTGGACTGAAAACAGGAATGCTACGTTTACGACAGACAGGCAGATTTTAAAAAAATGTATAAATCTCAAACTCCTTTGCAATCACAAACGGTCTGTAAGCCTCATTGAAAACATTTAGATCGAAGTTACCAAATTCAGTTTTTCTATATATATATATATATATATTTATATTTATTTTTTGTAAATCCTAGAAACGTTTCATCGCTTTTGAAGTAAGCAGTAGCCGGAGGCTGTACGTCCTTTTACAATTGGCTAAATGATGTCATGTCAGTTAATTATTAAAAAAAAGCACAAATAAGCTATCTAAGATTTCACACAGGGGCACTTCAAGGTCAGGAGATTGTAGTGATATTAAATCACTTTCAATTACATCTTAATAAAAACAACTATATATATATATATATATATATATAAATATATTATTTTTTTTATTATTATTTTTTCTGGTTTGACATCAACCACAGGTACAAAACCCACAGCCTTTTATAGCACCATAACCACTAACATATAATATTGAAGTGTTTAGTTTTGAGGCTGCCTTCTACCCCAATTTATTTCTGATTTTGCTATTTTAGAAAAAACAAACAAACGATCAGTTCCCTTCTATC
Source organism: Pelobates fuscus (assembly GCF_036172605.1). NCBI lineage: Eukaryota > Metazoa > Chordata > Amphibia > Anura > Pelobatidae > Pelobates > Pelobates fuscus. The sequence goes on from NC_086322.1 coordinate 288,790,128, forward strand.
ATCCTCACAATTACTGGTTTAGTTCACCAAGACGTGAAACGAAACTCGATTTGCAAAATTTAGACCAATGTAGATGAATCGGAAAAATTCTGCAATTTATATATAGTCACGGAGAACTATTCAATCTCTCGTATTATGACCTTAAATTTGTAATTCACTTTGAATTCTCGCAAGCGAAGATTGCCATGAATTTAAAGTGATTGTCAAATTTAAGGCAATCTTTTTTTCCACGTCAGATATGCTCCCATTTTGAATACTTTGGCTTTAAATTAGAAATTAATTTTGAACACCAGTGAAGATCCCTATTGGGGTGCATAAGTGCGACTCATTTGCAGAGTTGTTCAGGAAATCGCCTTACTAGGTAAAAGACAGAGATGCAGAGACACATCAATACATTGATATACTTTGTAGTTCTGTTTTACAAACACAAAGTGATAGAGACCTACAGACAGACGGAAATCGAAACTAGAAAAATAAGCAGAAGCAGGATTTTTAGGTCGACTTGAAAAACAAACCAAACCAAGATTGTTCACGCAATGTTTGACAGATCTGTATGATTATCCGGTAAATTTCATACCTAGATGGTCGTATGCACATCTATATATAGCAAAAAAGTACGGCCTACAGATTCTGGGTCAGATATTTTTATATATATATATTTTTTTTTTACTTTTTCAATATTTTTTTGATAAATTTTTTAAATTGATGAATATTGGCTTCTTCCTGTCATTGCATTAACTGTGAAGGTTTTAGTGCTCACGGATTGTAAGTTCTGGAGTCTAGTGTAGTGGAGAAGATTTGCTTCTAGTTTGGTCTTATTCTAGCAATCTAACGCTTATTCGCTATAGCGGAAATTGCCGGGAATTCAAAGCGAATTTAAAAATGTAGGTCAAAAGAGCCAATTCTGTTTTCAGTGTGGCAATACTGGCCTTAAATGTAAAATTCTCACTTCATTGAATAACCCTGTCTGTATTCACTAGCATGCGCGGTGAGGTAGGAGGGAGCTGCATAGCTTCGGACACAGATATTCTGCTTTCCTTGTTACCCCACCAGAGGTAACCTCCCCCCACCCAAACCCCATATTTACGCCAGCGCTCTGTGCGTTTTTTCCCCCCAACCTGCTTCTGAGGGCAGCGCGCTGGAAATGCTTGACCCAGTTTGCTCTTATCAGTTGGTTTATTCATGTACACGCACACACAGTATATTAAAGGAATATTCTCCGGGCTACAGCTGAACCAACTGTTTTTATTAAACAAGAAAGATTTTACTTGATTTAAACAAAAACAATAAATAGGCACTCTAATCACTATAACCACTACAGCCCACTAATGATAAAAGGGGTACCGTGGCCCAGTACCCAGATAATGGGGCAAACCGTTTAGCAACAGTCTGCCCTGCTACCTGGGTCCCTGGTGGTCCGGTGATGCGCTTCCATCTTCGACTGAGCCGTGGAAGTTGCAGCCGACTCCATTCGATGTTGCACAGAACTGACACTAGACAGCCGTGACTTTTAGTTCTGGGCTGGCTTGTGACAAAGGTAAAGTTACACTTCCGGCAGCTGAGGGGTTAAATTGTGCATGTGCAGGGTCTCCTAGCGATACACTGCACATACAGACTCCAGGCACCATGACCACTTTAAATCACTGCAGTAGTCATTCCTTGGAGTAATTCTTTAACACCGTTAAAACACTGCTAGGCGTATCTCATTAGCAGTCCTTTATGGGCGCAGCGCAAGTTTCTGGAGGTTTTTATGATTACCGGTATTTGCATAAATTTAGCACCAACATATTCCACAGCGCGGACTTAAATTACTATAAAATGAGGATGTTTGAAAACAAGTAATTTACATGCAGATAACAACAAAAACGAGATGACAGAGGCCGTTGCTCAAAGGAGCTACAGTTTTAATTGTCAGAAGACCATGCAGGTCGGAGAGCAGAGGCAGAATTGGGGGCAAAAGAAGAGAAGTATTCAATAAAAAAAAAAACCCAACAACAACAAAAATCCAATCCTGCATAACTAACTGTAGCCTAGCCTTCACAGTGTACTCAATGTGTGGGCATCTTCAGTGCCCCCCTTACAGTATGTTGCAGACCCCCGTTGCGGTTCTTTCTCTGTTGGGCGCTTGGAGGTGGGGATTCTGGAAACCTCAGTGTGCTGCAAATTATAAGATTATAGAATTCCAATTAGTGGATTAGACAGGTCTTTTATTCCCCACCTCAAAGAGAGATCACATTTCTTCCCTCCAGAGACCTAAGTCGTGTTGTTGTTTTTTTTAGGGTGGTGAATGTAGGTGGTGTATTTGATCCTCTTTAACAATTCGACGCAGGTTTTCTGTTTTGAATTTTTTTTTAAAAAAATTGTTTAGCATAATCAAAGTCTTCATCAAAAATTTCTGTCCTGTTGTCAAAATGAGAACTTTTGTCATCAAGTCATTAAACTATTTAAAATGATGGGCTACGTTATCACGTTTTCCATGTCAGATTGTTAATCGACTTCTCGTTCTGGGCAATTTGACGGCTGACGTTCGTTAGGCAGAGGTCAGCCAACAGTCAACCTACACACAGCACATGTTCTTATAAAAAGGAAATGCTAAGTTATAAAAACGAATCAACATTCTGACTGAGCCTTAGATAACGTCAGAAAGAAAACCCATAAGGCAGTTCATATTTTGCCTTTAAAACAATAAACACGTAGACAGATTTTAGTGAAAAAAAAACCTCATAGCTCTGCTATAATCTATTGGTCTGTTTTAATCGAAGTATTCTCTTTGATCTCATATTTCACGTAGTCAGTAAAAAATATTTCCATTAATATTTGATGTTGAATCACTATTTAGCCTTCTTGTTGTGGTTTAGTCATTGCCATTAGCTGAATTTTCCTATTAATTTGGTTCTGCATGCAGTTCCGATTAGCTTTCTTATTTAAGTAAAAACAGCCCAACAGACTTTAAAGACGCAACTTTTTAGAACTCAGACACACAGACCATAACATGTACAGACAGACACATAGAAACATAGATTGTGACGGCAGATAAGAACCATTCGGCCCATCTAGTCTGCCTAATTTTCTAAATACTTTCATTAGTCCCTGGCCTTATCTTATAGTTAGGATAGCCTTATGCCTATCCCACGCATGATTAAACTCCTTTACTGTGTTACCCTCTACCACTTCAGCTGGAAGGCTATTCCATGCATCCACTACCCTCTCAGTAAAGTAATAATTCCGGATATTATTTTGAAACCTTTGTCCCTCTAATTTAAGACTATGACCTCTTGTTGTGGTAGTTTTTCTTCTTTTAAATATAGTCTCCTCCTTTACTGTGTTGATTCCCAGGATAACGTACATACATTGGGTTTATTTGTTATATTATGAATTTACAGCAAATGAAAGGGGAACTTTGTCAAAAACATCTGAGCTGGAAACATAGGGGTTTAGAGAATATTTACAATTCGGCTATTTTAGTGTAAAATTTGAAATGATCTTTTTCAACTTCCGTCTGTTCACGGTTTAGTAAATAATTCTGTGTGCAGCGAGGCTTACAAACAGGACGCTTATAGCGTGTGCAATGATATGGATGCCAGATTAACAAGAGTCACAGACGCAGCAATATACCGATATATTCTGTAATTCTACTAAATCTGCACTCGTTCAGAAGAAAGCAAGGATGTGTGCATGTGCTCTCCAGATGTACCTTGCTTTAGACATGTGGATTTATCACGTAACCGACTCTCTAACCAGACAGTCCCCTACTCACAGGGATATGGCAAAAAGAATACTCAAAGCGTTCAACTGGTTGCATTGCGTAGAACTGACATGGAATGCTGACTGTACAAGGATAGAATATGGGGCATTGGAATACAAAGACAGACATATATCAGGATTGACAGACACACAAGGACTGATGGGAATGGGATTATAGTGTAAAAGGACAAACAGGCTGGGGTTTGGCAGGTTTAGGGATTGACAGGCATTATGCTTTACAGGCATTCGGACTAACAATCACAATATAAACACCTATATAGACAGGAACAGGGCAGGTTATGGAATAGACAGGTACAAGGACAGGTGATAGGATATACAGGTACCTGGACAGACAGGTGATGGGATAGACAGGTACAGGACAGACCGGTCATGGGACAGACAGGTAGAAGAGAGACAGGTAATGGGATAGACAGGTACAGGGCAGACAGGTGATCGACTAGACAGGTACAGGACAGAGGTGATGGGATAGACAAGTATAGGGCAGGTGATGGGATAGACAGGTACAGGACAGACAGGTGATGGAATGGACAGGTATAGGGCAGGGGATGGGATAGACTGGTACCTGGACAGACAGGGGATGGGATAGACATATACAGGACATACAGGGGATGGGATAGACATATACAGGACATACAGGGGGTGGGATAGACAGACACAGGACATACAGGGGGTGGGATAGACAGGTACAGGGTAGGCAGGTGATGGGATGGACAGACAGGGGGTGGGATAGACAGGAACATGGGCAGAGAGTTATGTAGCTTTAAAATTGTGCTCAATAGATAGGCAGGCTTGGCAAGAGACAGACATGATGCTATATAGACAGACAACCTGGGTTTTCTTATGTATGAACAGATGAACTGATGTGTGGAGAGGTCATTCCTTTGGCTGCCTAAGCTTGATGGGAATAGGTTAAATTTCCATGCTGATTATATATTGTACTATACAAGGCAGGACATGTCACAGGAGCCAGAATTGGGCTATTTAACTCCGATGTCCCATTCCTGCCTACTAAAGCTAATATACATGAGTCTATATATCACTTTAAAATCTGATCGAGTCATTTCCAGGAAGTGCTTTTACTGGATTCCCGTACATCCTGTGTGTGCCCCAGGGGAGGCAAGATGCAAAATAACTGGCACTTCTCTGGTAGGCTGGGGTCTGATCTCATATATAGTTGTGATGTAATTCCAGTAAAATACAAGTTTAGCAGGCTAAGATTGCCACAAGGCATATGTATGTATATGTGTTTGTAGTATCAGTTAGTTAATTACACGTAGCTAAGATACTGTCATCACTGTACTGACCAGGTGCAGGAATGTAAGAACTGGAATTACGCGTCCCTCTCCTTTGTATCAGATGAGCCACGTGGTTAGACCGGATGGATGAGTTTAGACTCTATTCATTAAATAGGTTAAGGGTATGTGTGGGTGTAGTTAATTGTGGGAGGAGCTACAGTGCTATATAAGGAATGTACTCTATGTATTCAGTACTCAGACTTTGCTGTATTTTGGTGACGCTAGTCCCTCTGAGTCCCGATCGGTGATCCAATAAAGAATCTCTTCCTTCCTGAAGAAACCTGTGTCCATCTCTCTGTGCTTGGCTTCCGTCAGTTTCTCCGGTATCATTTGGTGCATTGGCCGGGAAGCTCATCGTTCAACGGTAGCTGAGAGGCAGAGGCGTGAGACGGTCTATCTTTGCCCACGTTCTCTACGGCTGCACCCCTGAACTTCTGCGTGGACCTCCCTTCGTCTCGGCGCCACTGGTCTGTTGTCCAGGAGATCATCGGCCTCTACGTGAGAAGTGCTGGGGTGTCCCCGTCGATGAGTGTGAACTCAGGTTCAGGAACGAGGAGGTAAGACAACTGCTGTTTTAGACGGCAGGACCCGCTAGGGGTATACCGATTGTGCGGTAGGCCCAAAGGGGTTTTTGAATCTGTATCTGCCCCCTCTGTCGGAGGGAAGGAGCGAAGGCGCACCGCTCGATCGAACGCTCTTTAGTCAGACCGTTTGATTTGGTTAGTCAGGCGGGGTCCTGGTGTAAATAGCCCTAGCCGGACACCGGTGTCTTGTCTAGACTAGCGTTCTAGGGTGTATATTACGTTCGCTAGGTCGGAGGGACCGGGAGACTAAGCGGCGCCTGTGTAAATTCGGTTCGCTAGTTCTCATCCTATCTGGGCTAAGTGGGAAGGCGTGTAAATTTGGAACCCACTAGACTTTTGATAGTACGACTAAGAGGCGCCTGTGTAAATTCGGTTCTCTAGCTCGCTATATATGTGGTGATTGGGCAGTGTGGCTAACCAAAACGGGTGTATATAGTTTTAGGTAGTCCATTCAAGGTACTGGCCAATAGTTTAGTTGGGAATTGTAAATGTGTTAACGATTGTTTTAGTAAAGTGTATATCTTGTTAGATAGCGCGAGCTCAGCCGTCTAGCGAGAGTGTTGATAGTGTGTTGCTGTATTATAGTGCACGGTACCATAACCCTGTATATTTACTGACATTGTATAATAAGTACTAATCATTGTCGTCCATTGCATGTTTAACACCATAACCACTAATAATTGTATTGTGACCTTAACTTGTGCTTTGACCTATGCTAACCGTACTGTAACCGCTATTTGTAAAAGACGATGTTACTGGGTGTGTTATAGACGGGTAATTCGTATATAGAGAATTATAGCGTGGGTGACTGTGTAGTTACGCCAAAGGGCATAATATTGATTATATAGTGACTGGTGTAGCAGCTGTGTGTGTACGGGAATTCCCTGAGTGTTTATTGTTATTGTGTACGTTTCACTTGGTAACCGTACCACGTGGTGCTGTTGCCAGAGGAAACGGGTGTGACTGTTGAATAGTACGCGTGTATAGTATTCGTTGTCGACGACGTTCCATTGTTAAGTATGGGTGCGTCGCAGTCAACGATTCCGGATCCCTTAGGATGTATGGTTAAGAATTTTAAAAAGGGATTCAAAGTTTGTGATTTTGGGGTAAAGATGTCTCCTGTACGTTTGGTCACTTTGTGTACTAGGGAGTGGCCTACTTTGGTTGCGGCATGGCCGCCACGTGGCAGTTTGGATCCAACTCTGGTACAGCGCTTACACGTGGCTGTATCGGGTAGGCCTGAACTTTACGGCCAGTTTCCTTATATTGACTGTTGGAGACAGGCCGTAAATGACTCGCCAAAATGGCTCCGGACATGCCACGAGGAACAGTGTCGCCTCATGGTAGCTAGGACTTGTTCGTCCACTAGGGCTGGTGTTAGGCCCATTTTGGACACGCCCCCTGAGTCCGAGATCCCTTTGCCGCCCCCTTACTTTCCGGTAAGAGGAAGTGACGCAAATACAGGAAGTCCTGTAACCCTTCCCTCATTACCCTCATCCACTTCCGCTTCCTCCTCCAGTACAGGATCCACCCCCCCTCGTACTAAATCTCCCCTTCCGGAACCAGAACCCACCCCCATTAGAAACGAATATCCTGATTTGGCGCCACTTCAGACTTCCGGTCAAGCTTCATCTAGCTCGGCCCGAAGTGTTCTATTCACTACCTTTTCCCAAAACCAACCTCCCACATCCCCATACCCTATATCTCCCCGACCGGAACCCATGACTGACGCTTCCCTACGTAGCCCCATCCAAACCCGACAGTTGACTGGTGCCCAACAATTAAAGCACTATCAGATGCCTCTTCGTCTGAATCCCGGGTCAGCTTATATCGATGCCGCAGGTCAAATGGCACACGCTGACCCAGTCTTCGTATATGTCCCATTTACCACAACCGATCTTTTAAACTGGAAGACCCATAATTCCTCGTATACTGAGAAACCACAAGCCATGACTGATCTGTTCACCTCAATAGTACAGACGCATAATCCGACATGGGCTGATTGCCAGCAGTTACTAATGACTTTATTTAACTATGAGGAAAGGACAAGAATAAATCAAGCAGCCATTAAAGCATTAGAGGATAGAGCCCGTGCTTTGAACCAAGCCAATCCAGCAGCATGGGCCGCGACACACTATCCCAACACCGATCCCGATTGGAACGTAAATGGTGCTGATATGGTTCAACTCAGAGCCTATAGAGACGCTATAATTGCTGGCATGAAAGCCGGAGGAAAGAAAGCCATTAACATGTCGAAGACAGTTGAGGTGATCCAGAAAAGCGATGAAGCGCCCAGTGTCTTTTATGACCGATTATTGGAGGCGTACCGCTTGTACACCCCCTTTAATCCGGAAGACGCAGACAATTCCCGAATGGTTAACTCCGCCTTTGTCAGCCAAGCTTACGGAGATATTAAGCGCAAGCTACAAAAGTTAGAAGGGTTTGCAGGTATGTCCATCACCCAACTAATGGAGGTAGCAAATAAGGTCTATATGAACAGGGATACAGAAAGTAAGAAAGAGGAAGAGCGCAAGATGCGTAAAAAGGCTGATATGCTAGCGGTAGCGATCGCAGGCGTAGATAAACGGGGCCCAGATAGAGGCAATAATAGATGGAGTAGGGAGCCTTTGAGTAGGGATCAATGCGCGTATTGCAAGGAAGAAGGGCATTGGAGGAACGAATGTCCGCAAAGAGAGCAGTACGAGAGAGACCAACCCAGGGCAGGCTACGGAAACTTTAGAGGCAGAGCGAGAGGTAGAGGAGGTCCCGGAGGGAGTAATGGTTATAGAGGGAGTAATGGGAACAGAGGAAGTGTTAGGGAAGACAGGTATATTCCAGCAGCGCAAAGGTCTCGCGATAGAGAAGGTAGGGACTTTGTAGGATTGGCTGACACGGTCATGGAGGACTATTGATACCGACCGGGCTCCATCCCCCTTGGTCGAGCGGAGCCTATGGTCGATGTATCAATAGGGGGGAAAAGGAGTGCGTTCATGATCGACACTGGTGCTGAACATTCAGTGGTGACTAATCTAGTTGCTCCTCCATCTGGAAGGACTATTACTGTGATAGGAGCAACTGGAAGAAGTGCTGAAAAACCGGTTCTTAAAAGTCGACTCTGTACATTGGGAGGCCACGTAGTAAAACACCAATTCCTTTATATGCCTGAATGTCCAGTCCAATTGCTGGGACGTGATATGCTATCAAAATTACAAGCGCAGATTACGTTCCTACCAGATGGAACAACATCTTTAAAGTTTAATGGACCTTCAGGTATTATGACTTTATCCGTACCAAAGGAAGAAGAGTGGCGACTTTATACAGTGTTGACTAGCCAAAACCCTAGGAGTGATGAGACATTATTTAACATACCAGGAGTTTGGGCAGAGAACAACCCACCAGGACTGGCCCGCAATATTCCACCAATAAAAATTGAACTGAAACATGGGGTTTATCCAGTGAGCCTAAGACAATATCACATTCCGCAGAAGGCTAAGAAGAACATCCAATCCTATCTGGATAAGTTCATACGGTATGGTATCCTAAAATTCTGTACTTCCCCCTGGAACACCCCATTACTGCCTGTTCAAAAGCCCGGCACAGATGAGTATCGACCTGTGCAGGACTTAAGAGCAGTCAATGATGCGGTTGTTAGCATACATCCAGTTGTACCCAATCCATATAACCTGCTTGCTTTAATTCCGGGCGGGGCTACTTACTTCACAGTCTTAGATCTCAAAGATGCCTTCTTTTGCCTCCGAATTGCCGCAGAAAGCCAATGTATTTTCGCTTTCCAGTGGGAGAACGCTGTAACGGGCTCAAAACGCCAAATGACTTGGACAAGACTGCCCCAAGGGTTTAAAAATTCACCTACCCTATTTGGTTCAGCTCTAAGTCAAGATCTACTGGATTTCGAGTCTATCCCAGGAGAATGTGTATTGTTACAATATGTAGATGACTTGTTGATAGCAGCAGTTACAAAAGAAAAATGTCAGCAAGCAACGCACGATCTACTACACATTCTCTGGAAGGCAGGATACAAGGTGTCCAGGAAGAAGGCTCAGTTGTGTTTGCCAACTGTCAAGTATCTGGGATTCCATATCTCTGAAGGTCAAAGAATTATGGGGCCAGAGAGAAAAGAAGCTGTCTGCCAAATACCAATACCCAAGAATAGAAGACAAGTGCGAGAATTCTTGGGGGCAGCAGGCTTCTGTAGGATATGGATTCCCAGCTATGCGATACTAGCAAAACCTCTGTACGCAGCTATCAAAGGTACAGAGCACGACCCCTTCTTATGGACCCAAGAACAGCAAACGGCATTTGAAGATGTGAAGAAGGCTTTGATGAGTGCCCCAGCATTAGGTCTACCTGATCACACACGACCATTCTACTTATATGTACACGAGCAAAGAAGAATGGCTGTGGGAGTATTGACACAGTACTTGGGATCATGGCAAAGACCTGTTGCCTACATGTCTAAGCAACTGGATGCAGTGGCCAGCGGACTTCCACCTTGTCTAAGAGCCGTAGCTGCAGCCGCCCTGCTAGTAGCTGAAGCCGATAAACTCACTCTGGGTCAAGAACTTTATGTACGAGTCCCACATGCAGTACAGACGTTGTTGGATTACAAAGGAAATCATTGGTTTAGTAACAGCCGTATGACCAAGTATCAAGCAATGTTGTGTGAAAACCCAAGAGTGCATTTAGAGACTGTAAACACCTTAAATCCAGCTACCCTTTTGCCGCAACCTACTGAAAGTCAACATGATTGTTTGGAAGTAATGGATGAAGTATTTTCAAGTAGACCAGATCTTCGTGATTTTCCCATCCAGAACCCCGATGTTCAATATTACACCGACGGCAGTAGTTATGTGAAAGAAGGGATCCGCTATGCAGGATATGCAGTAACAACAATAGACAAGGTGATAGAAGCTCGGCCACTGGCGAAAGGAACATCAGCACAAAAGGCAGAATTAATAGCACTAACACGAGCGTTACAATTGGCTGAAGGTTTAAGAGTGAATATCTATACGGACTCTAAGTACGCGTTTTTAACCACTCATGCCCACGGAGCTTTGTATAAAGAAAGAGGACTACTGAATTCAGAAGGCAAAGAAATCAAGTACGCAGCTGAAATCCTACAACTATTGGAAGCAGTGTGGGAGCCGAAAGAAGTCGGTATCATACATTGTCGAGCGCATCTGAGAGGAGATGGTGATGTAACCAAGGGAAATCGGATGGCAGATAGTGCAGCTAAGCGTGCTGCTGAATCAGGAAGACAGGAGTATGTAGGGCATATAGCTGCTCTTATACCAACTCCACTGTCCCAATGGACTCCAGTTTATACAGCTCAAGAAGAGGAGTGGTTAAAGACTGAACCGGGAAAGTATTTGGAGAACAAGTGGTATCAGCTAGAAGATGGAAGAATAGTTATACCAGCATCACTAGCAGTAGAAATTGTCCAGAACTATCATAATGGGACATATTCTGGGAGAGACAGTACAGAAGAATCTCTCAGGAAACATTTCTACATACCAAGATTGTCCAACTTGACTCAGGCCATTGTACGCAGATGTGTAACGTGTGCTAAGAATAATGCAAGACAAGGACCAGTAAAGCCACCAGGAGTCCAGTTTATGGGGGGACTCCCCATGTCCGATCTACAAATAGACTTTACAGTGATGCCTAAATCGGGTGGACATCGTTACCTGTTGGTAATTGTGTGCACCTATTCAGGTTGGGTAGAAGCATGTCCTACTCGTACAGAGAAAGCAGGAGAAGTTGTAAGATTCCTGCTACGAGAAATAATACCCCGATATGGACTACCCTGTTCTATAGGATCGGACAATGGTCCAGCTTTTGTTCATCAGTGCCTACAACAACTGACTCATATGCTTGGTATAAAGTGGAGGCTTCATACTGCATATAGACCCCAGAGTTCTGGTAAGGTAGAGAGAATGAATAGAACTATAAAGAACCAGTTGGCTAAAATGTGTCAGGAAACCCAACTTAAGTGGAACGTTCTCTTACCCATAGCTTTATTGCGAATCCGCAGTACCCCTACCAGAAGGATGGGCCTCTCTCCTTTTGAAATCATGTATGGGCGACCACCTCCCGTACTTGGTAACTTAAGGGGGGACTTGAGTCAGTTGGGAGAAGGAATTACCCGGCAGCAGGTTGTAGAGTTGGGTAAGACTATGGAGGAGGTACAGAAATGGGTACAAGATAGATTACCGGTGAATATTTATCCCCCTGTTCATAGTTATCATCCAGGAGATCAAGTGTGGATTAAAGAGTGGAATAATGTACCGTTAGGGCCCAAGTGGAGAGGTCCTTATGTTGTTCTTTTGTCTACCCCTACAGCAATAAAAGTAGCAGAAGTGACTCCGTGGATACATCACTCCAGGGTTAAACCAGCAGCAGTCGATTCTTGGCAAGTTACAGCAGATCCAGAGAATCCCTGCAAGATCCGGTTAAAACGCACTACTCAGTCGGAGTAACGAGGAATTATTGTGGATTACAAATCTTATTGTTACAGGTGTGAGTGAGAAGGCCATAATAAAGCCTGTCCGCTTACCATCACATAGTGTATAAGCCAGGAAAGTCTCGAAGGGACACCTGTGAAGACGAGCAGAACTCCATTCCCTGCAGCCCTCACATCCTGGAAGCTGAGGTTCCATCGCACGGACGAAGACTGAGGATGACGGCGAAAGATGTGCTTTTGATTGTGTTTATTTACATGTGTTTTTATATTCAGGAAGGTAGAGGTACCGACATTCCTAGCTGTGAGGTATGCATTAAGACTACGAGAACAGGTAACCTGAGGTATATGCAAACCAAGGTTAAGTGATGCCTCAAGTAATTGTGAAATATCAGAGGCATCAAAGGGGGGAATGTGATGTAATTCCAGTAAAATACAAGTTTAGCAGGCTAAGATTGCCACAAGGCATATGTATGTATATGTGTTTGTAGTATCAGTTAGTTAATTACACGTAGCTAAGATACTGTCATCACTGTACTGACCAGGTGCAGGAATGTAAGAACTGGAATTACGCGTCCCTCTCCTTTGTATCAGATGAGCCACGTGGTTAGACCGGATGGATGAGTTTAGACTCTATTCATTAAATAGGTTAAGGGTATGTGTGGGTGTAGTTAATTGTGGGAGGAGCTACAGTGCTATATAAGGAATGTACTCTATGTATTCAGTACTCAGACTTTGCTGTATTTTGGTGACGCTAGTCCCTCTGAGTCCCGATCGGTGATCCAATAAAGAATCTCTTCCTTCCTGAAGAAACCTGTGTCCATCTCTCTGTGCTTGGCTTCCGTCAGTTTCTCCGGTATCATAGTCACACGCTGTAACCCAAACATTAAGAGGCTGCGGGGTCTCTAGCAGTAAGGGGGGGGTCTGATCTTATAGTCACATGCTGTAACCCTGTCATTGCTGGGTGAGGGTCTCTAGCAGTAAATAAGGGGGGGTCTGATTTCATGTAGTCACAAGCTGTAACCCTGTAATTGATGGATAATGTGCTACGGCTCTAGCAGTCAGTAAGGGAGTCTGATCTTATAGTCACATGCTGTAACCCTGTCATTGGTGAGAGAGGGGCTGTGGGGGTCGCTAGCAGTAAATAAGGGGGGGTCTGATTTCATGTAGTCACAAGCTGTAACCCTGTCATTGATGGATAATGTGCTACGGCTCTAGCAGTCAGTAAGGGGGTCTGATCTTATCACATGCTGTAAGCCTGGCATTGCTGAGAGAGAGGCTGTGAGGGTCTCTAGCGGTCAGTAAGGGGGTCTGATCTTATTATCACATGCTGTAACCTTGTCATTGCTGGGAGAGGGGCTGCGGGGGTCTGTAGCTAGTCAGTAAGGGGGTCTGATCTTATAATCACATGCTGTAACCCTGGCATTGCTGAGAGAGGGGCTGTGAGGGTCTCTAGCGGTCAGTATTTTCTAGTATATTTTCTATGTGAAGGGCTTCAGTAGTTTATAGCAGTACGCCCCTCTCTTTGCTCACTTTACCCTCACACTTCCTATATCTCACAAACAGCTTTCTCAATGTCCCCTCTCGCCTTGCTATATGTCACCTCCCCTGTTCCCAGTTCTGGTTCCTATCTGATGTTGGTTTTCTTTTATTTCTGTAATAACAGGTGCTGGGTGATAGGCTCGTACAGCACTTCTATGAATATCTTCTTCGTCATCACAAGTTATTTTCATCTAATTATCGGGCAGAGAACAAGCATGAACCGTTTACTGTGCATCATAGTGGAAGGGCTGAGTACAGGGAATCTTATCACTAAAACAGAGATAGTATAGACAAAAACTACATGTATTATAGAAATTGATGTGTTTATAGAAAGGGTAGTGGAATGATAGATAGTGTGTGTTATTTAAAGGGGGTTGTGGAATGACGGATAGCTGTGTGTTTCATAGAGAGGGTAACGGAATGACAGATCGCTGTGTGTTTTATAGAGAGGGTAGCAGAATGACAGCTGTGTGTTTTATAGAGAGGGTAGAGGACTGACAGATAGCTGTGTGTTTATAGAGAGAGTAACAGAATGACAGATAGCTGTGTGTTTATAGAGAGGGTAGCAGAATGACAGATAGCTGTGTGTTTATAGAGAGAGTAACAGAATGACAGATAGCTGTGTGTTTATCGAGAGGGTAACAGAATGACAGATAGCTGTGTGTTTTATAGAGAGAGTAACAGAATGACAGATAGCTGTGTGTTTATAGAAAGGGTAGCTGGATGACAGATAGCTGTGTGTTTTACAGAGAGGGTAGCAGAATGACAGATAGCTGTGTGTTTATAGAGAGGGTAGCGGAATGACAGATAGCTATGTGTTTATAGAGAGGGTAGCGGAATGACAGATAGCTGTGTGTTTTGCAGAGAGGGTAGCGGAATGACAGATAACTGTGTGTTTATAGAGAGGGTAGCTGGATGACAGATAGCTGTGTGTTTTACAGAGAGGGTAGCTAGATGACAGATAGCTGTGTGTTTTACAGAGAGGGTAGCTAGATGACAGTAGCTGTGTGTTTTACAGAGAGGGTAGCTAGATGACAGTAGCTGTGTGTTTTACAGAGAGGGTAGCTAGATGACAGATAGCTGTGTGTTTTGCAGAGAGGGTAGCGGAATGTCAGATAGCTGTGTGTTTATAGAGAGAGTAACAGAATTACAGATAGCTGTGTGTTTATAGAAAGGGTAGCTGGATGACAGATAACTGTGTGTTTTGCAGAGAGGGTAGCGGAATGACAGCTGTGTGTTTATAGAGAGGGTAGAGGAATGACAGATAGCTGTGTGTTTTACAGAGAGGGTAGCTGGATGACAGATAGCTGTGTGTTTTATAGAGAGGGTAGAGGAATGACAGATAGCTGTGTGTTTATAGAGAGGGTAACAGAATGACAGATAGCTGTGTGTTTATAGAAAGGGTAGCTGGATGACAGATAGCTGTGTGTTTTACAGAGCGGGTAGCTGGATGACAGATAGCTGTGTGTTTTGCAGAGCAGATATTATGCATAGCAATCAGACTTATTTTTCTCGATGAGCTGTAATACTATGATAAAAATAGGGAGAAGACAACAATAATGGCTGGCCGAGGATAAAGGGAGTAGCAGTCTATAGTATTTGGACTGCCACATTGCCTTATCCATTGATGGCTGGCTGCGTTATGGATGTTGTACCATTCTCCTGCAATTTGAAAGCCAAAGACTACAATTTGTGCCATCTCACCGTGGCTGTGCTTTGTGGGAGTTGTAATCCTTAGCAGCCATAGGGTTTGTCATCCAGATGAAAAAGTATAATTGGTCCTGTGCAATCTATACACGAATATTATTTTTCATAATGTTAATTACTTAGCCTGTCAGTGTGCAGATGGAGACTCGTGTCACAGGAGATAACACCGTTAATTAAGCTGACATACCCCTTAATTAAGCTTGTCTTTCTAATTGGCCCTGAAATGCTAGCTTTATTGTCAGCCTGCAGACACAGACGGGGTGAGTGCTGAGAGTGCTTTGATGGATCTGTAAAAGATGGGGTGTTTTGACAGGAAATAACAAAAGCCACAGGGTGAACGGATATGACACAGGTTTCTGAAACACGTTATATTAACCCCTCTGTACCCTTGCTGCCACTCCGCACCCGGCAGATCTAAAACCACAAACTGTTCTGACTCCTAGTCCCCTGGGTTATCAGGAATGTCTCTGAGCACGGGTCGCTCTTTTTAAATGGCTGACACTGCTTGATCCATATAAGAAGAGATCTCACAACTGCACAGAAAGTGATCATTTGGGTGACAACTACCATCATCTTAAGCCAGGAATTGAATGCCAATTGTGGTGACATAAATCTGCATCGTAGACAGAGAAAAGTGAATTGTTACTAAAGAAGTAGAGTGGGCTTCTGTGTTAAAATTTATTGTGACAAAATTTTAAATAAAGCTTTCTTAAAAAGAACACCCCACTCCCCAAATAAAAATAAGTTACAATCACTGTTTCGTAGATATACCCCAAATGAAAACATGCACGCATTTAATCATACAATTTTTGATTGGGAGTATATCTTAAAACAGCTTGAAAAGTTGTCTCCAGCATTTGAAAGCCTTCCCCTTCTAACCCCGCCCAGACTTTCTGTTGCTGTCCAATCACAGACTTCCCAATAAAGCTCAGTGAGAAGTCTTTGCAAGGCAGGTGCTCTGGGCAATTGTCTACCTCTTGAACTTTGCAAACCAGGAAGTAGCATGACCTGTTATCTGCTCTATAGCCAGGAGGTGTAACCAGGTTAATTTACAAAAGTGCCAATTTCTGTTGATATCTGTAAAAATGATAAGAGGATACACTCTTAACACATAAAGCATGTAAGCAAGCTAAAGTGCTTTAAAGGTCCAGAGTGCCCGTTTAGTAATTTTATCTTGATTTTATTTGCATATGGAAAATATTCATAAGTCTCTGTGTATTGGGAGTTGGTATGGGAAAAAATAGCATTTTTCACTTCTCTGTTACATTTTATTTTTGCTAAGTAAAATCAACTTAAACAAGCCATATCTTTCTCACCCTTTGTGTCCTTAGATGAGAATTTGCTAAACCTTAAGAGCCCAGGTACAGATACCGAAAAATGTTCCAAGCTAAAATCCCCAGCGCAGCCGCAGGCCATGTAAGTATATCTTATACCATACAATTACCTGCTTAGTATGAAACCTCAGCCCTGTAAGTACCATTGGTACAGATGCCAACGATTCTGCCCATGAAGTGTTAATCTCCGTCGGAGAGATTCTGTTTTTATCCTGCCATGGAAATGCAAGTAAAAAGAACATTCTAGGTTTCTCCCAAAAAAAACCAATGATATTTGTTTCGTAATTAATCAAATAGAGTCATTAAAAAGTTGCAGAAAGCTATTAAACGTACCTGAAGTCCAGGGCCAAGTCAGTCTCCTCCCTGCAGCCTGATCCACCCACAGTGAGATCATGGATCTGTTGTCCAATCAAATGCTTCTCGTAAAGGGGCATTTCAGACTTACGGCCCATGTGATGCATGAGGAACCACCAATCCAATGCTTCTCTATGAGAAGACTAAGCTGTGAAGATCTAAAAAGAATTGAAGATTTTGAGGAAAAAGGGCCTGTGCTGACTATATATTTCTGATCGGAAGTACAAAAGTGATTTTGAACAAAATGTAAACATTGTAGTTTCAGTGAAACAGCCATATTTTACATTATTTGAGAAAAGGTGCAGTATCAATACAGTAACATGAAGTAGTTTGGGTGCTTAGGATGTCCCTTTAACCCCTTAAGGACACATGACATGTGTGACATGTCATGATTCCCTTTTATTCCAGAAGTTTGGTCCTTAAGGGGTTAAATCCATG
The DNA here is from genome assembly GCF_036172605.1 of Pelobates fuscus. Lineage (NCBI taxonomy): Eukaryota > Metazoa > Chordata > Amphibia > Anura > Pelobatidae > Pelobates > Pelobates fuscus. The sequence goes on from NC_086322.1 coordinate 288,807,625, forward strand.
GTTAATACTCAATAACTAATTAACCAACATAACTGCTACAGCTCTATGTTGTGGTTATGCTGCCTATAGTCCCCGAGTGCTGTCCATGGGTTTTAAGACACGCACAGCCTGTCTCTTTTCAACCAACTCGATGATGCGACATTTACACTTCCTCATTATCTATCGATTCTATTCGACATGGATGGCAAATATTGGCGGAGAATGCTGCCGCAATATCACTCAAATAACTTAATTTGCTTAATTTGGTTGAAATAAGCAAAATACACCTCCAATTGTAATTTGCCTACAGCTGACATAAAGCATAAGAACAAATCGCTCATCTAGGAGGTGATAAACGGGTAACTCATCTGTGTAACACGCTCCCTGCTTATGTAAGGGAGTAATATCCTCTTTTAACAGTTGCATAGAAGTCGCTGTGCTAATTCTACCTTACCCAATCACTTCCACTTTCTGTACTCGTAGTGTCACAAAGTATTACCAACACTGCTTCCTATTAACTCTTTGTGAACCAATTTAGTTCATATATCACGCACAGCAACACAGGCTGATGGACAAGACCCTAATAAATAGCGTAATAATGAATGGTAAAACAACATAAACACGATGCACCAGAATGCTAAAATAGAAAAGATGGTACATAGTAAGGTTTTCTAGGTTACAGTGTTACTTAACATTTAATTTTACTTCCCATTTAGATAGACGTAGCTTAGAATGTGCAAACCCAACATTTTCTGCCCAGTGCCTCTTTTGCAAGATCCAACCCCAGCTGTTACAGTCGATTACTATATCATTATGTAATTTTATCTGAAATATTTTATCCGTTATTTAACTAATAGTGTGCCAGCACTGCACACTCAATGAGTGAATGGAATATTTGGGAAACGCTACCTTTACAGGCCCCCTTACCCCCACTGACAAGAGACTAGGCTTCTAAGAATTCATTTTAGTGTCTAATCTGAGAGGAAGGAGATGCGTGAAAGGCTGCATTGTGTATCCTATCTAACCAAGCTTCCCCTGCCATTTCTTTGTGAATTAGGATTCGGGTTGCAGCCCTGCAGGAAGTGTGGTTCAAAGGTCAAAGGTTAGTATGTATTCGCTGCTACCCCATGCTTCCCCTTCTCTCCGTCTGTTTGACCTGCAAGCAGCGTTAAACTTTGGTTTTTCTATCCGCAGTCTTTTAGTGTGAAACCCCCTGTTAGAGAACTCTGCTCTTCCTGCCAGAAGACAGTCTACCCCATGGAGAGACTGGTGGCCGACAAACATATATTTCACAATAGCTGCTTCTGCTGCAAGCACTGCAGTACCAAACTGAGGTAAGTCCCCAAAGATAATCACGAGTTCTCAGTAAAAAGGATATCCGGAAAAGTGTGAATTGTCTGGAATTTAAAGTAAATTTTCAAAGTTTAGACTAGAGTAGACGAATTGGAAAAACTCTCCAAGTCATCTGTTTCCAGTTCGGCTATTTTGGTCTGAAATGTGAAATGAATTAATAATTAACACTTATTGAACAACCCTGTATGTGTGTAGTGGCCGGTACCGGTGCTCAGGGAGGTAGGTGAATGCGGTAAGTACCATTCTGGCTGTCGGTACTTGGGACGTAGGTTGAATGGGTTTAAACGAATGATTCCAAGTAATCTGTGTCTGTAATACATACAGGATAAGTCACTAAAACATGCATTGTTGGGCATTCAAAGTGAATTTAAGGCCAAAATTACCCAAACCGAAAACAAAGCTGACTTTGAGAGATCGGCTATTTTGGCCTACAATTTGAAATCCTGATAGGTCTCACTTTAGTATATAACACTGATAGGTCTTATCAGTCATAGTGTTTGAGAAGTCAGCTTTTTTTTTTAATTAGTTTTTTTTAAAAAAGGAAGTCTTGAAGACAAACAAACAAAAAACAAAAAAAAAGAGAAATAAAAAAAACAATTACTATGTGAACATCGAAGTTCTCCTTTTATGGAAATATGACCTGGTGAGAATGTTGTGTGCATGCGGACGCTGGGTGTCTGGCTCTATGCCAAGACTGTGTGGCAGCGCATGCTCATATGGCTGGTAGGTAGCCTTTTATTGGAACACCTACAACTCCCACGATGCTTTGCATGCCTTTAGAATGACAAAGCATTGTGGAATCTGTAGTTTTAGAACGTCTGGGGATCTACCAGGACAGCCCTGACATATACGAATCAATGGGCATCGCATGAAAGGTGCTGCCTTGCAGTATTTTCATCGTGCAGGCTGTAAATGGTCAATTTTAGAGGAATCCTGAATCATACAAATTGTAAAAGCATGCGCTGCCCAACACGAAGGGGTGATGTCTGGGAAACATCCTACATATTGCTGGGTTTACCATGTTTTTCCAGTGTTGCGCAGTACATGCTTTTGCAAGATGGTTTTTAAAACTACAGATTCCATGAGGCTTTGTCATTCTGAAGGCATGCAAAGCATCATGGGAGTTTTAGTTCTACAACATCTGGGGATCTACCTATTGGGCACCCTTGGTCTAAGTAATGTATGTCCAGGAAAAAGTGTTGGATCTGGCAAACCCAAGTCATATCAAACGGAATCTAGACATTTGCTGGCGTGCACATTATTTAAATTCCATTTCTGTCTGTTTTACAGCAGAGATAAGAGTGTGAAATAGTGTGTACATTATCTGTTAATTGAAGCTGAACGTTGTTGGCTGTGATATGATAGGTGGGTGCATCCTCATGCATCTTGCAGAGTTTTTCATTGCAAACGCAGTGTACGACCCGCGAGCCCTTATTCCTATAGTAAAGGTTTTAGCCATTCTATTTTGTAGGCACTGCGGCAAAATAAATACTTGTTACGTTTAAAGGAATTCTCCAAACCCCTAAACCTCTCCAGGGTGCTGAAGTGCTTTAGGGGTTAACAGTGTCCACCCGTTCACACTTTTTATAAAAGTGCCGATTGCACGAGAAGCTGGCACTTCCTGATTCTTCTTCCGGACTGCTTTATGCCCTTGAAACAAAGTGGAAGGCGATGCTTTTTATAGCGAATCACTGAGTTGAGAATCATTGCTGGCGCAACATTGGATTCCTAGTGAGGCAAAGCACAGCTACAGTGAAGAACCTTATTACTGCTGGATTAAAAGTGACGCTATAGTCACCAAAACAACTTGGGCTTAAGGAAGCAGTTTTAGTGTATAAAGATCGTGCCTCTCAGGTTTCACTGCTCAATTCACTGCCATTTAGGAGTTAAATCACTTTGTTTCTGTTTATGCTGCCTTAGCCACACGTCCCCTGGCTATGATTGACAGAGCCTGCATGAAAAAAAAAAACTGGTTTCACTTTCAAACAGATGTAATTTACCTTAAATAATTGTATCTCAATCTCTAAATTGAACTTTAATCACATACAGGAGGCTCTTGCAGGGTCTAGCAAGCTATTAACATAGCAGGGGATAAGAAAATCTTAATTAAACAGAACTTGCAATAAAGAAAGCCTAAATAGGGCTCTCTTTACAGGAAGTGTTTATGGAAGGCTGTGCAAGTCACATGCAGGGAGGTGTGACTAGGGTTCATAAACAAAGGGATTTAACTCCTAAATGGCAGAGAATTGAGCAGTGAGGCTGCAGGGGCATGTTCTATACACCAAAACTGCTTATTTAAGCTAAAGCTGTTTTGGTGACTAGTGTCCCTTTAAGTTAACTCCCTTCTTTTTTCATTTTACAGGCAACGTGTTCTAATTAGTATATTAATAAAATACTTTTTTGTTAGAACGGTAGTGCTCCTCTGAATGATAGACTGTAATTTCACTTTACAAATAAATACTGTTTGGTGGCTACCAATTCTAGATTGAAACTAACCCTTTGAGTGCTGGTGGTATGCCCAAAACAATGCTTTACATACGGTACATACTGCAAACTGCCCCTATCCTCACACCATCTATCTTTGTATTTCACAGCCTGGGCAGCTACGCAGCCCTCCACGGAGAATTTTACTGCAAACCTCACTTCCAGCAACTCTTCAAGAGCAAAGGGAACTATGATGAAGGTTTTGGACGTCGACCTCACAAAGACCTCTGGACCCATAAAGAGCAAGACGCCTCGGGAGACAAAGCTCTCTGAGAGGCTACGCAATATTTAACACCCAGGGTTTTGCCCTTCACCCAAAATGCACCTTGGGTGGGGTCACTGTGCCTCAGCTGAGTGCATATTTTGATGCAGATGAAGGCACTTTCTATAGGATGTAGCTTGGTGTAGTTACCCTCTTCCCCGCTGGAGGGGGGCATCTCACAAGATCACTTTTAAATGACTAAAAAAATATCACATTCCGCCCTGAATTCCTTAATAGGACGAAGACTATGTAGGGATCAGGCAATGCTGTGTATAGATCTTTTTAAGTATCCCAATTCAAGGGTACAGTTGCTTCATTTTTTTTTATTTTTTTTGTGGGGCTAGGTGATCCCTTGTTAAAGACATGAGAGTTATAAGGGAACCTGGTTGTTCATAGCGTCACTTGCCATAAATACAGGGACAGGCTTAAAACAAAGCGATCAGGGATCATCGAACTCCCATCAACTTTTTCATATATATATATATATATATATATATATATATATATATATATATATATATATATATGTGTGTGCAGATTTGAGGAGGGGCTGGTGGGAGAGTTGCACAGTGGTATAACAGCATGGTAGATCATTAGATTCACCCTTACAGGGACCGTATCCCACGCTCACCATGTGGAAGACAAACAGAAATGTTAATCATTTCAAACTTAAAGGGGCAGGAGGGATTGTATTCTTGTGACATCCTGACTTTGCCAAAAGTAAAACGATTTACAGTACTTACAGTGGACATATATGTCCTAATCACTTTTACTGTAATAGTTTAAAAAACGGCTGGATGGACAGATTTTCATCATACAAGCCTGAATCTCAAACTCAGTACTTCCATTACGTCCATCTTCCTCGTGCCCGCCCCCCCACCCAGCCTAATCCAAAAATGACCTTACTATTACAACTCTGCTTATGAGAGAATGGAACTACATGTTATGATGCGGTCATAGCCATAGGGAGGCTATAGGACATATCAGTCGTGAGTTACTTTTTATAAGCTGCAGGTTCGTTTACAGACTGTTTTAACTGCGTTAATACTTTCCATGAGGTCTGATTGTAAAATAAACACATCTCGAGGATCCACTGTACCCAGTTTTGTGCCTTTGTCCTGATGTAATCAGAATCAGTGTCTGGGTTTCCACCCGGCCCTTCCCAGAATTAAAGCTAAATTAATCGATTTCAACCAAAATCTCGCATTGTGATTGCCACTGCCAGCTAACGGCTTACTGAAGAAAAAAAATAAAAATATAGATTTTAAAAAATTGCAACATAAAGGCAGGTCTGCTGCAGATCATTACACCCCATTAATTAAAGGGGCATATATTTGTTGTTGGAATTATATATAGGTTTCCTATCGAAAACATTCTTACTTTTTTTTTTAAATGTACAGCTTTAAGTAGTCCGTTTAAAACCCACCGTTCTGTTCCATCTAGGTTGTCGATTTTGTATAAAACATTATTTTAGAGCAGTATTTTTCAACATGTTACACTTTGATCTCCCCCCATCACATTTTAAGAAATCTATTTGTAGTAATGCTTTACTGTGCAAAAAAAACAAAAAAAAAATGTAGAATAAAAAAAAACTGCATTGTGATCAATGAGCATGGGGAGTTAAATTACGTGAAATTGTTTAATGAAAAAGACGAAGAAAATTTTTTAAAAAAAAACTTCTTTGGCAGTGTGTTTTGTCCACTGTTATCACAAAGTTGCTAGTCCGTCCGATGCATACAGGTACCGGACAAATACAATTACAAATACTCTATATTTTGCCACAGTATAGAGAGAAATTTTAGATTTGAATGCATGATACAGCTAACAGCACATGTAATAGGGGAACACTGACCCCTAGTGTTGCATGGAGTAACTGAAGCACACAATCTATAATCACAGGGGTGGCCTGCTGACAGCGGTCACTGGCTGTCATAAACCTCAGGTTTAGCATTTGTTTCTCAGCAGATCTAAAAGTAAAAAACGGTTTTACTTACTGTACATCGTTGTTTGCCTTTCTCTGCCTTATGCAGCTCCTTGCACCTAACTGGCTCCGTGCCTTAGATGTATATTAGTGGGGCTGTCTCGTCCAAGGCATTAACTCTTTTTTTCTGTGCTAGCAAGAGGTGACTGTTCAGTGATACAGGGTAAATTACATTAAAGAATTTGCTGTTTTGATCTAAGCCTTGTGTCTTTATTACTGTGTATTAAGAAGAAGTGAGAGGGATGTGTCCCGGTGTCTGTGTATTAGGAGGAGGTGGGAGGGATGTGTCCCGGTGTCTGTGTATTAGGAGGAGGTGAGAGGGATGTGTCCTGGTGTGTCTGTATTAGGAGGAGGTGAGAGGGATGTGTCCCGGTGTCTGTGTATTAGGAGGAGGTGGGAGGGATGTGTCCCGGTGTCTGTGTATTAGGAGGGGGCGAGAGGGATGTGTCCCGGTGTCTGTGTATTAGGAGGGGGCGAGAGGGATGTGTCCCGGTGTCTGTGTATTAGGAGGAGGTGAGAGGGATGTGTCCCGGTGTGTCTGTATTAGGAGGAGGTGAGAGGGATGTGTCCCGGTGTCTGTGTATTAAGAGGAGGTGAGAGGGATGTGTCCCGGTGTCTGTGTATTCGGAGAATGTGAGAGGGATGTGTCCCAGTGTCTGTGTATTAGGAGGAGGTGAGAGAGATATGTCCCGATGTCTATGTATTAGGAGGAGGTGAGATGGATGTGTCCCGGTGTCTGTGTATTAGAAGGAGGTGAGAGGGATGTGTCCCGGTGTCTGTGTATTAGGAGGAGGTGAGAGGGATGTGTCCCGGTGTCTGTGTATTAGGAGGAGGTGAGAGGGATGTGTCCCGGTGTCTGTGTATTAGAAGGAGGTGAGAGGGATGTGTCCCGCTGTCTGTGTATTAGGAGGAGGTGAGAGGGATGTGTCCCGGTGTCTGTGTATTAGGAGGTGAGAGGGATGTGTCCCGATGTCTGTGTATTAGGAGAATGTGAGAGGGATGTGTCCCAGTGTCTGTGTATTAGGAGGTGAGAGAGATATGTCCCAGTGTCTGTGTATTAGGAGGAGGTGAGAGGGATGTGTCCCGGTGTCTGTGTATTAGGAGGAGGTGAGAGGGATGTGTCCCGGTGTCTGTGTATTAGGAGGAGGTGAGAGGGATGTGTCCCGGTGTGTCTGTATTCGGAGGAGGTGAGAGGGATGTGTCCCGGTGTCTGTGTATTCGGAGGAGGTGAGAGGGATGTGTCCCAGTGTCTGTGTATAAGGAGGTGAGAGAGATATGTCCCGATGTCTGTGTATTAGGAGGAGGTGAGAGGGATGTGTCCCGGTGTCTGTGTATTAGGAGGAGGTGAGAGGGATGTGTCCCGGTGTCTGTGTATTAGGAGGAGGTGAGAGGGATGTGTCCCGGTGTCTGTGTATTAGGAGGAGGTGAGAGGGATGTGTCCCGGTGTCTGTGTATTCGGAGGAGGTGAGAGGGATGTGTCCCGGTGTCTGTGTATTCGGAGGAGGTGAGAGGGATGTGTCCCGGTGTCTGTGTATTCGGAGGAGGTGAGAGGGATGTGTCCCGGTGTCTGTGTATTCGGAGGAGGTGAGAGGGATGTGTCCAGATGTCTGTGTATTAGGAGGAGGTGAGAGAGATATGTCCCGATGTCTGTGTATTAGGAGGAGGTGAGATGGATGTGTCCCGGTGTCTGTGTATTAGAAGGAGGTGAGAGGGATGTGTCCCGGTGTCTGTGTATTCGGAGGAGGTGAGAGGGATGTGTCCCGGTGTCTGTGTATTCGGAGGAGGTGAGAGGGATGTGTCCCGGTGTCTGTGTATTAGGAGGAGGTGAGAGGGATGTGTCCCGGTGTCTGTGTATTAGGAGAATGTGAGAGGGATGTGTCCCGGTGTCTGTGTATTAGGAGAATGTGAGAGGGATGTGTCCCGCTGTCTGTGTATTAGGAGGGGGCGAGTGGGATGTGTCCCGGTGTCTGTGTATTAGGAGGTGAGAGGGATGTGTCCCGGTGTCTGTGTATTAGGAGGAGGTGAGAGGGATGTGTCCCGCTGTCTGTGTATTAGGAGGGGGCGAGAGGGATGTGTCCCGGTGTCTGTGTATTAGGAGGTGAGAGGGATGTGTCCTGGTGTCTGTGTATTAGGAGGAGGTGGAATATCCTACAGAAGGATGTCTAATTTAGATATTACCTAGTTAAAGTAACACCTCACCTATATTAGGTGCAATGTTTTATGTCTTGTAATAAAGCTTTTTTTTTTTTTTTTTTAACTGTGTTTTACTTATTTTTAATTTGATTAATTAAATATTGAAATCTACGCTGCTATCTATCCGATAGCTGGAAGGCTACATGTAAATCATCATTATAAACATTTGACACTTTATTGTACTGGCATGGTCAAATATAACTCCTGGGAAGCCCCAAATTTGTTGGTTTTGTTAAAGAATGATTCTACTTTTCCTTGATGTGTAACCTGCAGTTTGACAAAGAGTAGAGGTTTAGTCACGCTCTTCCCTCCTTCCAACATTGTGTTCTGGCAACGTTGCATCATTGACTGCCTGTGTCTACATTTGCGCAATCCCAGTGTGCTGGGCATGCAGGTGATTTCATCCGGGGCAATGATTTCTTTTTTTTTTTTTTTGTAAATCTGTTTATTGAGAGATTCATGAATGCATCAAAATCAAGCGGTTAGGACTCGCAGGTCCAGCATTGCTGATCAAACAACATATGTAAACGGTTAAACATTATTAATGGGTGGTTAACAGAGGATCAGCGGCGATCAATGCAGTGTTATACATACAGTGACAAGGAGAAGAAAAGAAAAAACAAACGTGGGTAACCCCGCGTAATAAACTCTTTATACACTGAATCCCGGGGCGTTATGCAGTATTCAGGAATGGGCGGTGTCCGGGAGGACCTGCCCTTGTGTGCAATACTCAGTGTAGGAATCTACCTTACAGTGCGCTCGACTTTATTATCTATTTGGAGAGTAAGGTATCCGAAAATTAGCGAGCTAGCAGTGTCAATGCCAGAACAAAACCCTGGATATAATAAGGATAGCTGCAGGTACTGAGGTGAAAACCCCAGATCTTGAGTTAACCTGGGAGTTGGGTCCTATGACTAACAGTAGCTTCGTATTTGACACATCGACAAGCCCCATCATCCCAGCATTGGGTTAGGCCTATAGGTCATCACGTGTCGTTGCATCTGAGATATGGGGGGGGGAAGCGTAAGGGATTTCACTCTCTCGAGCATCATCAGAGGTGTGCATTGTGGTGTGTGTTGTGGGTGCTATTGTTATATGAGGAGAGATTGTATCGTGAGTGCGTCACATCTGGGACCTACGTCTCGGTGGGTGTTGTCTCGCCATAAGGCAGTTGACTACCACATCTAATAGCCAGATGTTTCAGAGCCCCCCATGGGTGTTCGCTAACTTCTGGTAATTTCGTGTGTATGTCTCAAGTCACCTCTTCGTGTTTAAGGAATTAAGTGTGTAGTCGTTATCTTACAGTAGGTGTCTAGGAGACTCCTCCGGACCGATTCCGGAACCCCGGTCACCGACAAGAGGGGTAGAGGAGGGGGTGAAAAAGGATAGGATGGATGGGATAGTCAGGGTGTTGTCTCTTCTGCCTAGCTCGGGACGACGCGTGCCCCCGTCGGGCCCCCCGATATGCCCCCAGTACCACGGCATCGTGAGATATACATAAACCACAGCGACCAAACCTCCGTATGTTTTGTTTCCCTGCCAGTTAGGGCAGAGTAGGCTGCTTCGGCACCCTGTATCTCCTCTACTCTGCGAATCCATTCGGATTTGGAAGGTACATCAGATGTTTTCCAATGGGCTGGAATGTTGGCTTTGGCGGCGTTGAGCAGGTGCCGCAATATCGACTTCTTGTACGAGGAGACTGAGGACGTTGTGATGTGTAGTAAAGCGAATTCTGCAGTCCAGTCTGGGATATCCCCCAGGATCAGTATGATTGTTTCCCTGATCATCTCCCAGTATGGGGTTATAGCCTTGCAGTCCCACCATATGTGCAGGACTGTTCCGCGCGTCTCTTGACACCTCCAGCATACAGAGGGTATGGAGGGGAATATGCGGTGCAATAAAGCCGGCGTCCTATACCAATGGGAAATGAGTTTATAATTCACCTCTTGGTAATAAGAACTCATGGAGCTCTTATGTTGCCATAATAATGCTGTATCCCACTGTTGTACCGTGAGAGATTTTCCAAGTTGTTCCTCCCATTGTCTTTTGAATGTCTGTGGTGCTTCTGCATGATTGGTCAGGAGGTGCTGATATAAGACGGAGATGGCGTGTTCCACCACAGTACCCCGGTCGCAGAGGCGCTCAAACCATGTGAGGGTTCTATGTAGTTTTTCTTTATGTGGTAATGTTTCATAAAAGTGCTGTAGTTGGAAGTAACGGAAGCAGATGAGAGGCGTTCGTGATCTGTCGCCCAACAGCGAGGGCAAAGTCCTCAGCCCCCCACCCTCCAGAACTCTATGTATCGGTATGTATGTCCCTATGTCCTGTAAGGGCCAGGCTATGGGGGGAAGTCCCCCACCTATGGCCTCATTATACGTGAGCGGGAGCATCGGGCTAGGGGATGGGGATATGTGGTCCAGCTGTCTCACAGATCTCCATCCCACCAGGGTTTGGAAGACCAGTCCCTCCACTGGGAGGTGGACCGGTGAACGTCCCGGGGTGCCCCATATTCGTTTTTCCAGTGTCGGACCAATAAGACCTCTATCCAGTACCACCCAATGCTTGGCGGAGGACGTTACATGCCAGTCTAGGATGCGTTGCATGATCGTGGCCTGATAGTACTTTCTAAAGTCGGGCAATGCCAGTCCACCCTGGATTCTAGGTCGGCAGATGATTTCGTGTCGGATCCGAGATCGACCGCCTCTCCAGACGAACTTGAGCACCGCCGTCTTCAGGGTAGAGAAGAAGACCGGCGGTATAGCAAGAGGTATGGTCTGCATAAGGTACAGAACCCGCGGAAGAATGTTCATCTTGATTACCGCGACTCTGCCGTGCCATGTGATGTGCGGGTGCGCCCACCTGGTGAGGTCCGAGAGTACGGTCTTCAATAAGGGTGCGAAGTTGTGTTGATAAATGCTATCCGGGTTCTCAGACACCCAAACCCCCAGGTACCTCATCTTGTCACGACACCAGTGAAATGCGAACTCTGTCTCCAAGGAACGGAATTCCTCTGCGGGGAGCGTGATGTTCAAGACCTCGCACTTCGAGACATTGAGCTTAAATCCGGATATCTGCCCGTATCTATCGAGTTCCTGGAGGAGGCACGGCAACGTGATCCTGGGATTGCGGACAAAGAAGAGGAGATCATCCGCGTACGCTGCCACTTTGTGTTGTACCCCCTTCCAGTCATACCCCTGAATGTCTGGGTTACTGCGAATCGCTTGTAATAGAGGTTCCAGGGAGAGAGCGAACAGTAAGGGCGAAAGCGGGCATCCCTGTCGGGTTCCGTTGTTGATCGCGAAGTCCCCAGTCGTGGCCCCATTAACCCGCACAGATGCTCGTGGCCTGCTGTATATCGCGGATATCCAAGCAAGGAGTCTGCCCGCAGCCTTGTAATCGGAGGGTCTCCAGCATATATGCCCAGTTGACTCGGTCGAATGCCTTTTCGGCATCGGTCGATAACAAGAGCAACTGTGTCCCCAACCTCCTCGCGTGGTGCTGAATGGAGAAAAGTCTCAATGTGCTATCTCGGGCCTCCCTACCCGGAATGAAGCCCGTCTGGTCAGGGTGTATAAGGTCCGGAAGTAAATGTTTAAGACGGGTGGCTATAACCTTCGTGAACAGCTTGGCATCTACGTTTAATAAGGAGATCGGCCTATAGCTACCACAGTGTAAGGGGTCTTTCCCCGGTTTCAGTAAGACCGTGATGGTGGCAGCCAAGGATTCCGTCCCCAGGATTCCTCCCTCTCCAACTGCGTTGACCGCCTTAGAAAGCCAGGGCAACAGTATATCCGTAAAACACTTGTAGTAACCCGTGGGGAAACCGTCTGGTCCAGGGGCCTTGCCCGTTTTGGAAGCCTTAAGGGCCGCAGCTAGTTCTTCCATGGATATCGGGGCATCCAAAAGTGTAGCTGATTCCGGGTCGATCACCTTGGTGATCGTTCCGGCCAGATATTCTCGTGTCGCGTTGCGTACCCTCGAGTCTGTAGAGACTCCAGTAGGACCATAGAGGTTATACAATCGTTCGTAATATAGTCGAAACTCTTCCGCAATTCTCTGCGGGAATGGGGAAACTTCTCCGGAGGTCAGCTGGATCTTGAACGATGAATTTGTCGTTGGGGCTGGGGGCCCTTTAGCAGTCTCGCCAGATATTTGCCCCCCTTATTGGCGTGCGTGTAGTAGAAGCACTTTGTGCGTTGAACCGAGCTAAGATGCCTTTTAAGGATAAGGTCCTTCAGTTTCCTCCTTTGCTCCATTAGTTCGCCATATGTGGCGTTAAGTTGGGAGCGTTTATGTTGGCTTTCTAGAGTAGAGATAGCAGCATAGACTTCAACCATGTCCTGCATATGGGCCTTACGCTTCTGGGACGCAATGCGTATGAGTGTGCCCCGGATTACACTCTTGTGAGCCTCCCAGATGGTGATCGGGGAAGACTCCGGGGTGTCGTTTTCTCGGAAGTATTGGTCCAGTTCCTGTTGGATTTGCATTTTAACGCCCGGATCCATTAATAAAGACGGATTGAGCCTCCAGGTCCAGGTCTTCAGTCTGTAGAGGGGTGAGTTCAGCTCTATCCCGACTGAACCATGGTCTGACCAGGTGGTTGTTCCTATGTCGGCCCCGCGGAGATGGGAGAGTCCTTCCCTTGCGATGAAGATATAATCTATACGTGAGTAACGATTATGGAGTGCGGAGTAATAGGTATAATCTTTTGTCGAGGGATGAAGGGCCCTCCAGCAATCTACTAGCCGAAGGGAATCGAGTGACTGCCGGATTGTCCTAATGTTGCGTTGTGGTATACAGCTATGACCCGTGGAGGAGTCCAGGGTCGGGTCTAGTGGGGCGTTGAAGTCCCCTCCCACCACCAATATCCCATCTGTGAAGTCCTCCAGTTGGAGTAAGACATTGCGAATGAATGCTGCTTGCCTTTTGTTGGGGACATATATAGTTGCTATAGTGTAAATCTTATCCGCTATGACGCCTTTGAGGAAGAGATACCTCCCCTGAGAATCCTGAACACGTTCCAGTTCTTTAAAATCCAGTTCCGTCGCAATTAATATAGCTACACCAGCTTTGTGAGCTGTAGGGTGGTTGCAGAAGTAGTTGACAGGATAGTGTCTACTCTGTAGTCCAGGTGCCGATCCCTCCTTGAAGTGCGTTTCCTGCAGCAGGGCGACTGAGATGTGATTCTTTCTCATTTCCCGCAGCAGGTGCGTGCGCCTTTCCGGGATGTTAAGTCCCCTGCAGTTCTGGGTGAGGAATCTCAGAGGTGCACTTTGAAATGCCATAATCACCTATACGTCCCGGCAGGGTTCCCAAATGAAGGAGGGCCGGGTAGTATCCCCAAGATGCAGAGGGCCAAGGGCAATCGCGCACCCGAGGTATGGGGCCGGCCGGTGGGCGGCAAGAAAAGAGCAGGGGGTGAGAGGGGGGGGAGGACGTATGGAAGGGAGGGCGAGGGTGAGAAAGAGGGGGAAGAGTGGGAGATAGTAGAGGTTGGTAGCCGGTGAACCGAAGTCGGTACAGGGGGGTTAGGCTAGCAGTGTCTTGTGTATGTATAGGGAGTCGTGTAACTGTATGTAGGTCACTTCCCCGATCCCAGTAAGCTACCCGAGGTAGAATCCCTTCAACAGGGTGAGGGGGGAGACTCGCGCGGTAACCGGGTACGGCAGAGGGTATCTCCGGGACCAGCCCAGGAGTCCAATTTCCTACCGTCCGGTCACCAATCAACTAGCGCGAGTGTAAATTATAGAGAACGTGGGTCAAGCCCCAGCCAAGTGAGACGTCAGAGAGTCGATGGGTCAAGTACGAGGTCATCCGCTCCACCGAGCCCCCTAGTTAGAGTTCTAAATAAACAATATCAACATGTAAACAGTACGCGTCACAAATGGAGCGAGCAATTAATAACATCAAACATTATGGTCATATATACATTGCCCCCCAAGATAAAATATATGGAGCCCCTTGATGCCCACATATCCACCTCTAGCTTCCGGGAATCCTGTGCCCTATGTGTCCCCGGGTGACAGCAAGGTCAAGTGCGTCGCCGGGGGGGGGGGGAGGAATTTCTCGGGGTCACCATTACACTAAATGATTAGGGTTGAGTGTAAACGCTGCATGCGCTGTTATGGACCAGTAGGCCTACGATGTAGCGGTAAGCCATGCAGGCGTCTCACCAACCGGGGAGGAGGAGAGGGGGGGACCACATCAAAGGACCTTGGTTGAGTACAAGAGTTGTACGCGCTGTTACGCGCCAGTGGGCCCAGGGTGTAGCGGTGGGTCATGCAATCGTTCCAACAGCCGGGGAGGAGGGGGGGGTGGGGGGGGGTGGGGCTGGGGATGTGGTGAGATGGGGCTACGGGCTTCTATAACATTCCGTTCTAACATAGTTGAAAATGTACGTGGGTACGGACCTTAGGTGAGGTGCAGACACAAAATCAGCAAAACATTACATTGTATATTAAAGCTTGAAATGCAATTCCCGTTACCCCCCATCTCCCCCCCAAAGCGAACCAAGAAGGAACCAACAGTCCCCTTGTTGTCCCTGACAAGAAGGAGTCCCCCACAGCAGCTGAACATTCAACCCCAAGCAGTCTGCGCTTGGGTGAAACTCATGGGGGATGCCCTCCACAAGACAATAGGTGCGGATACATTGCAATACCCCCCTTTTCCCCCCACCCCAAGGCAAGGTGAACCCGTTCTAGCTTGGAAAGAGTTGGCGGTTGGAGATAGACACAGGTCGGTGCCATAACCCCCATGGGACCCTCGCTTGTGTCAGAGATAGGAACAGTATCCCCACCCAAACTGTATGTCCCATTTCCCCCCCTCCCAAAGCCCATATCCCTTTGTTTAGTGCCCAAAGTACAGAGTACCTGAAACGGAGTGATAAATCAAACCTGCTTCTTGTAGACTCTGGGAGGCGAAGTCGGGTAATTGGCAGCAGCTTAAAGGATCACATCGTGGTCGGGCAGGAAGGGCATTTGAGATGTAGAGGGCGCAAACAAGGAAAGCCGTCTCGGGTCGGTACCAAGCGGTGCATGGGTCCTGGCTGGCCTCCGGTGTCACTCCTCCGGAGATAACGGATCTCCGCGGCTTCCCACATGTTGAACAGGGGGCATTCTCCCACCCCGATTTCTGGGTCCCCTTTGCGGTCTTGGCGGCGGGTTCAGTGGACCCAGGATCCAGTCAGAGACCGGCGGTGAGGGTAGGCCTAATTCTCCCATGAAGCGTGGTACCTCTTCTGGCCACCTTAGCGATATCCAACGGTTTTGATGTCGGACTTGCAGGGAGAAGGGGAATCCCCATTTATAAGGTATGTTGCGGTCTCTTAGTATTGTAGTGACCGGTCGTAAGGCCCTCCTGGCTTCAAGAGTCATCGGGGAAAAGTCATTATAGAGGGAAACCTGGGTCCCCCGGAAGGGCCAGGACTGCCGTTCCCTGGCCTTCAGCATTATGGCGTTTTTCATTGGGAACGAGTGTAGGCAGCAGATAAGATCGCGCGGTCCCTCCTCGACCGAGCGGGGTCGCAGGGCTCTATGTGCCCTCTCAAACTCAATTTCTGCCGGGGGAGACGGTTGCAGGAGAGAGCTAAAGAGATCCGTGAGTGTGGCCACTGCATCTTCCGGTCCCTCAGCTTCTGGAACCCCACGGACCCGTATGTTGCACCTTCTCCCCCTATTGTCAACATCCTCCATCTGTCGGCGTAGGGAGAGCAACATCTCGCCCTGGCGCGCCACCACGGTGTCAGTGGCCGTCACCCTGGTTGTAAGGGCCTCATTCGCTTCCTCCATTACAGTGATGCGGCCTGCCTGCGCGGTGAGGTCGTTGCGCATCTCCGCTATCTCGGATCGCAGGGTATCCTGGATTGCAGCAATAATGGTTTGGAGGTCAGCTTTGGTTACTGCAGAGTCTTTTAGGTCCCGCAGGGAAGCTTCAATGCGGCTCAGGGCTGGCACCTCCATGTCAGGAGCTGGTGTAGTAGGCGCCGCCATTTTGGGGCTAGGGGGGCCTCCGCTCGATCCCTGTTGTGGCTGTAAGAAGCCGTCCAGCGGTCCCTGTTGCGAGCTTTTAGGGGTCTGGGGATGTTCCGGGCGTTTTGTGCGCCCCATGAGGTCAGTTAATGTGCGCTTATTCGGCTATTCGGGGTCCGGTGGAGCGGAGCACTTTCCTCACGCGGCCATCTTGGTCAGAGCCGGAACCACGCCCCTCCGGGCAATGATTTCTGGCATCAACTATCTTAGAAATTCTAAGATGGTGGCACTGTAAAAGAAGACCCAGCAGGATTTGCACAAAACGGTAAGTAGCACTGGTACTCGAGAGCCACTAAATGCTGTATGGGCGGAGAGGGATACACAGATGGAGATGATACAGAATTGGGTGACAGAGCCTATTTACAGGAACATTCTAAGAACCATAACCACTACAGCCCACTGTAGAAGTTATGGTGCCAGACCTTCTCAGACGTAACCCGATTATAAGTAGTCAAGACATATTACAATAGTTTGACTTCCTATGTAAGGTGCACCGGGTGCCTCTCTTTGTCTACATCTGACAGCAAGGCTTAGCTCATAGACTGAGAGCGATTAGTTGACAATTTCAGCCAATAAGCTAGCCCTGCACAGCTTAGCTCCTAAGCAGCAACTTCCGGGTCATTTGTAGCTGCAGTGGAGTTGGGGAGAGGTGCACGGCAGACTAAAATGTCTAAACCGTTCTAAAAGTTTGACTGCTTACTATGTGGGGTGTGGGCAGGGAACTCCTGATACCATAACCACAACAGCAACGGAACATCACATGAAAAAGAGGTTAACACAAGTTGTAGGTGATTTTCAGTTGCTTCATTCAGAGGTGTTCCAGAGAAGAAGAGACAGTTCCCATTTAATAAATAAAAAACTCCTCTTTAAATCATTCCCCTCTCACAGCCTGACCTACCTTTTTATTTTACGACACTGCTGTACTTAATGTTGTCAGCTGGGTGTTCACGACCGAAAGATGACAGTGGAACTACACCTGCCAGGAAACACTTGATGGGGCAATAAAGCACTCCATTATGGGACACATTTAACAGTGTTGTAGGAGAAAACTTGGCACCTGAAGTCATTTCCTGGTTAGGCAAGAGCGCTCTGCAGAAGCTGCACAGTGTGCGATGTGATCACCTTTACAGTTCATTTTCATAAAATAAATTAAAATGAAACTGCATTCTGAAGTGTACTTTTAATTAATTTGTGCCTATTCAAATTTGTTTTTTTTGAGCAAAACCACAAGATTATGAAGACTCACACTCTCTTGAGCACCACATGCAGAACAATAATTAATTAGCTGAGGAAAAATTAAATGCAGGTTTTATTTCAAAATTTGAGTTCAAGGAGAGTTAATACAACAAAATGAACTGTTAACAGCGCTAGGTGTAAAATTCTTTCACTGCCTTTAGTGCCTTTAGACTGGATGAACATCATGGCAAATTGTCCACCAAAAGCTGCTGTGCCAAAGATTAACCATCATGCCGCTATAATGCTCGATGTCCCTTAGTGAAAAAGTGGCTTTCCTTAATTGGTGTGTAGCTTATAGGGCAGGGGTAGGCATCCTTCGGAAGCCAAGATGTGGACAACATCTCCCATGATGCTTTGCCAGCATTAAAGAGCTGTAGTGCCAAAGGTTGACTATCCCTGCTATAGACCAACATAGCTGGTAATCTGCACCAGACTAAGTGAAAACCCATTAACTTGACTTGAAAGTTAACAGCACCCATGTCTGGTCCATCATATCCTCAATCTGACATGATACATAAATCTGTGCTGGTGGAAGGGGTGCCAGGTGACTGTCCCACCCAGGGACTGGACCACAGCCTGTATTCCAAATCTGGGCTGTATTATTATTATTTATATAGCGCCATCAGATTCCATAGCGCTGTACAATGGGTACAGATTTTCTCACCTGTTAAATGACACAACTCATAGCAATAATTTAAAGGCTGCATGTAAGGTAGATAAATGGTAAATATCTTCTAAGTCTTGTGTTTTTTCTCCAGCTAAGTGTTTTAACAGGGTTGTACCCAGGCTATGTCACAATTAATGGATACAACCCACAATAAGGTCATAAATCCCAGCTGGAATTACGATAAGAGATGTTTAGATCTCGGTTTGATGAGCTTTCTGTTTATAATTTCCATGGTTCCCTTACAACTCAGCCGTAATCGTTGCGTATTAGGAGACATCAATGTATACAAATCGAGAACGACCCCAAAGAATGCAAAGCAAATGTATTAATATAAACAATCTTTTTTTATTGTAAATAAAAGCAAAATAAAAAACGGAATACATTGGAAGGGCTCTGCACTGCAAGCCCTACGTCAGTATATATATATTTATAGAGATTTATACAGTAAATTGGATATTTCTTTTGGCACTATTTCACCCTTGCTCAAAGGACGAAAAAAATAAAATAAAAAAATGAAAATAAAATACATATCTATTTAATAGGTGCACGAACATGTAACTTGTCCACAGCCATTAAAGCAATATGGTGGAAACACACCCGTTGCATCATGGGTACATTTCCACATGTTGTTCCGTATAACAATACAGAGTATGTACATTCCCAGTTAACATACAGAGAAAACAACCTTTAATAAAAACGTCTGTAGTTTACTTCCGTTGCTTTGGTGAATAGAGAAGCCTGGATTACACAGAGAAGACACATGAAAACTTGATTGCTATGAGTGTTTTAAATACATTCCCGATTAAATATAGCATTCATTTATATGGTTATTAAAAACCCATAGATTTTGAGAAGCACTGAAACGCAGGACATGTAAAACGTAAGGACGGGTACATTGTCTGCTAGTGACAAAATGGCGAAAGGACGGGGTGCAGCCAAAACAAAAATCTTAAACTACAGGGAATGTGCTTTAAAAAAAATTACATCTCGTGGTTCACACATTATATCACATAGATTTCAAAATGCCGTACTATTTCCTAAAAATGATTCCAGGTGGCAAGGGTCTCCATCCAAATACATGGTGACAGATGGAAGAAATTCGATATTGAGTGTACTCTAACTACAGCGTGCCAAAAGAATGCAAGGGGATGTAAGGCCAGTCCAACCAACACGGTGTCAGAGGAAGGTTAGGAGATACAGATCCTGTCCTTCCAACTACAGGGAGAAAGACAGACGCTATGGGACACTGAGCCTATTCTTCTAACGGCAGGGTGACACAGAACCTGTGGGAATAAAGCCTGCATTTCCAATGGCAGGGTTACACAGAACCTGTGGGAATAAAGCCTATCTTTCCAATGGTGGGGTGACACAGAACATGTAGGGACTGGATTCTGTCCTTCCAATGGCGGGGTGACACAGAACATGTGGGGACTGGATTCTGTCCTTCCAATGGCGGGGTGACACAGAACATGTGGGGACTGGATTCTGTCCTTCCAATGGCAGGGTGACATAGAACCTATGGGGACTGGATCCTGTCCCTCCAATGGCAGGGTGACATAGAACCTATGGGGACTGGATTCTGTCCCTCCAATGGCAGGGTGACATAGAACCTGTGGGGACTAGATTCTGTCCTTCCAATGGCAGGGTGACATAGAACCTGTGGGGACTAGATTCTGTCCTTCCAATGGCAGGGTGACATAGAACCTGTTGGGACTAGATTCTGTCCTTCCAATGGCAGGGTGACACAGAACCTGTGGGAATAAAACCTATCCTTCCAATGGCGGGGTGACACAGAACATGTAGGGACTGGATTCTGTCGTTCCAATGGCGGGGTGACATAGAACCTGTGGGGACTAGATTCTGTCCTTCAAATGGCAGGGTGACATAGAACCTGTGGGGACTAGATTCTATCCTTCCAATGGCAGGGTGACATAGAACCTGTGGGGACTGGATTCTGTCCTTCCAATGGCAGGGTGACACAGAACCTGTGGGGACTAGATTCTGTCCTTCCAATGGCATGGTGACAGAACCTATGGGGACTAGATTCTGTCCTTCCAATGGCAGGGTGACATAGAACCTATGGGGACTAGATTCTGTCCTTCCAATGGCAGGGTGACACAGAACCTGTGGGAATAAAGCCTATCCTTCCAATGGTGGGGTGACACAGAACATGTGGGGACTAGATTCAGTCCTTCCAATGGCAGGGTGACACAGAACATGTGGGGACTGGATTCTGTCCTTCCAATGGCAGGGTGACACAGAACCTATGGGGACTAGAGTCTGTCTTTCCAATGGCAGTGTGGTACTCAAGCTATGAGGACATAAAGCTTGTTGACAAGTTAATTGACAAGCCTTGGGGCATGAAGTTTGCCATTGAAACTACAAGACAGGAAAACAGAGACAGGAACTATGGGACATCCAGTCTGGCCAACTGACAGGAGTCAAAGATAAATAGGAAGATTATATAGATCCTGCCATTTAGTCTGATTACTGAAGGACATGGGATGATGTGGATTACAAGGAATCTGCTTCAGCCTGCTTGGTGACAGCTGTGAGACGGATGTGAAGTCCATCCCTTACGGCTCCTAGTTAGGAAGAAATTAAACTCTTGGACTATTTGATAAATAGTAAATATTTGAAAATGTTCTACCAACATGCTCACTGTTTGAGTGGCAGAGTTACACAGGTAATGTGCTCACAATGTGGTAAATGCTACAAGTACTAGTACATCACTTTGGGTTGATCTCATAATACTAGGTCCCGGATCTCTGCAATTTGCCCTGCAATACGAGTTTTAGATTTAATTGTCTTTTTTAATCTTGAGGCTCATTTAAGAAGTGTGACGCATTTATCCTGGGAATGATAAAACAGACAGCTTGTTCTCCCCAGTAATAATCCTTACCAAGCAGAGAGAGCAGACCGATACAACTATCATCTATCTAGGATATACAGCTCAATAAAAAGGGCACGGATTTAAGTTATTAAGTGCATATTTAAAGGAACAGTAAAGTCTTTTCTTCCTGCTGACAATGGGCACCCTCTAAACTGGTGATTTTTTGAGACTGCCAATGATCCATTTAGATCAGACATTGCAACTGCTAGCTGAAATGTAATAGTTTCGCTTTCTTTAATAACTTCCTTTAAGAATTATCAAAGAGAAAACTGCAGAAAAGTATTTTTTAGAGAAATAAAGAATAAAAAAAATAAAAAAAAAGGCAAATCAAATGTTATCTCACCATGCTGTTATAAACAGAAAGTGTGCTATAAGCTGCAATCTCTACATAAACAAAACAAAACACAAAACAAAAAATACCACATGTTGGCAGGAGTTTCCTATCTAAGTGTAAACACTATGTAAAAGCAAAGGCCTAAAATGATCAAGCTGTCCGCTTTGGCAGGGAGGACACAAACCCTGGTCACATGATTGGTCAGAACATTATCTAAAGAGGACTTTTTTTGCTGTATTACTCTTAATGCCCACACATCTTAGGAATCACAGAGTGGCCCTCAATGACCCCTAATTAGTATGGATTTTGTATAAGCAGGTCTAGATTTCCAAGCAATGGATATTCTATTTTAATGACCTTCAAAGGCTGGAATTATTCTGTGACTGTTCTTTAAATGGTTAAGCTGGTTTGTATTTTGTTAAGCAGATGTAGCAATGTTTAGTGTAGTTATTCAACTAGACTTCTAGGGGAGATTTATCAAAAAGAGTCGCTAAATACTCTGCACCTTTTGGGGAATATTTTTTCTGCCATGCATTATACACTTGAAAGTCAAATTTAAGACCTGTGTTGCCGAATTGGAAGCCTAGCTGACTTAGAGAATTTTTCCAGTTCAGCTATCTTGACAGTAAAGGGACACTCCAGGCACCAAAACAACTTCATCTAAATTAAGTTGCTATGGTGCCCAGGAGGCCCTCTTACCTAAAGGGTTTAAACCATTCTCAAACGGTTTAACCGCAAAGTTGCCTTCAGTGGCGATATCTACTCCTCCCCTGGTGGCATCTGGCTTCTGAATTTTCAGCCAATCAGTGACTCGCCATTTACTAAACTGGCTTGAGAAAGGTACGTTTCTTTCCAAGCCAGGTTAGTGATTGGGGAGTCACTGATAGGCTGAGAGCATCAGTTGACCGTTCTCAGTCAATCAGCGGCACCCCTGCCTGGCGGCATTCCGCACTTCCTGAAATTTAGAAGCTGGATGCTGTCGGGGTGGGAGTGGACATCACCACTTGAGGCAAATTCTGGGTTTTACTGTTTGCGAATGGTTTAACCAAGTGGTTCCCAAACATTTTAGCTTCAAAGCGTGCTTATTATTTCAATATTTGTCCAAGGTGCCCCAAGACAAAACAATTTTCTAGGTTGTATACATGTACAGCGCAGCAGCATATACTGGGCCCCTGTTTGGCAGAAATGCTTGCCATTTAAGCGCTTATCCAGAACCTAATCTTGGGAGGGGCACTGGTAGATTATTTAAATAAACAATCCAGGCACAATAACCACTACAGCACTTTGTATTAGTTATGGTGCCAGTAGTGTCCTCCCAGAGTAAGTAGTCAAACTGTTCTTAAACAGTTTGCCAACTTACCTGGGATCTGCAGTAAGGGATAGGGGCAGTAGTGTGTGTGAGGGGTGCAATATGTGTGTGTGTGTGTGGTGCAGTGAGTGTACAGGGGTGCATTGTGTTTGTGAAGGATGTAGTGTGTGTGCTTGAGGGGTGCAGTTTGCATATTTGTGGGGCAGTTTGTGCGTGAGGGGTACAGTGTGTGGGGGGGCAGGTTGTGTGTGTGGGGGTTAGGTGTGTGTGTGTGTATAGAGGGAGGGCCAAGTGTGTGTGTATGGGGGGGGGGGGTTAATGTGTGTATATAGGGGAGCAGTGTGTGTAAGGTGGGGGGGGCAGTGTGTGTGTGTGTGTGTATGGGGAGATTTATTGTGTGTCTGTGGGGGTAGGAGGGCATACAAATATATATAAAAAAAAAATTTCATATCCCCTCTCCAAGCTTACCTTTGCCTGGGAGGGGGGACAGTGTAAGACAATCCCTGGTGGTCCGGAGGGGAAGCCCTGGTGGTCCCAGTGGTGAGAGTGAACTCTAGCAGCCTGGCACCATAACAACTTCATTTAGATTAAGTGGTATTGATGCCTGGAGTTCCCTTTAAATTTTAAATTTACTTTGAATTTAAATCTCTTGGAAAATAAATCTATTTATCACTTTAAAGCTTTTTCTGTCATTCGTAAACAAGGCTGAATATTCGCATAGCACTCCATGAATGGTACTTCACCGAGGTACAAAAGAACTGTTTATTATACAAACAAAAAAAAAGACAACACTT
Source organism: Pelobates fuscus (assembly GCF_036172605.1). NCBI lineage: Eukaryota > Metazoa > Chordata > Amphibia > Anura > Pelobatidae > Pelobates > Pelobates fuscus. The sequence continues at coordinate 288,831,137 of NC_086322.1, forward strand.
TTTGAAACTCTTTGCTAAACCCCTCAAAATACCCAAACTAATGGACTCTGAATATTAAAACATTAGGTTTCATTCACCAAGCACTAAATTGTGTGGAATTTTAGGATAAATAACTGCTGGGATTAAAGTGCAGCTAGAGAATTCTTCCAAATTAATTATTTTGGTCCAAATTCTTTTCAATTCACCGTTCAGTGAATAAAATACTAAATTGTATGTTTAGGCGATCTTTTCCTCCGATGTAATAACAAAGTAAACATTTTAAAATATGGGATGTAGAGCAAAAAAAATAAAAACAAAACAGAACACGGAAGATGAAAACTATTTCAGAAACAAATAAGGAACTGCACTCTATCCCATCACTCTGAGCCAGGGTGCAACCAAACCAGGACTCAGCACCAGGTCCCAGATACAATATGCATAAAGTACAAAGTGGTTCAGCCACTCCAAGATCAGAAACGGCAGTTTATTGAAGCCCAATGTCACACAACGTTTCAGCCTACACGGTATTTGTCAAGCTTGACAAAGACCGTGTAGGTCGAAACGTTAAGTGACATTGGGCTTCAGTAAAACTGCCGTTTCTGATCTTGGAGTGGCTGAACCACTTTGTACTTTATGCAGAAGATGAAAACAGAGCAAGAATCCTGCTTTTGGTGACATCACAGATTTCTGATAAATTGCCTTTTGGAATTCAGACACAGATTTGTAGACTAACACATTTATTTCCCAGATGTTTGAGGAAAGAGTTACGTTCTCTCTCTTTCAGACTTTCTTTCTGTAGATAGTGGGAGAGGAGAGAGAGAGATCGGCAAGCAAAGGATGCCAGACAAGGGATACAATGAGACAAAGGTACAAAACAATAAAAGATGGATGCTGTATCATAAACAAAACCTTCTACTTTAATCAGCCGTTACCGTTTTTGGTCATGGATCTCTGATAACACATACAAAGCAAGCTGGAGGAATAAACTGAGCCATTGGCACATAGACAAATGTTGTGATATAAAGACGGGAAGAAAGGCACGGCATAGACCGGCCTGCACGCTCACACTTAAAGGCGCATGCAGGCATCTCAGAAAATGTACTCGAAATTACAGCTTAGCATCAGATCTCAAATGGCCAATGACAAATCTAAATGTTTGTCAGATATTTGTGATGTCACCAAAAAGTGCATTTAAAAAAAAGATTTTTTACATCATTCATTGCCTTGGCACATCAAAACAACTAAGCATGTCTCACCAAAGTAACATGAAAGGCATATATATCTTAAAATCCCCTAAAGCGTACACCCTGATTTGAATTGAAAGTTTGAGAACGTGCGGTCCACAAGGGCAGTTATGGGCTCAGTAGACTGAGTGAACACATTCTGCTCCAAAATGCTGTACACCGGGGGAGGGAAAAGCATAGATCTCGAGCTGTTGTAAAACTGGAACTGTGCCAATCTCAATGATGGTGAAGCATAAGACTTACCAAGTTTATCTACAGCTAGGGTTCACTTTTGGCCCACCAATGTCCTTCTCCAGTGTTTACCAATTCTTTACATTAATGTAAAGGGACGCCCCAATGCCAAAATAAAAAAATGTACTCCCGATCAATGCATTTTACTATGCTTCTTTTCAATAGGGGTAAATCTAAAAACAATGTGCAAAACCTACAGATCTCTTGTCTGCACCCATTGCAAGCCCTCCCCTTCTAACCCCGCCCAGACTTTCTGTGGCTGTCCAATCACAGACTTGCCAATACAGCTCAATGAGAAGTCTTGGCAAGGCAGGTGCTCTGGGCAATTGTCTCCTATTGAGTTTGGCTTGACTGAGCAAAACAACCAGGAAGTAACAGGAACGCTTGTCTGATTGACAGCGGGGCAATGGGGTTCATTTAATAAAGTGTAAATTTCTATTGTAATCTGGACTTTTTGTAAAAAAAAAAAGTAAGATAATAAAAAAAATTCTAAAATGCTCTAGGGGTCTGGAGTGTCTCTTTAAAAAAACATGTATAGCAATACACTCATGATGCATGGCAGATTGTGGCTATTACTGGCCAAAAATAAGAAGGGGTGGAAAGACAACGGACATGGTATAGAAGAACAGGTAACACTAATTTAAATATTTCATGTGCTTTGAGTGCATATGATATACAGTGTGGTTTACATATCTCTCGACATTTTTTTTAGGGTGCGTGTCGTCATCCTTGCACTCGAATACTGGATACCCAAAGGGCACTTTACAAAAAACCTGTCCCTCTCTCTTCAGAATGAAGAAGAGCTAACTTTGGTTTAGTCATAGTGCCGTCTAACTATGTAACATTATTTCAGCGGTGGAACGTGTTTAAATGGAATGTATTTATAAAATACCAAGTGAAGGCTTACTCACCAGCTTTGTACATTTATCTTCTACGTATAAAATTACAGTGGAATAAATGGCTAACGTGTGGACGTAAAACGTGTCACATGCGTGCTTACTCCTAAGGCACAATTTGGTTTAAACCATTTCAGTTGACAATATGCCCATGTATACAGTGGCGAATAGAAATATTTCTGCGCTATACAGCGTTAATAGATAGATTTGGTCAGGAAGAGTGATCCGCAGAGATAACGCTCTTGTTGCATGGGCCTTGTGTTTCTCCATTTGGATTCCCTTCTCCCAAAAAACATTGAAATCCCGCATGCAGTTCTTCAGGTTTCCTTCCCTGTAACAATAGTAAGGCACTTGTCGTGGAAGAGGTGGGGCAGTCTTTTTGGAGAGAATGTGGCTTTTTTTTTTTTTTTTACACCTCATGCTCTATTTTTATCTTGCGGTGTAGAGACGCATTTTTTCATCCTTGATATCAAAGGGCCTCCAACATATAAATAATACAGTTACTTTGATACATTAACACTGACTTTGTATCCCTGGCTGCTGGCTCTGTAACCGGCTCTCGACGCAGCACGGAGGGAATGATTGTCGTATCCACCGCTTGCTTTAATCACGTGTCAATCCCCTCAAATGTCCACGGCCCCCCCGTGTGATATGTGCAAGCGCTGGAGTAAGGTCCACGTTGAGAGCAGGGAAACTAATACGTGAGCTGAGCAAAAGGATGTCGGAGCAGTTCTTCGGCAGAAGGTCTCTGCCGTGCATCCACCAGTATCCGCTTAACAAAGTCCCGACATTGTTCTGATGTGTGCGGAGGCAGTTGGGGGTTAGTTGGCTGGGTGGCAATCTTAAAAATGGCTGCCATGGCCTCATATTCGGCCCAAGGAGGTTTTTCTGTGAGCATTTCCACCACAGTGCAGCCGAGGCTCCTGTAAGAAAAAGCACGAATAAGGTGAGTCCCTGATGAAGGCCTGGAGGAGAAAGACACTCATAGAAATCCTAAAAGGGCCTTACATTTCCATCCCCTCACCTTTAGTCCCGCGATACCCACTTACCAGACATCAGCTTTTCTCCCATAGCCTTCTCCACTGATAACCTCTGGGCTCATCCAGTATGGCGTCCCGGTCACAGAACGAATCCCAGTCCCTGACATACATATTGTCTGTAGCCGCTTGCTGGCACCAAAGTCTCCCAGCTTGACGTTGCCGGCAGAATCCCGAAGGATATTGGCTCCTACAGTGTGAATCACAAAGTTAGGCTTAAGGTAGAGCATGTGAATTCTATGTTAAATTATGTGGTGAGGAAGAGGAGAAAATCCAACTCTCATGTGTCAGCTTGTGATTTCCTATCAGTTCCTTTCCCTCTATATGGATATCAAGCTCAGAGTTTATTCAATAAATAGAATATTGAGAGAAAAACATTTATAATCTCTTTCAGATCATAGAAAAACATTTAAGTTGGAGAATCTTCCTATTTGGGCTATTGTAGAACACACATTGCATTTTGCTAACTCCTAGAGTAAAATTTCTAAAATTCCCAGTTTAGTAAACTAGTGACGTTTCTATGTAATTTAAAGGGACAGGCAGGGCACCATAACGGCTTCATCACAATGATGCTATGCTGTGAGGAGGTCCTGGTTTCCGTCTTAACTTACGGAGTTACAATCAGGAGGTAGCGATCAGGTGACTTTAGGGTAACAGCTGCAGGCCCCTTCTTGGATCTTTGCATGTTTTGTGACCCTGCTGCTTGGGGTGCGATGGCCTAGCGATGCAGCAATGTTTTCTAATGCTTACCTGATACTGTCCCCCATAAACACCGCCAGCTTCTTCTTTTTTTTCGCCAGCTCCTGGCACTTTATTCTCAAGGAGCCCACGAAAAGGATGTACATTCTCGCGTGTGCAAGAGTACAACGCTGAAGTCTATGGAGGAGCACGCGGGAATCTCCATGAAAATGATTTCGCTATGAGTGAGAGAATGCTTTATTTCCACAGCAGTTGCTCGCAACAACTGGGGGAAGTGACAAAACTTGACAGCGGTAACTCTGCCGTTTGCTAAGGTAGAGATTTACCATAAGAAAAGGAAGCCCCTGCTCGGTCTTATGATATCTTTTGACTGCTCGGAAATTCAATGAAATTCTAACACAATCTGTATGAGCATTTAATTAGGATTTAAAGCGGCTCTGTCAGCTTCTGGGGTCTTTGTATAACACCTCGATATGGAGTTTGTCACTTTGTGTCTGGTAGCGGCGGGGCACAGGACAAGCAGAGTTTTATTTATTTGAAGCTGTCCCTCGTGGCTGATGCCATCTGCATCATTGGATCCTCTTCACGTCCTGGCGCTTCATCTGGCAGCAGCCAACGTCAGTATTATACTTTCACGCAGGCTCAGGTCTATAAAAAAACCAAGGAAAGAAATTGTCTTCCAATCTCTTTTTTTTTGTGTGATTTACTACCTCGGAAGTTCCCAGTATTCCAGCCTATCACATGACATATCACTGGAAAGCCCAGGATGATCTCTTTACAATACAGCAGGGATTGATAGAGTAGCTCAAAAGAATAAAAGGAGATGCATGTGAACGAAATGTCCAGTACAGAGAACACAATTTAATGAGCTGGGTCTCAGGAGGATATAGATGACCCTGCAAGATATTGCCTCGAGATGAGTAATACAAGTGACAAAACCTGATAAAGGTAGCTCTGCCTTTTGTCAAGTGAAGGGAGAATTCATAAGGGTAAGTAGTCCCTACCTTGCCTTATGTATTTTAGGAGAAATAAATAGGAAAAGAAGAACAATTTAGCAGAGTAACAGATTGAAGTTAGGTAAGAACAGGACGATAGAGCTGCATTAAAATGTATGATTTATTTTATTTTTATTTATTTTTTAACAGAGAAGCTTTAAACTGTTTGTTAGTGGTTTGACTCCTTATGGTAAGAGGGCGCCCGAGACCCATGAGCACCATAACAACTTAATTGCAATTAACTTGTTATGCTGCCCAACGTGATTCTTTAACTCATACCAGTGCTTTTAAATATACTGGTTAAAAAGACATGTTGCTCAACCAGGAAGTTGCAGAAATATCCACATTCTGTATATTTGGCAGTTTCCTTTAAAAATGTATTTGAGGTGCATGAATTCACTGCGCGGACCATAGTGAGCATACCTCTGAGCCCCTCACTACAGCCTCTTTCTGACATAGTGAAGTAATGTTACAAACACATAGGGATAAGTAAAGACAGGATTGAAAAATTAGGGTATCCTCTTGCTACCTCAGTTTAGTAACGTACTAGTCTTGTTTACTTCAAAATGGCCTATAATTTCCATTCTAGTAAATAAAATATTCAAAGAAAGTTCCTTTAAAACACACATTAATGTTTTGTTTTAAAAAGAACTGATTGAACTTAGGAAACCGGACACTGACTTGCTTCCCATCACTCACCTTCACCTACTGTCACTCTCCAAACGTGTGAACCCGAGACCCCACGTGGGTGGAAATGTTGCCAGGTCCATACAGAAATGTATCTGGAGTTGTGCCTATATTTATTTTTACTTTGCATATTGTGAGCTGGAGGGAGCCTTTAAATCCTTTATCCCAGCATGCCTACACTCTGCATATGTAATATTGGCAGACCTGATGGGCCTTTTGGTTCTTGTTCACTGTGGCCTCCCTTCCATTCTCCAGCCTCTCTGACTTCCCTTCACCCCTCTTGCCTGGTTCAATTAATAGACCGTTATGTATTAAGTGCCGACCATATGGATTTCCAGTTATGGAGATATCTGCTAAGTTGCTATTATGTTTGTACCCAGCCATGTTACTAAAGTCTCAGAGAAGCTGAGTCTTCAGTAACATTAACCAGGTTTACAATAAAACTAATAAAGTTACAAAGCAATGAATGCCAAGATAATTACCCTTGATGTCCCTGTGCACAATCATGTTACTGTGCAGGTAGGAGACACCTTCCAAGATCTGCCGAGTGTATCTGCGGGTGACATTCTCAGTGAGGGCCCCATAAGCTTTCAACTGATCTTTCACGGAGCCCTGAATGGTGAAAAAAAAACAGGGAAGAGAGATACTTACTCAGGTTATCCATATATATAATGAAGGATAAAATAGCCCTGTCACCTGGTACTCTGACTCCATCTTTGTGTGTTAGCCCCTGGATCCCCATAATGAGAGCACAAACATATTCATAGTGCTCCCCAAGCTAAGCCGGCACCAAGCCCTGGAGATTCCCGCACCTGAATACAGCAATCCTAAGTAAGCTTCACACCTGGCATGCACTGCGGCAGAGCAGTTCACCAATGTCAGGTACTCACTTAATGATAACCACATATAGCATGAGCTTGGTTCACGGATTCCCACTCCTTACACTAATCTATCAAGGGCACGTGCCAAGCCACGGCACTGCCCAAGTACCTCTGCACATTTTGTACCCCCCAGTTCTGGTGCTGCCATGTAAACAGTTGTGAATGCTACTCTAGCTTGTTAAATATGAAGCACACAGTTCTCCTTACCCCTGGCATGTATTCCATAAAGATAGTAAGAGTCTTCTCTCCCTTGTCTCGCAGGCAGCCATAATACTGTACGATTCTTTCATGATGCAGGTTCTTCAGAAGCTGGATCTCGCATTCCAGAGCACTCACCTCCTGTAGGTTCAAGAAGAGTGTGTGGTAGGTCACAGATTGGATCCAAAATATGTAATCCAACACTTGCAGTAATAGATCACAAATTTGTAAAATAGCTAACTTTCAAACACAGGAATGGACAAGCAATCAAATACCTTACTACCTGCCCCTAACCAAAGGCATGCAAAGACCTTTCTCTAATCCCCTCCTTCCAAGAAGCCAAAGCTAGCCCCTATGCCCCCCAGAAGCAGATTCCAGCCTGTAATGTCCCCCTCCCTCAGGAGCAGACATTTTGGGCTCATGTGCCCCTTGCGTTTGGTGGAATAAATCACAGATGTCGGGCCCTGTTTTGGGTTTGCCCGGTCTTTGCTTTTTGGTTTATCGCCCCATATTCCCTGAGGGGCTGTGGGGTACTTTTGCGGCACTTTGTCTTGTTGGAAAACGGGTTTTTAATCAGTGTGTACAGAGAGTCCATCTATTGTGCGTCCGTCTCGTTCTCTTGCTAGGCTCCGCCCACGCTCATCCCCTCTTCTAAAACAACAAACACATTTTCACGGATACTCTGGGGTGTATGCTGGTGTGCTAGGTTAAAGAAGTGAACTAACCTTGCTAGTTTCCGGACTGTCCGGGTCAAATTGGACCTGCTTGGCTGCCAGTTCTCTTCCTATGTCCACATCGTAACACAGATAAACTCTTCCAAATGCTCCTTGACCCAAGAGCTTCCCCCGAAGCCAGTTTATTGGAGCGCTCGGAGCTGATAGATAAAAATGGGAGACAAGTCAAAGAGCAGAACAGAGGTCCTGGAATTCACAGCAATAAAATAGAGATAGTCAACAGATCCACCTCCAACTGTTGTGAGAGATGTAGTTCTAGAACATCTGGAATGCTACCCCCTCTCCAAACCTACAGACGAAGGTCAGAGGAAAAGCAACATCACTGCTATATGATAACAATACTCTGTTTTATAATTCAAACATTGCTGTATTCACTTTTTTTTATTTTATTATTCTTTATTTTCAGTGCGAAATGTATTGCTTTTACAAACTTTTGCCGCAACGGCAATGGTAAAATATCAACAGTATAACATGGTACATTTAGGGTATATTCAGGGTACAATTTGGCACATGTTTTTGGTTATGGCAGGGCTGGTGGGTTGTAACGGTATGTAGTCGCTATCTAGGAGGAGTGTGTGTGTCACTCTGTAGTCACTGTCACCACTAACTTGGCCTGGTTTGTATTGTGGGCAGTGGGTATCGGGTCTAGTGAGGCTGGTATTCGTTAGTGTCCTCTACCTGGCGATAGTCCTGGGGTATTTCCCCGTGTGTGTTGCAAGGCTTAGTGTGTGCTCCTATGGAGTGGTCGTGTAGGCTTCCGTCATGTGGTGACTCGCTAGGTTAGGTCTATTCGTGGGTGGTCTAATTGTGTGTGTTAGATCCACACTATAAAGGGTATGGTTAGGGGGAGTCCGTATATGCCCGTTTCGGAGCCTGTGGAGGCAGCCTATCGGTACTGTCTGACTATGGCTTTGCTAAAGTGAGGCGTTAGTGAGTGCGGAGTCGCTTGGGTGATATGTGGGCTCCATTGGTTGCTATTACCCTGTAACCCAGGGGCTGGGGGGGGGGGGGGGAGGGTAAGAGGGATGTTCGAGCTCCGGAGTGTGTGTAACCCATCTTGTGGTTAGAGTTTGGACAGTCTGAGATATAGTGGGATTTCCTGTAGAACTAGAAATGTCCTGTTTTTCAACCGGGGTAGTATTCACTCTTTTAATATGTAACAAACTGTTTTTAACAGTACGGTCTACTTTAGGGTTTATATACTAAACAAGGAATTCTGGTGAACTAGAAACTGAACAGGACAAAGTAGATCATTGGAGGAATTTTTCTACAACGACTGTCTAGAGCAGACCAAATCTTTTTTTTGGACAGCGACCAAATTATGTACATGTCATTGGCTTTTCGACCCATTCTTCAACTTCAAAATAAAGTACACAATTAATTCTGGAAACACTTTAACTAGTGTCTGACAGGGCCTGAAATGGCAGTGCTGCTACAGTAAACAATATACTGTAATTAACTTGGGGCCTGATTAATGTGACGTGCCTGTTGCCGCCAATAACAACACACTGAAATAGCTTGGTACTCCATACTTGGCCTGACTGATTGGTGCTCCTTATTGGGCCTGTAAATTGTAGTACATAAACCAGTTAGATATTTAATTTATCGGTAGAATATTCTTATCGAACTAGGATCATAAAAGCAAAACAGTCCCTTATGAGATTTTTGCACAGCCTGATGGCAAACTAAAAGGTAACTATTGGTTGTGCTTTTTTTCCCTTTTAAACTGGTTTTTAGTCTTCAAATTACATTTAATTTTTATGGCCGGGAACAAGATGAAATAAGTAGACATTCGTTCTTCTCTATAATCCACACCTTAACCATGCCCTGATCCGCCCCATATATACAACTTGCTGCTATTGTAAAGATTACAAAAATATTTAGGGGATTGGAGTATCCATCTCCTCCTTACATTTCATGGATACATTCCTCTCCTGCACACTCAGGGTGTTCTCACTGTCCGCACTGCGTATCCGACTTCGGGTTTCGTGGTATTGTACAGTAAGACCCATATTTTCCCCATTGCTGCTTAGGGAACGGCTGGATGGCACTAGGGTGAAGAGGTTCCCTTGAGGACGACGAATCCGTGGAAATGTCCTACGACCTAGGTAGAAGTGTAATAAATCATTTTTAGAACTATCAAAAGAACAACTTATAACAGCTAAAAGAAAACTATTACCCAACATAACTTTTAGGATGAACATGCAGCAGCACACAACGTGTTTAGCATCCCTCACATACCAGTGCACAACATGAAAGGTCCTCAGCCCCCACCACGCAGGATCAAGAATCCACAGACTCTCTCAAACAGCAGTACACAAAATAAAGGATCCTAAACATTTCCAACATAACATTTTTTTCAATTGATAAGATTTTAGATGAACTTCTCACAGACAGAACTTACCATCGTTGTAATCTTTGTGGTGAACAGACACGTGGTATCTCCGTGGATAGGTCCCTCCCTTGCCCGCCCTGTCACAGAATTGATTCTCGCGATCTGGATTAGAGGAAACCGAGACATGATTCCAAAAGACAATCTTATGGTACTGAGAACATTGTGATATTACACACGATATATGATTTGCTCCACACTTACCCGAGAAGTCCTGTCTGTTGTCTGGATAACTCTGTGCTCTAGACATACGAGACTTTCTGAAGCATGGGCTGAAAAATGGAAATACCAAGCAGGGTTTCAGAAAAATGGCTTGGATTTGACAGGTAGTTTTAACAAAAAAATAAATAAAAATATATATATATATTTCTAAGTGTGATGACCATTTATAGTGAAAGCATACCAGCTTATAGAGAGCAAAAAACGGGTCGCAAGAGTATTCTGAGATTTCAGCTGCTGTCCGTTCTCAGAATACTCTTGCGACCCGTTTTTTGTTCTCCAGACGTGGACCCCTTGCTCACGGTGCCTAGAGAGATATCAGCTATGCCTCACTGATGATGCCTAACAAGGCTGAAACGATCGTCTGGGGTTGCTGTGTCTCTCGTGCAGAGAGAACTTGCTGGCATTTCGGATCTGGACTGCCCGTATGGGTGGGACCAGTCTGATATGCTTCAGATATGTTCTCTCTGTAATGGCACAAGATGAGCTAAAACCAGCTTGAGTTCTGAGCGGGGACCCACCGAAGGGCAGGCTATTTCAGCTGCTGTCCGTTCTCAGAATACTCTTGCGACCCGTTTTTTGCATACCAGCTTATAGGTCTATGTGATGGATACAAGTAACATTAATGACACTTGTTTACACTCTATGAAATATTTAATAGGACAAGGTTTAAAAATGCATGTTATACTCTACTAGCCCAGTCTTAAAAGTTACTAGCCACTTGAAGCATGGAGGATCCATGGCAACCTCACCGGGGCTAAATTTTTAGTCACCAAAGGCTAGTGGTTAGTGGAAATGTTAAGCCCTGATAAGGATGTGCATATAAATTTGTCTATATAGACGCTTTCTGTATGACGCATTTAAAGGAACACTATAGGATGGAAACGTTGCTGCTCCTTTTCTTTTGAACACCTTGAGTGCCTGGAAATTTTATTTTTGTCTACTATACATTGTCTCCCTAAATATAGTATAATATTACTTTTATTCAAGTCTGCAGCTGCTGTCTCTACCCCTGATCTGCCTGCTTGGCTGACATCATCAGAAGTTATTATAAGAGCCAATCACAATGCTTTCCCATAGGATCAGCTGAGACTGTCAAAGAGGCAGATCAGGGGCAGAGCCAGCACAAGTCAAACACAGCCCTGGCCAATCAGCATCTCCTCATAGAGATACATTGAATCAATGTATCTCTATGAGGAAAGTTCAGTGTCTGCATGCAGAGGGTGGACAATGAAGACCAGTCACACTGTGCAGCACTGCCACAGGAAGCACCTCTAGCAGCCATCTGAGGAGTGGCCGCTGGAGTTATCACTATGCTGTAATGTAAGCACTGCATTTTCTCTGAAAAGAGAGTGTTTACTGCAACATGCCTGAAGGGAATGATTATACTCACCATAACAAATACAATAAGCAGTAGTTGTTCTGGTGACTATAGTGTCCCTTTAAGGAAAGGATTCCCAGGTAGTTGTTCTGTATTTACCTGTCCTCTGATCGGTCTAGAGACTGGCAACTGCCGGACACAGAATTCTCTGTACTGCTCAGGGGATCCAGCATCTGAGTAGAAAGTGACCAGTGGAGGGAGGGAGAGAGAGAGAAACAATGACGTGGTGGAAAAACAAAATAACAAGATAAGTGAAGAGGGGAAAAAAATAGTGAAATCATACACACAGTACATGCCGAGTGTTACTCACAAAAGTGTGAATTGTTGGGAATTCCAATTCCAAAAATCTACAATAACCAAACTGGGGGAAAAAAAATCTTCAGTTCAGCAACATCCCATTGCAGAACTCCCCGGAGTGTGAGCAGATACAGTAACATCCCATTGCAGAGCTTCCCTGAGTGTGAGCAGATACAGGAACACCCCATTATAGGGCTCCCCGGAGTGTGAGCAGGTACAGTAACACCCCATTAGAGGGCTCCCCGGAGTGTGAGCAGATACAGTAACACCCCATTATAGGGCTCCCAGGGATGTGAGCAGATACAGTAACACCCCATTATAGGGCTCCCAGGGATGTGAGCAGATACAGTAACACCCCATTATAGGGCTCCCCGGAGTGTGAGCAGATACAGTAACACCCCATTATAGGGCTCCCCGGAGTGTGAGCAGGTACAGTAACACCCCATTATAGGGCTCCCAGGGATGTGAGCAGATACAGAAACACCCCATTACAGGGCTCCCCGGGTGTGAGCAGATATACAGTAACACCCCATTGCAGAGCTCCCAATGTTGTAAGCAGATACAGTAACACCCCATTAGAGGGCTCCCCGGAGTGTGAGCAGATACAGTAACACCCCATTATAGGGCTCCCCGGAGTGTGAGCAGATACAGTAACACCCCATTATAGGGCTCCCCGGAGTGTGAGCAGATACAGTAACACCCCATTGTAGAGCTCCCCGGAGTGTGAGCAGATACAGTAACACCCCATTGTAGAGCTCCCTGGAGTGTGAGCAGATACAGTAACACCCCATTATAGGGCTCCCCGGAGTGTGAGCAGATACAGTAACACCCCATTGTAGAGCTCCCCGGAGTGTGAGCAGATACAGTAACACCCCATTGTAGAGCTCCCTGGAGTGTAAGCAGATACAGTAACACCCCATTATAGGGCTCCCCGGAGTGTGAGCAGATACAGGAACACCCCATTATAGGGCTCTCCGGAGTGTGAGCAGATACAGGAACACCCCATTATAGGGCTCCCCGGAGTGTGAGCAGATACAGGAACACCCCATTATAGGGCTCCCTGGAGTGTGAGCAGATACAGTAACACCCAATTATAGGGCTCCCCGGAGTGTGAGCAGATACAGTAACACCTTATTGCAGAGCTCCCCGGAGTGTGAGCAGATACAGTAACACCCCATTATAGGGCTCCCCGGAGTGTGAGCAGATATACAGTAACACCCCATTGCAGAGCTCCCCGGGTTGTGAGCAGATACAGTAACACCCCATTATAGGGCTCCCCGGAGTGTGAGCAGAGACAGTAACACCCTATTATAGGGCTCCTCGGAGTGTGAGCAGAGACAGTAACACCCTATTATAGGGCTCCCCGGAGTGTGAGCAGATACAGTAACACCCCATTATAGGGCTCCCAGGGATGTGAGCAGATACAGTAACACCCCATTGCAGAGCTCCCCGGGGTGTGAGCAGATATACAGTAACACCCCATTGCAGAGCTCCCCGGGGTGTGAGCAGATATACAGTAACACCCTATTGCAGGGCTCCCCAGGTTGTGAGCAGATATACAGTAACACCTCTGCTGTATGGCACCCCGAGTGGACGCGAGAAACAGTATCACCCTTACTATCCGCTATGGAGCACCAAATAAATGTGTGTGCTCTGCTGCAGGACTGTAGTACAGAGTAAGGTCAATGTGCCAGAAAAATGAGGTTCAGAAAGACTGACAGATTGTCGGGAAGACCCAAACAGAGATTGTGTACATGTTGTGTACTGTGACACTCACACACTGCTCATTGGCCTCTGGTATAAACTCCCCCTCACTATTGATGCTTGTGTAGGATCCTTGCCGTGCGATCCTCTGCTGCCTCTCCGGTACATACCCCGGAGGTGGGGAACTGCGGCCAGTGTTCTGAGAACCTGAGAAAGGACAGAGTAGGACAACACATATAATTACATCATCAGATAATTATACAGTCAATGCACAGCATGCAAAAAGGCAAGCAGTGCACTTAAACGGTAATACTCTATTAACCCCATGATAGTACTACAGAGCCCAGCAAAGAATCTTTCCCATCTCTGGCACTTGATTGTTAACCATAACAGACCACAGCACATGTTCTGTTTGTTATTTAGTGTAATAACAATAATACGAGGACCTGAAAACAATTCAGTAATATTCCATTGATATAATATTGATCTTTACACATTAACGGGCAACTCTTAGCACCATGACAACTTCATTGATTACAAGTGGCTGTGGTGCCTGGAGTCTGTATGTGCAGCATTTGGCTTTGAAACGCAGCATATACAGAGACTAACCCCTTAGCTGCTGGAGGTGTAACTTCCTCTCTCATATAGTCAGTTCTGTGCAAAACTGGTGTCTGATGCCAGCAAGCAGAGGTGGCACACACTTCCCTCCCTTCACGCTGCCCCTGTCCTCCCTTCAGTCTGTCCTCTCTGACGTCACTCTCAATCTGGTGACAGGGAGTGATGTGTTGATTTAAAATTGGAGGTGGGCGCACCTAATCAAGTGTAATGCTAACTTAGAGGTAGGCAACCTTTGGCACTCCGGATATTGTGGACTACAGTTCCCATAATGCTGGCAAAGTATCAGGGGAGATGCAGCCCACATCATCTGGAGGACCGAAGGTTGCCTACCGGTACCTCTGCTCTCACTAAAACCAGTGTTTTATTAAAACACTTTGTCTTTGGTTGGAGTAACCCTATAAAGATACAAACACCAATAAATAATAACCCACTCTTTCCAATTTTCTTTTCCATTATTACAGCAATGCCAGTGTTTATAAATTACAGTATAATGTTTACAAAAAAACAGGAATTGCAGATTTTTCAGGGAATAGAAGCAGAGCTGGAAAAATAAATTAAATTGGAGAATATCTGTAACCGTGCTATTTTGGCCCAAATTTTGCTTTCTCATGTGGATTCTACCTAATTCCTGGTTCCTTGAGTACGCACAATTTTGTTTTGTTTGAATTCTGGAGAATTTATTGTGTTGTTTTATTCTCTTTTTTTTTTATTAAAAGGGTTGAGAGATGCATACAATGAATAAAACATGGTAAAAAGGAGAACCAAAGTGTTTAATTTAGGTATAAGCATGAAGGACAAAGGGTACAATATGTCTATAGCATAGCAGAATAAAAAGCAGTTTATATCCCTCATTGTAAGATTTTATTTGAAGTGAATCAGTCAACCTTGGAAATAAACACAGTAGAGAATAGGCTAACATTATGCCAACAATGAAATATAAACAAAGGAGCCACTTGTGACAATCAGATGTATAATGTGGCATCCTGTACTCTGTAAATGTGGCCTTCCTCACGTACTCTGAAAATGTGGCCTTCATCGCGTACTCTGAAAATGTGGCCTTCATCGCGTACTCTGAAAATGTGGCCTTCATCGCGTACTCTGAAAATGTGGCCTTCATCGCGTACTCTGAAAATGTGGCCTTCATCGCGTACTCTGAAAATGTGGCCTTCATCGCGTACTCTGAAAATGTGGCCTTCATCGCGTACTCTGAAAATGTGGCCTTCATCGCGTACTCTGAAAATGTGGCCTTCATCGCGTACTCTGAAAATGTGGCCTTCATCACGTACTCTGAAAATGTGGCCTTCATCACGTACTCTGAAAATGTGGCCTTCATCACGTACTCTGAAAATGTGGCCTTCATCATGTACTCTGAAAATGTGGCCTTCATCACGTACTCTGAAAATGTGGCCTTCATCACGTACTCTGAAAATGTGGCCTTCATCACGTACTCTGAAAATGTGGCCTTCATCATGTACTCTGAAAATGTGACCTTAATCCTGGACTCTGAAAATGTGGCCCTCATCACGTACTCTGAAAATGTAGCCCTCATCACGTACTCTGGAAATGTGACCCTCATCCTGGACTCTGGAAATGTGACCCTCATCCTGGACTCTGGAAATGTGACCCTCATCCTGGACTCTGGAAATGTGACCCTCATCCTGGACTCTGGAAATGTGACCCTCATCCTGGACTCTGGAAATGTGACCCTCATCCTGGACTCTGGAAATGTGACCCTCATCCTGGACTCTGGAAATGTGGCCTTAATCATGTACTCTGAAAATGTGACCTTCATCCTGGACTCTGAAAATGTGGCCTAATCATGTACTCTGAAAATGTGGTCTTCATCCTGTACTCTGAAAAGTATTCCTCTCTTACAATCGCGCTCACACACCCTGTCTGCTAACCACATATCACATCCTCTTTTCACCGACACAATGCACACCTACTAACGCTCATTTGTCCCAACCTTCACCAAAACGGATATCAACAAACCAAAAATATATAAATACAATCTTTCTAGATGCTTTAAATTGAATATTTAAAGTCTGGGTTTATTGCTGGTCTTTCAAATTTAAAATGAAGATCTGGCAAAGGTGATCTTGCACGTTTAACATTCAGCAACCACCTGATGTTGGGAAATTTGTCTTTGGGGGGGGGGGGGAGAGGGGGACGGGTGGGAGCTGCAGGAGATTTTCTGATGCGTGCTGAGGTTCTAAAGCATTTCACAACTTTCTATGCCTTGTAAAGAAAGGTGAACTACAATAATGGGAGAAATCCTGTATTTAATCACAAAAATAACTTGGTTTTCCTTTCCATTTGAGATTGGAGCGCTTTTCAATTCAAGATGCATATATGAGACAGTTCATCTTAGTGGTGAGTTTTACTCTGTCTGTGCCATAGAAGTGCCTCTAGTGGCTGTCATACTGACAGCTAATGAAGAAGGACTTAACCCTTTAATGTAAACATTGCAGTCTCTCAATGGTTAAGAAGACAGGGACCCTTCATCCAGACCAGTCATTGACATGAAGTGGTTTGGATGACTACAGTGTTCCTTTAACCCTTTTATGACAGATGAAAAGCCTAGACAATTAGGATATATTGGGATTTGTCTATCCTGTGTCATAAATCTTCATGCGCTAGTCGTCCATCCAAACTGGCAACGCTGCCACAGCAATTAGTAGGTGCCAATGCCAATGCCAATACCACGAGATTTGTGAAAATGTACTCACTGACTGACAGGTGACGGCTGCGGCTCTCTGCCGGGTGATAGGCTGTGCTAACATCCCCCACAGACTGCGAGGACTTTATCCGCACCTGTTTCTGAACACCCGAGTGTGGTGAAGGTACCTGGATGAAAGAAAGAAAAGGATTAAATGTGAGAAAGATTGACAAAACTAATTTAGGCAGGGTTTCTTACCCTTACCCCATAATTCTGCTTTGAAAATGTAAGAATCTAAATAGCTAAGAAACAAATGAGTAATGCCAATAGCTAAGTACCCCTAATACTTTGTGTTTTGCAGAGTAAAAACATTTTTCTATATTTTACATGTGGGATCTAAACAGCTAAGATCTAGGAATTCAAGCAAATCTATAATAAGTACTGTATATCCATATTTTCTAATGCGATTAGGGGAGCTACAAGATGTTAGAATGACTTTCATGCCAAAGAAGAAGTCCCTGAAAGGGAGTGAAATGTACTCACGTGGTTTCTGTCATTAGAAAGAAGCAAGATGCGAAGACTTTTCATACTGGAGCTGCGGTCTAAGAGATCCACGGCTTTGTCAATGTCATCCTGACTTCGAAGAGGGATGGAGAGCTACAAGAAGGAAGAAACAGAGGTGACTGCTGGCACAGAACTATCCCCATCTTGAAGGGTATCTTGAATGCGTTTACTAGTCTGTGTTACACAGTTTCCTAAATGCCCAATGGCACAGCACGATTCAGACTAAAACTGCCAACTACCTGACTCGACTGATGAGGATAAATGTTCACGGTGTCATTTAAGCAATAAAGTTGCTGAATCTATATAAATTAGACAAGATTTTTTTTTTCTTTTTCATAATTCCAATTTTGCCTAAAGTGAATTTTGCCTAAAACAGTGTCCCAAAGCTACAATAGGGTTTGAATGTGGGCCAACTGTGTCTGTGATTCTAAGTGTTCCATTATAGATGGATTGCTTTCCTATGACATAGAAAAGATAAATATATGTACCATCAGGGGGAGGTGGGGGGGGGAAACATGTAAGGCTGCGGGTTCATAATGCATCCTAGGTCTACTAGCGTCTTTTTAAGGTTGAATATACAGTGTGAACTGTTTACTACAACAGTGATACACTGCACAACATTATAATAATATAATCCATTTATTTAAGGTTGAAGAGCACGGTGGGTGACGGATATTTTTTATTAGGATCAATTCAAATCTGAGCATGCAAATAATGAAAAAAATAAATAAAAATGTCTTCTTGTTGTAAAACTGGCATTATTCAATTTTTGTTTTTTTCTTTTTACATACAGGGAGCAAATGACTGCATGTGTATCTGCCTTATTCACAATGAGGTCCTGGACATCACACAATTCCTAATGTGTGGTCTCATGCTGGATATAAACAAGACGATCGGACTTGACAGAATTCCATTAGCTAAAATGACGCAAATAGATCTGGCACTGCAGAATTTGTTCGGTCTATATAAATAAATAAATAAATAAGAATAGCTTCACAAAATTCTACTTGGGCCCAATTCAGGGTCCACAAGTGGAAATGTAAATAAAGCTGTAAAAGAAAGCTGCACTGAGCAACTGAGTTCAGGAGGAAGCGGCCTTTAAACTCAGACGGAAGCAGCCCCTTGCACTGTTGTGACAAGATAAACGGGATTTCAGCAGCCCAGCTGGGAGCCCACTGGATAAACCAGACTGTGATTGGTTGTAAATGCTGAGCTGACCCTCTGAACACATCCTGACAGCATCAAAAATGTTCCCTGGACAACTCACAGCTTATGCTTTGCAAATCATTGTAATTGTATATTACAGTACCCTGTATCCCTTTGCAAGAGTACAAAGTGACACTCACTTCATTATTCATGTAGTGGAGGTCCAGCGGCTGTCCAAACACACTTTTCACTTTCAGCTCCACGTCTTCATATTTTACAGGCCGGCTGAATTGTAGAATTCTGTAAGAATTATATTATAATAAGCCACCAAAAACGGGAAAAACTGATCTTTTTCTGGTCCCAACAAATGATGCCCTTTTAACATGCTATATTTTCTTAAATTACTGTCCCATATGGTTATTGCAACCCATGTCAAAATAAATGAAAACAATAATTTTAAAAAAATTGGATCATTGGTGGCAGGGGCATTGGCAGGCGCCCGCAGAGCCAAATCATTCTGAATAAACATATTTTTGCACTACACACATATAATCACATACACTTTCAAAATTTACACATAACTACACATGCCATTACAAAACAGACACAAAAGCTGTAGTGACACGTAGCCCTTTAACGCTACTAGCAGAATACACATATAGTTAGAAGACATGAATATAATTTTGATTTATGACTCCATCGTCCAGTTAATATTATACGGGGAGCCTCCTTTCCTCAATATTTATTTATTGGGGAGGGAGGGGTGTTGGAGAATTCTGCGCGTACAGAGAGTCAAATGTAAAATCAGCCCTGTGTTCATTGTGCCTTTAAAAAAAAATATATGGTTAAAGCATTGTCGTCAAAACTTTGCATTTTACTAACTGGGCACCCTGCGTGCATCTGTCCATAACAGCTGGAATGACAAAGGGTAGCCTCTATTGGCACGAAAGAAAGATAACAAAACAACTGAATTTATTAATAATTTAAAATAAAAATAAAAAGATGGATGCGAGAATAATATTCTGCACGGTACATGGGCTACAACAATGCCTGAGACATAACAGAGAATATTCGCAGAGTTGTATTTATTAAATCACCAAAGGTGCTCAAGCAATCTAGACATTCCTGGGCATCAAACTATTGATTTTCATTATATCACATGTCTTATTAAAGCACTGGCAAACACTCGGGAGTTAGAAGATCGGATTTGGAGCCACCATTACTGGTTTTAAAAGTCTAAGAAGCCTCACAGCTATACATATGCTCAAACATGTCACCAGGATCAATACTCTAAAGAGTTCCTAAGTTCACGGTTTCCGGAGTTTGGCCAGCATTGAAATAATAATAGTAATAGTTTCATGATCAATCCCTTTTAGCTTCCCCCTCCTGGTTGTAACCATATAAGAGATCACGTGTTGAAAGCCAATGAATGTTCCCATTAATATAACCTGCTGTAATTTAATCCTTATATCTGACTATTATCGAGTTTCATTCAGGCATTTGGAAGACTAAGCAGACCTATATTTTCCCCAGAACTTTGCTGGCAAAACTTTCTCTGTGTTTGTTCCTCTCCCACTCCATCAAACCAGGACAAGTTAGTTCCATTAATAGTTCTCAAATACATATCTTTGTAAAGAGAGGAAACCACAAGGGGCATTCCTAAAATATTCAGCCCTATCCGCCGCTAGACTCAAACGGTTGGATGAACTTTCCACCTAACGCGGGAAAGGATTTGGAAGCAGAACCTGCACCAGGATTCATTTTCAAGAACAGCATTGGGAGTCCTGAACCAGTATTGCAAGACTTCCCGGGCAACATAAATCCTTAATGTTCGGTCTCCAGCTATCTTAAATATTTGTGGTTAAATCTGGCAGCCTTCAATTAACCACCAGGCTACTTCCCGGCTCCTGTCTGAAACTGCAACCCCGTTCGAGGGGGAGGTCACGTTAGGGATGCAGCTCACAATCAGGCCATTCAGTAAAAAGCAAATCTGTCCCGCGTTACCTCTTCAAACAAGTAATCCACAACAATATAACAAGGTCCACGGACAAAATAAATACTATAGCTTATAGTGCAACAGGAGAAAATTATTTCTTCAGCTGATAATCTTATGTTTTTTACCAAGGCTGGGAGTGGGACACTTTGCTATTTGAAGGACAGATCGATATTGGATGCTAGCAAAGGGGCAAATTTTGTAGTCCCATGTAAATGTATAATGTTAATTCTCTATACTCAGAGGTATGTCAACAAGATCCTAAGCATTCCCCATATAGATCCTAAAAACATTGGAAATGTTATGTTTAGATACAGCAAGCCTCAGTAGGCATCTAAACACACTATGATCTGTTTACGATTAACTCTCCTGTCACTGAAATGATAGCAAAATGTGATATATTTGTTATAAACTATTATTTTCGTGTAACCACGTTATGTCGGGCACAACGTCTCACAGTTATAAGTTCTGTTATCATTGACAGCTTTCACGTGTCTAAGTTTGCTATCCCCTTTTCCTACAATGCCAGTTTAGCATATAATCCAATGTCAGCATACGCA
The DNA here is from genome assembly GCF_036172605.1 of Pelobates fuscus. Lineage (NCBI taxonomy): Eukaryota > Metazoa > Chordata > Amphibia > Anura > Pelobatidae > Pelobates > Pelobates fuscus. The sequence goes on from NC_086322.1 coordinate 288,852,251, forward strand.
ACCAAATTGTGTTCCCATCATACCTAAAAAACTATTTTCTACCTGGGTAAGTGATAAAAGGACACAGGCTAACACTCACCTCCTCTCTCCATTGTATTCAAACTTTATCCGAACATCATTCTAAAAACAAAAGAAAAAGGGGGAAAATAGTTAAATATTGGATATCCACCATAACAACTATTTCCTTCAAATGTGCTTGAGAAAATACAGCTGGGACATTTGGCAAAAATTATAAGATAGCTAAACGTTTCTAAATGGTGAAATTCCAAACCGGCTAGTCTATATATAGTTTCACTTTTTTGATTGAATTAAACAAACAGTTATTACATTCACCTTTTTCTGAGTGTGAAGAACCTGCCTCAAAAATAAAAATGGTAGGGGAACAATAAAATGTAGGATAGTTTCTTAAAATGACTGGTCTTGTACTATGGCCACCTGAAGTGATGCATTACTGCACTAACATGTACATAGATGTCCAGTTGGTAAAACAAAACTGACCTGTTTGTTGGGCAGGTTGCTGGCTTTTGTCTTCACCCCTTCAATCCCCGGCATTCGATGTCGTCGACCCATTTGAAGGGCAACCAAGTCCTTCATAATGGACTTCAAGGCTTCTTGCTCGTCTGCAGTAGAAAATAGAAACAAAGACATCAGATTGTTTGACTCTAGCCAGCTCAAAAGAAACATACCTGAATTAATAGCAACTTGGGCAATCCTTGCTTTCACAGATTATACTAGAGGGGTACTACAGTGCGGACAGAGCTAGGTGTATGGTTTTAAAAACTACAATACAAGTAAATCAAGTCTTTGCACCATTGTATCCATTGTGGCAAACTAAAAGTCAAAGACATAAAAGAAAGACCCAGACAGACCATGGGTTGTAATGTTCACAAGCTAAAAGTCAAACTTGTAATATTGGGCTGGCCAAGTTGGAAAAATAACAGAAATTATTTCCTACATGCCCATTTCTGCCCACAAAATTAAATTAATCAGCCTCAACATTAAAACCAGCTGTCTAATATGAACATGTCCTGTGGTATCTGACACCAAGACATCAGCAGCAGATCTTTTCAGTCCTGCAAGTTGCGAGGTGGGGCCTCCATGGATCTGATTTGTTGTCTCAGCACATCCCACAGGTGCTCAATCAGATTGAGATCTGGGGGATTTGAAGGCCAAGGAAACACCTTAAACTCTGTTATTGTCCTCAAACCATTCCTAAACAATGTAAGTAGTGTGGCAGGGTGCATTATCCTGCTGAAAGAGTCCAATGCCATCAGAAAACACAATTTCCATGAATGGGGTGTGCATGGTCTGCAATAATTTGTAGGTAGGTGGTACGTCTCAAAGTAACATCAAGATAAATGTCAGGACCCAAGGTCTCCCAGCAGAACATTTCCCAGAGCATAACACTGCCTCCACCGACTTGCCATAGTGCATCCCGCTGCCATCTCTCCCCTAGGTAACGCACACACACCTGGTCATCCACCTGATCTTAAAGATGTGATTCATCAAACCAGGCAACCTTCTTCCATTGCTCCATGGTCCAGTTCTGACTCTCGCGTCTCCATTGAAGGAACATTCGGTGGTGGACAGTGGTCATCGTGGGCACTCTGACCAGTCTGCAGCTACGCAGTCCCATATGCAGCAAACTGCGACGCACTGTGCTTTCTGACGCCTTTCTATCATGACCAGCACTACGTTTTTCAGCAATTTGAGCTACAATAGCTCTTCTGTGTGATAGGACCAGACATGTTAGCCTTTGCTCTCTAAGTGCATCAATGAGCCTTCGACACCCACAACACTCAACACTGCCGGTTCATCGGTTGACCTTCCCTGCATTACTTTTGGTAGGTACTGACCACTGCAAACCGAAAACAACACAAAAGACTTGCAGGTTTTTTCTAGATGCTCTGACCCAGTTGTCTAGCCATCACTATTTGTCCCTTGTCAAAGTCACTCAGATTCTTTCACTTGCCCATTTTTTCTGCTTCCAACACAGAAAATTCAATAACTGACTGTTTATTTGCTGCCTAATATATACCACCCCTTGACAGGTGCCATTGTAACGATATAATAAATATTTCTCACTTTTCACGCTGTAAACTTATTTTCAAACTACGTAATTTATCTTAAATTTGAAATGGTCAGAATTCAGCTCTTAAGCCCGCAAAATTGTCAAAGAGTAGCTTGATAAGCACCGAAATGATGACAAGTGGACATTTTGAATAAATAGTTATTTTAGCAACACATTTATAATCATTTACTTTCTTACAGCACCACTCTTAACACATCCGAGCTTTAGGCATCAAGGCCGGCAGGTGATGCATAGGACTATAAGGCTCAACCTCAGGAGATCCAGTGTCACATACCACGTACCATGGTACCCTTCAGCAGACAAGTGTTTGGAAGCTCCATGTTCTGTACAGCACTCATATGCCACACCAAGTACCAAGATATCAAGGAATCAAAGCTCTCTACAGACTTTGCCCTGATCCATGCAGGGTCCAATGTACCTCAGCATCCTTACATTCAAGCCTTTCAGAGGACTAGCACCCAAGCTGGGTTTACGGAATACTCTTGGGAATACAGGTCAGATGTTTACAGGACAGTTTTGAGAAACACCACAGTCAAATGAGAATTTAACATTGGTTTATTTTTGTCTCATTAATTAAAATAAAAAAGTTACAGGATTCTTCCCACAACATGTAAAAAAACAACAACAACCCTACACGCACAATATTCTACCTTTCACTCATTAGGAAATTAATAAGACAGCCTGTAATTACTCCAGCACAAGCCAAGTTTTATAGTTTGGGCTTAAAAGCACTTGAGTTGCACACATTTCCCAGCAGCTATGACACAACGTCTTGTACAAGTTCTGTGGATAGGGGAAGGAAATGACACGAGCACAAAAAACAGAATCACAGAGAGAGAGTGAGACAGCAGCCTGTACACACAGAATGTCACAGACAAGCTATATAATCACACAGTGACATGCCTGTACAAACACAGAATGTCACAGACAAGCTATATAATCACACAATGACATGCCTGTACACACAGAATGTCACAGACAAGCTATATAATCACACAGTGACATGCCTGTACAAACACAGAATGTCACAGACAAGCTATATAATCACACAGGGACATGCCTGTACACACAGAATGTCACAGACAAGCTATATAATCACACAGTGACATGCCTGTACACACACAGAAAGTCACAGACAAGCTATATGATTACACCGTGACATGCCTACACACACAGAATGTCACAGACAAGCTATGTAATCACACAGTGACATGCCTGTACACACATAATGTCACAGACAAACTATATAATTACACCGTGACATGCCTAAACACACAGAATCTCACAGACAAACTATAAGATTACACCGTGACATGCCTGCACACACAGAATGTCACAAACTATATTAATTACACCTTGACATGCCTGTGCACACAGAATGTCAGACAAGCTATAGAATTACACTGTGACATGCCTGTACACACACAGAATGTCACAGACAAGCTATATCACACACAATGTCACAGACAAGCTATATAATCATACCGTGACATGCCGGTATACACACAGAAAGTCACAGACAACTATATTATTACACAGTGATATGCCTGTACACACACAGAATGTCACAGACAAGCTATATAATTGCACCATGACATGCTTGTACACACAGAATGTCACAGACAAGCCAAATTACACCGTGACATGCCTAAACACACAGAATGTCACAGGCAACTATATAATATAATTACACCGTGACATGCCTAAACACACAGAATGTCACAGACAAGCTATATAATCAGTGACATGCGTAAACACACAGAATGTCACAGACAAGCTATTTAATCAGTGACATGCGTAAACACACAGAATGTCACAGACAAGCTATATAATCAGTGACATGCGTAAACACACAGAATGTCACAGACAAGCTATATAATCAGTGACATGCGTAAACACACAGAATGTCACAGACAAGCTATATAATCAGTGACATGCGTAAACACACAGAATGTCACAGACAAGCTATATAATCACACCGTGACATGCCTGTACACACAGAATTTCACAGACAATCTATATAATCACACAGTGACATGCCGGTACACACACACAATGTCACAGACAACTATATTATTACACAGTGACATGCCTGTACACACAGAGAATGTCACAGACAAGCTATATAATCCCAGTTACATGTCTGTAAACTCAGAATGTCACAGGCAACTATATAATATAATTACACTGTGACATGCGTAAACACACAGAATGTCACAGACAAGCTATATAATCAGTGACATGCGTAAACACACAGAATGTCACAGACAAGCTATATAATCAGTGACATGCGTAAACACACAGAATGTCACAGACAAGCTATATAATCACACCGTGACATGCCTGTACACACAGAATGTCACAGACAAGCTATATAATCACACAGTAACATGCCTGTACACACACAATGTCACAGACAACTATATTATTACACAGTGACATGCCTGTACACACACAGAATGTCACAGACAAGCTATATAATTACACCATGACATGCTTGTACACACAGAATGTCACAGACAAGCTATATAATCACACAGTGACATGCCTGTACACACAGAATGTCACAGGCAACTATATAATATAATTACACCGTGACATGCCTACACACACAGAATGTCAGAGACAAGCTATATAATCAGTGACATGCCTAAACACACAGAATGTCACAGACAAGCTATATAAATCACACAGTGACATGCCTGTACACACAGAATGTCACAGACAAGCTATATAATTACACAGTGACATGCCTGTACACACACAATGTCACAGACAAGCTATGTAATTACAGTGACATGCCTACACACACAGAATTTCACAGACAATCTATATAATCACACAGTGACATGCCTGTACACACACAGAAAGTCACAGACAAGCTATATAATCACACCATGACATGCCTGTACACACAGAAAGTCACAGACAAGCTATATAATTACAGTGACATGCCTACACACACACAGAATGTCACAGACAAGCTATATAATCACACAGTGACAAATCACAACATATCACAATTATTACAAAACCACATGCTTGTACACAATCTACACACAACCACTGTTATTTACTAAAGTGAAGATTCAATTCAATCTCAAATTTAAAGGATCACTAAAGTGGGTGCAGTGGTCTTTAGTTTTAACCCTGCTATGTAAAACATTGCAGCTTTTTTTTTTTTTTTTTTTAAATGGGAATGTTAACATTGCAGGGTTAAAACCACCTCTAATAAAAGAGTAAAACTCTTTCACGTGACGCAGAAGCTCAATGAAAAGTACTGAATTCAATGCTTTCCTATGCGATGCATTTGGCCCATGTGCAGTGCTCACCGCATATCACTTTCCAAAGCTCCTCTATGAGTAACATTGGAGTGGCCACCAGTTTGAGAGCCATATGACGTTGCGGGAGGCGCAGCGGCAATAGCTCCAGAATGCCAAACCACAACACCAGACCTGGGGCAAAGTTCTAGAAATACAGTAGTTGCCATGGAAAAAGAATAAAATGTTCCTTGGGTTTGCTACACTTTTTTAAAACTTTGCGCCGTAATTTCTGTTAATACATGACCCCACTGTTTTTAATTCCCCTCTTCTCCGAACTGCAGAGTACAAAGGACCTTATTACAATGATTGACAGGAAGCCAAGATGGAGGCGCTACATAATATTACAATATAAATAGGGATAGATTTCCACATTTAATTGTAATATTCACACCTCATAACTATAGGTTTGGTAAATACAGGGACACACACACACATATAAAATATTATGACAGTTTACCTTTAATATCAAACCATTTAGTAACAATTTCGTATAAACCAGGCTTTTCTATGAGACCAGCGATCGCCCCCCAACTCAGCCATATGGATAACAGAGAATTAAGACTGTCAATGTGGCCAACCTGGATGACACTGATTGGCTGACAATTCAGGGCTAACCTACCTCTAGCAGTCTGTGACAAACTCCCCTCTACAAGTGAGTTTGCCACAGCTACTGGAGGAGCTTGCTTGCCAGCCTCCCGCCCACAGACTATGGGCCCTGCAGGGAAATCTGTAAAATACTATTAAACTTGACTGACCGTTTTCATGAAACTGTTTTGGGCATAGGACCATGTGCACGGTCGATCAAAATTATGACTTCCACAAAATTCCTGAACCCCTGAACTGATCTGCGTGATGTTTTGATATGTTGGTCACCCAGACCAGGGCTATCAGGAGATGTAACATTTGTGGGGATATCATGTGTTTTGGGGTACGTTTGGGACTTTTTAGAAATGTATGCTTTTTCTGTGCTTGAGATAATTGGATTAGAATTAGTACAGTTACTGATCCAATTATCTCCCAAGCAGAGGGGAGGGATTGTGTGTCATGTGTGGGAGTGCCTTACATTGTAAATGTGTTATTATTGGTTTGCAAGTTTGTGTCCCTGTCCCCAACAAGGTCCGTGTGGGCCTTGTATTGGGATTGTCATATAAGGCCAAGTGCGGCTCCATTAAAATATATTCCAGCTTACACTCCAAAACTGTGTGTCGTCCTGTTATTGGAGGGAAAGAAGATTTACTCCTGTGTCTGCTGTTCCAGCTTGCAGGGGATAGAACAGGGAAAGTCCTTGTAAGGACTAGAGCTAATTCCCCATTCGGCTCCAGGAAGGAGTGGTTCCAGTGCCCCAGTCAAGCCACAGCGATTGTGGGCAGAGGTGCTGCTGTTTGCCCCCTGTTCCAGTAAGGAAGCTGTCCTTGGCAGAGGTTCCCAGCCAGGGTACAGGAAGCTCTGTTACACTGTCTAAGCCAATTAATGCTGTCCAGTAATATCCAGCTGCTAGAATGTACCTTTAAAAGGACACTACCACAACATCATCTCAATTAAGTTATTTTAACGAGTGGAGGTCCTGGGTACGGTCTTACCATAAGTATTAAATTGTTATTGAATGGTTTAAAGTAGCTCTGTCACCTTCTGCAGTGTGGTGGCCCAGGAGAAGCTGTCCTTTGCATCGCCACCACGAAGCATCCAGTGGGTCCTTTTCAGCTCCCGGTGCTATATCTGCCAGGAATACTGATCTCTATGAAGGATGCCTCAAAACTGTGGGATCCTCCATAGACAATATCCGTTTCTCCACTATTTACAGCTGGGAGAAATGGCACAACTCCAGAGCACTTTTTTTTTTTCTTTTTTCAAGGTAAGGTAAGTATGCCTTGATCAGGCTACTTTAAACCCCAAATCTGCAAGTTGGCAACCGTTCACCCAACCCCTCCATTTATTATGCAGGTCCTCTCCCTAGATCCCTAAATAAGAAAAGTGAATGAAAAAGGTACGTATCATTTTCATTTACTTTTCTGAATAAGGAGCTAGTGAAACGCTAGTAAAACAGCGTCAGTGGTGCCTGGTTAGAGGTTTCCTGATTCAATTCTCGGACCTTCAGAGAAAGTTGCTGGGCAGAGCGATGGTATGACATTTTGCAGAGTTTGGGGTTAAACCGTTCGTCATCTGCCTGGGACCTCATCAAACCATAACAACTTCATTGTGATTTTTTTTTTTCATTCGAGATGTTGGGGTGGAGTACTCTGGTCCCTATGTATCACTGTCCAGAGTGACTTAGAATTACAGAGATTTACAAAAAAAATCTCTGCACCTACCGATCTGTCACATTGTGGAGTGACATCACAGGATAAATTTTACTTGCTCAATTGCTGTCCACGGTCTATCCAACTTGTGCATACACCACTCCATGCCAGCACACAACTTAGAGAGAAAGATCAACCAAGTTAACTGTAAATTGGGCCACAGGGAGCTTGGTTTCAGCAAACTTTTTTCGCTTGAGGGACGGATGCTATGTCTGTAAATAGACAGAAGGCTGCATTTAAAATAAATGGCTCCCTAATTTGGTATCATTATTTTTGTGTGATTGCCATTTATAGCGATACCAAATTAGGGCGTTATAGTAAAGATATAAATTAGCGACGTACCTACTAAACAGTTAAAATCAACTTTTCTTAATTTTGATCTTAACAATAAGAGCAAGAAAAATCACCGGTCTCCATCATGCTCTCCTTTATGATAAAAAGGAAGAGTTGAGGGGGAGTCAGTACATCTAATACACGCAATAAATAGTGTGAAAGAATGCATACCAAGTCCCGGGCCTCCCAGATCCCCATCCCTTATTCTACTAAAGAAGACAATCAGTGCAAAACCAGTCAAAAATGGGGGGGGGGGGGGTTGACCTTCTCAGGCCCATTGGCAAACAGTATCATGGTGTAAAATAATAAAGGAAAGATAGCATGCTTTCAACATATTGAACAGGTCCACTCATCACATATAATAAGTGAACTGCAACGGAGAGATAAAATATTGTACGATTTTAGAAAGTTTAAACAATGTTTTTTATTTTTTTATTATGGTACATTTATTAGTTATTCATACAATGCATTTAAAATGGTGTGTAAAATCCTGCCAACAATGCCTCTTTAAAGTGGTTTACTAGAAACTATACACGATTTGTGTCTTGGAGTTTCTTTTTATACCATGCCAATTCAGGAGAATCACACGAAAATCCTAATAAGGAATTTAAACTTGACTTTCCATTCCTAGTTTTATAAATCAGAGTGTTTATCTGCCAGCGTATTCATGATCTGTGGCCTATCTGCCCAGTGCAAAAAGCAAGTTACTCTCAAATAAAAGCCGTTTTAAGTTCTGAAGTTATTACATGAGGCATATCAAAATATGTGATCCTGACTTAAAAAGGCACTTTAAAACAATGATAAGAAAGCTTTATAGGTGCGTGGTGAAAATATCAGGTCATCTGCTTTGTGCCCGGCCCTGATCTAGACTAGCCTTATGTAGGGTTATTTGGGAGCAAATAATATTTGCACCTAAATATTCTTTACTCTGCCTTTTGCGCCATTTAATTTTCCTGTTCCCCGTTGGTGCTTCTTAATTTTTTTTTTTTATTAATAATTTTGATGTTTTTCTGACATTTTTTTAGCCACTGCCAAATGTTCTGTAATGGATAATGAGCTTTCAATCTTTTTAACTAATAAAAAAAAAATCCTTCAAATGCAAATGTGATCTATGGTATATTCATCTGGGAGGAAGAAAAAAAAAAAGCAAAGAAACATTGTGATGTAATTCCAGTAAAATACAAGTTTAGCAGGCTAAGATTGCCACAAGGCATATGTATGTATATGTGTTTGTAGTATCAGTTAGTTAATTACACGTAGCTAAGATACTGTTATCACTGTACTGACCAGGTGCAGGAATGTAAGAACTGGAATTACGCGTCCCTCTCCTTTGTATCAGATGAGCCACGTGGTTAGACCGGATGGATGAGTTTAGACTCTATTTATTAAATAGGTTAAGGGTATGTGTGGGTGTAGTTAATTGTGGGAGGAGCTACAGTGCTATATAAGGAATGTACTCTATGTATTCAGTACTCAGACTTTGCTGTATTTTGGTGACGCTAGTCCCTCTGAGTCCCGATCGGTGATCCAATAAAGAATCTCTTCCTTCCTGAAGAAACCTGTGTCCATCTCTCTGTGCTTGGCTTCCGTCAGTTTCTCCGGTATCATTTGGTGCATTGGCCGGGAAGCTCATCGTTCAACGGTAGCTGAGAGGCAGAGGCGTGAGACGGTCTATCTTTGCCCACGTTCTCTACGGCTGCACCCCTGAACTTCTGCGTGGACCTCCCTTCGTCTCGGCGCCACTGGTCTGTTGTCCAGGAGATCATCGGCCTCTACGTGAGAAGTGCTGGGGTGTCCCCGTCGATGAGTGTGAACTCAGGTTCAGGAACGAGGAGGTAAGACAACTGCTGTTTTAGACGGCAGGACCCACTAGGGGTATACCGATTGTGCGGTAGGCCCAAAGGGGTTTTGAATCTGTGTATCTGCCCCCTCTGTCGGAGGGAAGGAGCGAAGGCGCACCGCTCGATCGAACGCTCTTTAGTCAGACCGTTTGATTTGGTTAGTCAGGCGGGGTCCTGGTGTAAATAGCCCTAGCCGGACACCGGTGTCTTGTCTAGACTAGCGTTCTAGGGTGTATATTACGTTCGCTAGGTCGGAGGGACCGGGAGACTAAGCGGCGCCTGTGTAAATTCGGTTCGCTAGTTCTCATCCTATCTGGGCTAAGTGGGAAGGCGTGTAAATTTGGAACCCACTAGACTTTTGATAGTGCGACTAAGAGGCGCCTGTGTAAATTCGGTTCTCTAGCTCGCTATATATGTGGTGATTGGGCAGTGTGGCTAACCAAAACGGGTGTATATAGTTTTAGGTAGTCCATTCAAGGTACTGGCCAATAGTTTAGTTGGGAATTGTAAATGTGTTAACGATTGTTTTAGTAAAGTGTATATCTTGTTAGATAGCGCGAGCTCAGCCGTCTAGCGAGAGTGTTAATAGTGTGTTGCTGTATTATAGTGCACGGTACCATAACCCTGTATATTTACTGACATTATATAATAAGTACTAATCATTGTCGTCCATTGCATGTTTAACACCATAACCACTAATAATTGTATTGTGACCTTAACTTGTGCTTTGACCTATGCTAACCGTACTGTAACCGCTATTTGTAAAAGACGATGTTACTGGGGTGTGTTATAGACGGGTAATTCGTATATAGAGAATTATAGCGTGGGTGACTGTATAGTTACGCCAAAGGGCATAATATTGATTATATAGTGACTGGTGTAACAGCTGTGTGTGTACGGGAATTCCCTGAGTGTTTATTGTTATTGTGTACGTTTCACTTGGTAACCGTACCACGTGGTGCTGTTGCCAGAGGAAACGGGTGTGACTGTTGAATAGTACGCGTGTATAGTATTCGTTGTCGACGACGTTCCATTGTTAAGTATGGGTGCGTCGCAGTCAACGATTCCGGATCCCTTAGGATGTATGGTTAAGAATTTTAAAAAGGGATTCAAAGTTTGTGATTTTGGGGTAAAGATGTCTCCTGTACGTTTGGTCACTTTGTGTACTAGGGAGTGGCCTACTTTGGTTGCGGCATGGCCGCCACGTGGCAGTTTGGATCCAACTCTGGTACAGCGCTTACACGTGGCTGTATCGGGTAGGCCTGAACTTTACGGCCAGTTTCCTTATATTGACTGTTGGAGACAGGCCGTAAATGACTCGCCAAAATGGCTCCAGACATGCCACGAGGAGCAGTGTCGCCTCATGGTAGCTAGGACTTGCTCGTCCACTAGGACTGGTGTTAGGCCCATTTTGGACACGCCCCCTGAGTCCGAGATCCCTTTGCCGCCCCCTTACTTTCCGTTAAGAAGAAGTGACGCAAACGCAGGAAGTCCTGCACCCCTCCCCTCATTACCCTCATCCACTTCCGCTTCCTCCTCCAGTACAGGATCCACCCCCCCTCGTACTAAATCTCCCCTTCCGGAACCAGAATCCACCCCCATTAGAAACGAATATCCTGATTTGGCGCCACTTCAGACTTCCGGTCAAGCTTCATCTAGCTCGGCTCGAAGTGTTTTATTTACGACCTTTTCCCAAAACCGACCTCCCACATCCCCATACCCTATCTCTCCCCGACCGGAACCCATGACTGACGCCTCTCTACGTAGCCCCATCCAAACCCGACAGTTGACTGGTGCCCAACAATTAAAGCACTATCAGATGCCTCTTCGTCTGAATCCCGGGTCAGCTTATATCGATGCCGCAGGTCAAATGGCACACGCTGACCCAGTCTTCGTATATGTCCCATTTACCACAACCGATCTTTTAAACTGGAAGACCCATAATTCCTCGTATACTGAGAAACCACAAGCTATGACTGATCTGTTCACCTCAATAGTACAGACGCATAATCCGACATGGGCTGATTGCCAGCAGTTACTAATGACTTTATTTAACAATGAGGAAAGGACAAGAATAAATCAAGCAGCCATTAAAGCATTAGAGGATAGAGCCCGTGCTTTGAACCAAGCCAATCCAGCAGCATGGGCCGCGACACACTATCCCAACACCGATCCCGATTGGAACGTAAATGGTGCTGATATGGTTCAACTCAGAGCCTATAGAGACGCTATAATTGCTGGCATGAAAGCCGGAGGAAAGAAAGCCATTAACATGTCGAAGACAGTTGAGGTGATCCAGAAAAGCGATGAAGCGCCCAGTGTCTTTTATGACCGATTATTGGAGGCATACCGCTTGTATACCCCCTTTAATCCGGAAGACGCAGACAATTCCCGAATGGTTAACTCCGCCTTTGTCAGCCAAGCATACGGAGATATTAAGCGCAAGCTACAAAAGTTAGAAGGGTTTGCAGGTATGTCCATCACCCAACTAATGGAGGTAGCAAATAAGGTCTATATGAACAGGGATACAGAAAGTAAGAAAGAGGAAGAGCGCAAGATGCGTAAAAAGGCTGATATGCTAGCGGTAGCGATCGCAGGCGTAGATAAACGGGGCCCAGATAGAGGCAATAATAGATGGAGTAGGGAGCCTTTGAGTAGGGATCAATGCGCGTATTGCAAGGAAGAAGGGCATTGGAGGAACGAATGTCCGCAAAGAGAGCAGTACGAGAGAGACCAACCCAGGGCAGGCTACGGAAACTTTAGAGGTAGAGCGAGAGGTAGAGGAGGCCCCGGAGGGAGTAATGGTTATAGAGGGAGTAATGGGAACAGAGGAAGTGTTAGGGAAGACAGGTATATTCCAGCAGCGCAAAGGTCCCGCGATAGAGAAGGTAGGGACTTTGTAGGATTGGCTGACACTGTCATGGAGGACTATTGATACCGACCGGGCTCCATCCCCCTTGGTCGAGCGGAGCCTATGGTCGATGTATCAATAGGGGGGAAAAGGAGTGCGTTCATGATCGACACTGGTGCTGAACATTCAGTGGTGACTAATCTAGTTGCTCCTCCATCTGGAAGGACTATTACTGTGATAGGAGCAACTGGAAGAAGTGCTGAAAAACCGGTTCTTAAAAGTCGACTCTGTTCATTGGGAGGCCACGTAGTAAAACACCAATTCCTTTATATGCCTGAATGTCCAGTCCAATTGCTGGGACGTGATATGCTATCAAAATTACAAGCGCAGATTACGTTCCTACCAAATGGAACAACATCCTTAAAGTTTAATGGACCTTCAGGTATTATGACTTTATCCGTACCAAAGGAAGAAGAGTGGCGACTTTATACAGTGTTGACTAGCCAAAACCCTAGGAGTGATGAGACATTGTTTAACATACCAGGAGTTTGGGCAGAGAACAACCCACCAGGACTGGCCCGCAATATTCCACCAATAAAAATTGAACTGAAACATGGGGTTTATCCAGTGAGCCTAAGACAATATCACATTCCGCAGAAGGCTAAGAAGAACATCCAATCCTATCTGGATAAGTTCATACGGTATGGTATCCTAAAATTCTGTACTTCCCCCTGGAACACCCCATTGCTGCCTGTTCAAAAGCCCGGTACAGATGAGTATCGACCTGTACAGGACTTAAGAGCAGTCAATGATGCGGTTGTTAGCATACATCCAGTTGTACCCAATCCATATAACCTGCTTGCTTTAATTCCGGGCGGGGCTACTTACTTCACAGTCTTAGATCTCAAAGATGCCTTCTTTTGCCTCCGAATTGCCGCAGAAAGCCAATGTATTTTCGCTTTCCAATGGGAGAACGCTGTAACGGGCTCAAAACGCCAAATGACTTGGACAAGACTGCCCCAAGGGTTTAAAAATTCACCTACCCTATTTGGTTCAGCTCTAAGTCAAGATCTACTGGATTTCGAGTCTATCCCAGGAGAATGTGTATTGTTACAATATGTAGATGACTTGTTGATAGCAGCAGTTACAAAAGAAAAATGTCAGCAAGCAACGCACGATCTACTACATATTCTCTGGAAGGCAGGATACAAGGTGTCCAGGAAGAAGGCTCAGTTGTGTTTGCCAACTGTCAAGTATCTGGGATTCCATATCTCTGAAGGTCAAAGGATTATGGGGCCAGAGAGAAAAGAAGCTGTCTGCCAAATACCAATACCCAAGAATAGAAGACAAGTGCGAGAATTCTTGGGGGCAGCAGGCTTCTGTAGGATATGGATTCCCAGCTATGCGATACTGGCAAAACCTCTGTACGCAGCCATCAAAGGTACAGAGCACGACCCCTTCTTATGGACCCAAGAACAGCAAACGGCATTTGAAGATGTGAAGAAGGCTTTGATGAGTGCCCCAGCATTAGGTCTACCTGATCACACACGACCATTCTACTTATATGTACACGAGCAAAGAAGAATGGCTGTGGGAGTATTGACACAGTACTTGGGATCATGGCAAAGACCTGTTGCCTACATGTCTAAGCAACTGGATGCAGTGGCCAGCGGACTTCCACCTTGTCTAAGAGCCGTAGCTGCAGCCGCCCTGCTAGTAGCTGAAGCCGATAAACTCACTCTGGGTCAAGAACTTTATGTACGAGTCCCACATGCAGTACAGACGTTGTTGGATTACAAAGGAAATCATTGGTTTAGTAACAGCCGTATGACCAAGTATCAAGCAATGTTGTGTGAAAACCCAAGAGTGCATTTAGAGACTGTAAACACCTTAAATCCAGCTACCCTTTTGCCGCAACCTACTGAAAGTCAACATGATTGTTTGGAAGTAATGGATGAAGTATTTTCAAGTAGACCAGATCTTCGTGATTTTCCCATCCAGAACCCCGATGTTCAATATTACAACGACGGCAGTAGTTATGTGAAAGAAGGGATCCGCTATGCAGGATATGCAGTGACAACAATAGACAAGGTGATAGAAGCTCGGCCACTGGCGAAAGGAACATCAGCACAAAAGGCAGAATTAATAGCACTAACACGAGCGTTACAATTGGCTGAAGGTTTAAGAGTAAATATCTATACGGACTCTAAGTATGCGTTTTTAACCACTCATGCCCACGGAGCTTTGTATAAAGAAAGAGGACTACTGAATTCAGAAGGCAAAGAAATCAAGTACGCAGCTGAAATCCTACAACTATTGGAAGCAGTGTGGGAGCCGAAAGAAGTCGGTATCATACATTGTCGAGCGCATCTGAGAGGAGATGGTGATGTAACCAAGGGAAATCGGATGGCAGATAGTGCAGCTAAGCGTGCTGCTGAATCAGGAAGACAGGAGTATGTGGGGCATATAGCTGCTCTTATACCAACTCCACTGTCCCAATGGACTCCAGTTTATACAGCTCAAGAAGAGGAGTGGTTAAAGACTGAACCGGGAAAGTATTTGGAGAACAAGTGGTATCAGCTAGAAGATGGAAGAATAGTCATACCAGCATCACTAGCGGTAGAAATTGTCCAAAATTATCACAACGGGACACATTCTGGGAGAGACAGTACTGAAGAATCTCTCAGGAAACATTTCTACATACCAAGATTGTCCAACTTGACTCAGGCCATTGTACGCAGATGTGTAACGTGTGCTAAGAATAATGCAAGACAAGGACCAGTAAAGCCACCAGGAGTCCAGTTTATGGGGGGACTCCCCATGTCCGATCTACAAATAGACTTTACAGTAATGCCTAAATCGGGTGGACATCGTTACCTGTTGGTAATTGTGTGCACCTATTCAGGCTGGGTAGAAGCATGTCCTACTCGTACAGAGAAAGCAGGAGAAGTTGTAAGATTCCTGCTACGAGAAATAATACCCCGATATGGACTACCCTGTTCTATAGGATCGGACAATGGTCCAGCTTTTGTTCATCAGTGCCTACAACAACTGACTCATATGCTTGGTATAAAGTGGAGGCTTCATACTGCATATAGACCCCAGAGTTCTGGTAAGGTAGAGAGAATGAATAGAACTATAAAGAACCAGTTGGCTAAAATGTGTCAGGAAACCCAACTTAAGTGGAACGTTCTCTTACCCATAGCTTTATTGCGAATCCGCAGTACCCCTACCAGAAGGATGGGCCTCTCTCCTTTTGAAATCATGTATGGGCGACCACCTCCCGTACTTGGTAACTTAAGGGGGGACTTGAGTCAGTTGGGAGAAGGAATTACCCGGCAGCAGGTTGTAGAGTTGGGTAAGACTATGGAGGAGGTACAGAAATGGGTACAAGATAGATTACCTGTGAATATTTATCCCCCTGTTCATAGTTATCATCCAGGAGACCAAGTGTGGATTAAAGAGTGGAATAATGTACCGTTAGGGCCCAAGTGGAGAGGTCCTTATGTTGTTCTTTTGTCTACCCCTACAGCGATAAAAGTAGCCGAAGTAACTCCGTGGATACATCACTCCAGGGTTAAACCAGCAGCAGTCGATTCTTGGCAAATTACAGCAGATCCAGAGAATCCCTGCAAGATCCGGTTGAAACGCACTACTCAGTCGGAGTAACGAGGAATTATTGTGGATTACAAATTTTATTGTTACAGGTGTGAGTGAGAAGGCCATAATAAAGCCTGTCCGCTTACCAACACATAGTGTATAAGCCAGGAAAGTCTCGAAGGGACACCTGTGAAGACGAGCAGAACTCCATTCCCTGCAGCCCTCACATCCTGGAAGCTGAGGTTCCATCGCACGGACGAAGACTGAGGATGACGGCGAAAGATGTGCTTTTGATTGTGTTTATTTATATGTGTTTTTATATTCAGGAAGGTAGAGGTACCGACACTCCTAGCTGTGAGGTATGCATTAAGACTACGAGAACAGGTAACCATATTTCCCAAACCCTAATTTGGCATTCACAATACGAATGTAAAGGAGAGGTATCAAGATGTAGATACCTAAATATAGACTATAGTGTGTGCCATTTAGGAGTAGGAGAACCTAAGTGCTTCAGTCCAGAGTATCAACCTCGTACAATTTGGTTGACTCTCAGGAATGGAGATCCTCAGGGGACCCTAATTAATAAGACGGTGTTAGAATCCGTACATTCTTCGGGTGTTCTGCTATTTGATGCATGTAAGGCGATATCAAGTGGTAGAAAACCGTGGAATGTATGTGGGGATCTTAGATGGGAGAGGACGTATGGGTCTAATGATAAATATATTTGTCCCAGTAGTAAAAATAAATATGTGAGTCCTAGATGCCCAAATAAAGACTATAACTTTTGTCCATATTGGTCTTGTGTGGGGTGGGCGACTTGGGGACAGACAGTAGATAAAGACATGATAGTGACTAAGTTGCCGACTAGCCCTTATTGTAAGTCTATGGAATGCAACCCAGTCCATATACTTATAAATAACCCCGACAAGTTCCTAGATAAGTATGGAAATTTATTTGGGTTTCAGATATACGGGACGGGTTTAGATCCTGGGACATTATTGTTTATAGGAATAGAGACTGATACGGTATCCTCCCAGACTCATCAAGTATACCATTCCTTTTATGAAGAGATGAGTATAGATAATAAGATCCCCCATAACGCTAAAAACCTGTTCATTGACCTAGCTGAAAGTATTGCCGGTAGTCTTAATGTTACCAACTGCTATGTGTGTGGAGGTACTAACATGGGAGACCAATGGCCTTGGGAAGCAAAGGAGGTAATGTCCGGTTCTGAGGCAGTTGACCAACTAATATCTACACAAGCCGATTATCATTTGAGTGTTAGAGGTAAATCTGAGTGGAGATTAAAGACCTCCATCATAGGTTATGTTTGCATAGCAAGGAAAGGAATAATGTACAATACTTCTGTAGGAGAATTAACTTGTCTAGGGCAAAAAGCTTATGATGATGATACTAAAAATACAACTTGGTGGTCGGCTTCAAATGTCTCAGAACCATCTAACCCGTTTGCTAGATATGCCAGTTTAAAGGATGTGTGGTTTGATTTATCCATCACATCTACCTGGAGAGCCCCAGCAAATTTGTACTGGATCTGTGGTAAGAAAGCCTATTCGGAGTTGCCACAGGACTGGGAAGGGGCATGTGTGTTGGGTATGCTCAAACCATCCTTCTTCTTGTTACCGATTGAAACAGGTGAGACTTTAGGTGTTAAAGTGTATGATGTGAATCATAGGAAGAAAAGGGGACCCTTAGAGATAGGCACCTGGGAAGATAATGAATGGCCTCCCCAGCGTATCATAGATTATTATGGGCCAGCCACGTGGGCAGAAGATGGTACCTTTGGTTATAGAACCCCAATTTATATGCTCAACCGTATTATAAGATTACAGGCGGTGGTTGAGATTATTACTAATGAGACCTCACAAGCACTCAATCTTCTAGCGAAGCATAATACCAGGATGAGGACAGCAGTGTACCAAAATAGATTAGCCTTGGATTACCTTTTGGCAGTAGAGGGAGGTGTATGTGGGAAGTTTAACCTGAGCAATTGCTGTCTTCAAATAGATGACGAAGGGCAAGCAATAGCTGAGCTTACTAGCCATATGGTTAAACTAGTGCATGTGCCTACTCAGGTATGGAAAGGGTACAATCCAAGTAGTTGGTTTGGTAGCTGGTATGAGTGGTTTGGAGGGCTTAAGGCAGTGGTAGGTGGAGTCCTACTGATTTTACTGTTGTGTCTACTCCTACCGTGTCTTATACCCTTAGTAGTTAGGTCTGTGCAAAGCCTGATAGGAAGTATAGCAGAGAGGAAGGCTGCTGCACAGATAATGGCGATATATAAGTATAAGGCTCTAGATCAAGGAGAACCAATGCAGGAAGATGAGTGTTAAAAGATTCACATCATAAGATAAGTCTGGTCTGGTTCATGGTAACCTGAGGTATATGCAAACCAAGGTTAAGTGATGCCTCAAGTAATTGTGAAATATCAGAGGCATCAAAGGGGGGAATGTGATGTAATTCCAGTAAAATACAAGTTTAGCAGGCTAAGATTGCCACAAGGCATATGTATGTATATGTGTTTGTAGTATCAGTTAGTTAATTACACGTAGCTAAGATACTGTTATCACTGTACTGACCAGGTGCAGGAATGTAAGAACTGGAATTACGCGTCCCTCTCCTTTGTATCAGATGAGCCACGTGGTTAGACCGGATGGATGAGTTTAGACTCTATTTATTAAATAGGTTAAGGGTATGTGTGGGTGTAGTTAATTGTGGGAGGAGCTACAGTGCTATATAAGGAATGTACTCTATGTATTCAGTACTCAGACTTTGCTGTATTTTGGTGACGCTAGTCCCTCTGAGTCCCGATCGGTGATCCAATAAAGAATCTCTTCCTTCCTGAAGAAACCTGTGTCCATCTCTCTGTGCTTGGCTTCCGTCAGTTTCTCCGGTATCAACATAAGAGGAATAAATGGTGGCAAAAAGTTTAATATTTTGGTGCAATCAAGAAAAAAAAAAAACTGGTAAAAACTACCATCATTATTATTACAGAAGTAACACATATGTGGGTACTAAAATAATGGCAGATACCTTAACGTACATAGATTTGTCAAGAGCTTTTCCGTTTCTTTAAAGATACCTAGAAATATATTTCATACAAACTCTAAATTGTGCCATTTTTCATTTCTTGATAACACTGTGCATTTATCAAATCTGGTAGTTCTCACAGTTATAGTAGATACATGTATTTGACCAATTCTCTGTAGTTTTGCAAATCTGTTCAAAGAGCTTACAAGCACTACTTGTAACGTCCACCATGCATACGTTTAATGTGGAGTCCAAACCAATTTGCTGTTGCACACACATACAGACAATATTTTATTTATATTATAGGCCTCTTGACAAGCCTACTGATCTAGGAATATAGCTTACTTCTAGGGATTGTCACAAAAAAAGATCACTACTGATGCAGACAGATGTAAAGTCTTAAAGGTTCTACAATAGCACGGGGTAATCTGTGTTTTTGGTCTCTCTTGGTTTAGTTTTTAGGCAAAATTAATTTGAGCAGATGCAGCGCAAAAGACTGGATTTGGGGAAGAATACCACTAGTGACTGCTCTGCTCGATGTAGTCATCTTGAATTCTAAGCTCACAAAGAGAAGAAGATAAATGAAAACTTAAATGCTCGTTCCTGTAACTAGCTCTGAAAAACCATTGTCTTAATCATAAACTGCTCTTGCAAAATGTATGGGATGGCATATGATAAAGATTGAAGGAAGGATACTGGCCTAATCAGACTAGATCTTGCCACAGCTTTTAACATTATTGACCATGGAATGATCATCGGACAGGGAAATAAATATTAAGTGGTAGGCTTTGGATAGGCTACCACCAAAATAGATCACTTCCTTTCCAATCCCCTGTATCCAAGTAATGCCAGGTAATAAGGAATCCAAAGTGAATTATCACAAATCACCAATAACGGATAACATCTTTATCAAACTCCTGGAGATATCCTCACAAAGAGGCCTACCCTTCAATACACATTTATGATGATTATGCCGTTTTTAACTAGACCTTTAAAAAGGACCACATAAATTTGTTGCCACTATCTCAAAGACATTTACAATGGATGGGAGCTGACCTCAATAAAAAAAAGAAATTAAGATAAAGTTATGATCATCGAAGCATATTCACAACCAACTCAAACCACAACTATAAAAGCAGAAGATATAGATTGGAGAATGGAAGTTGTATAAATTTAAACATGTTTATCAGCAGCTCAACATCCCCAATCCTTTGATACTGGACACGACTAAAAGTTACTGTTCACTGCAAGCCTGGACGGTCCATGGCACACTCACCAAGACTAAATTTCTACTTCCCAATGGCTAGATGTCACAGAGTAGTGTGGAAGCAGGGAGATAAATGTATTTCTTATGGAGAAAGGACATATTTGCACTGCTCAAATTTCTAGATAATAAAGTTTCCAGGTGCTTCTCCCAAAGAAAAGGTTAACAATTGGAAATAATGGGGATACCGATAATGTTTGCTATTAAGTGCTGTAGTTGAATATATTTTAATTACATACATAATATTGCTATTGGCCTGATCCATAAAACAGCAGTAATACAGTAATGACAGTAAGGTCAAGTCTGTTTAGATTTGTGCAATCAGTAAGACTAATAACGCACCCATTTAGCCTTGTGTTCTGTGATACAATTGGACCAGTTTCTTGTTGAAAACCAGTGGAAGGTAGGGTTGTTTTTGCACAAGGTGGACACATATTATTCAAGACTTGAAATTGAGAACTAATTAGATGAGAGAGGGATCCTAAAAAGAAACACAGATTTGTTTTGGGGGGGGGGAATTCAAAGTGAATTTAAGATTTTGGGACAATTTGGAAAAATATCAAGGTTGACAATTCTGAACTCTACTCTGAATTCCTGGAACTCAAACTACAGTAAGTAATTCTAAAATCCAACTGGGGACCTCTCAACATAAATCATTACCTGCCATTATATTGCCAATTGAAGCAAGAGATAATAAATGCCTGTTCGCCCATAAAGAAAAGCATAATTTGGATGAAAACTGAGCCAGTATATGTCTAACACTGGTATCCTGAACTGAACTTTCACCTATTTAGACTTCACACGTTCCAGAACAAAACAAACATAACAGTAGCCAGACTGTTAATTAAATTTCAAGCGCATGTTCTAGATGCCTAGAGCAACGTTTCCCAATTGGGAATGGGGTTTAGCCAAAATTTCTAAAAACAAAATGGCCGTGACTGGCAAGGGAGCAGTGATCTCACTGCTCAGCTTCCTCGCGCGCACAGCAGTGATGCCGGAGCCGAAATATGACGTAATTCCGGCTTCGGCATCACTAAGAGGCACGCAAGGAGATCTCAGTTCCTTTGACGCCTGCATGCCAGCCGCCCCACTGGACCCCAGGGACCACACGCCAGCAGCTCAGCAGTCCTATTGGACCCCAGGGAGCATGTCTGTTAGGGAGTTTGTATGTGATTGTGTGTCTGTCAAAGAGTATGTGTGTGCTTGTCAGTGAGAGTGTATGTGTTTGAATGTGTCTGTCAAAGAGTATGTGTGTTTGTCAGTGAGAGTCTGTGTGTCTGTCAAAGAGTATGTGTGTTTGGCAGTGAAAGTGTGTGTGTGTCTGAGTGTGTCAAGATTTGTGTATGTGACACTGTGTGTATCGGAGTGTGTGTGTATGTCAGTATGTGTCAGTGTATATCAGTGTGTTTGTATGTACTGATGTGTGTGTATGTCAGTGTGTGTGTGTGTCAATGTGGGTATTTGAGTGTGTGTGTGTATTTGTGAGTCAAGATGTGTGCATGTGTCACTGTGTGCCACTATGTGCCAGTGTGTATATCTGTGTGTCAGATACATATACACACAGAGACACACTGACACAGAGATACACACACCTTGACACACCAACACATACCTCCCCCCTTCGGGTGGAGGGGATTTCACGATGTTGATACACTATGTCAAAAGGTTAATTGGGAACCCCTGGCCTAGAGCAACAACAACACCCACCACATACAAATAAAATCAGCTTCATTGTATTGGTGCTTACAAAAGAGTGGCAACTTCTGATCTTCTAGCAGTCTTTATCGAGAAATTATGGAAGTTTTTCATGCTTTTTTTGTTATCATCATATTGAAGGAGCCATCACATAACCTTCCTCAAACGACAACTCTAACCGCTCAACTGTATTTAAGTGTTCTTGCATAGCAAGACCACTTAATGTTATCTCACATATATATTATTCTTATTCTTATTATAGCCAAATTTGGCACCCTAACTTCTACCACAGTTTTTACACTACATAGACAAAAATATACCGTAACGTGCGGATTGTTCCCGATTGGTGTGCTATTACTTTGTGGAACTTTTCGCCAAATGGTTCACGGAATATCGCAGTTCTTGTGGCGAAATTGGTCCCATAGGAATGAATGGCAAAATGTTCAAAACTAGAGTGGGAGCTGGCAAAAGCTGAAAAATCAGGACATGAATTCTAAACTGCCACCACTCCCTCATTTTCAAGCCCACCTACACAAATCTTATATCAAAACGTTCAGCTATCCCTGCTGCCACTAAGAATGTCCACGACTAAGCCATAGTCCTGATAGTTTTCACAATATTTGTTTGCAACTCACGCCGTCCATTGACATTCATTGAAACTTCACTCTAGCCAGCTCAAACTTGAAGAGCAATTTCTAAACTGTGACTGTGCCTTCATTTTTAATACTTCAGAGACATACTATGCATCATAATGTAGGTCTGGGTCTTGTGATTCTCACAATATAAATCAGACGAAAAATAACAGATACAATTAAAATGGACGAATTGTCCGCATTATTACACGATACCACCAAACAATATCACAAAATCTGGGACCCATGGTTCTACGAATACCCAACCTCCACCGGCACACACTGAGCAAGCCACACACCCATCACACCTCGAACCGGGGCACACGAAGCCCCCCAACGGGGTACCCCACCAACCCGAAAACACGCCGCCTGCCCCCCCCCTTTTTTTCCCTCCCACCCAGACCTACACTGCCATTTGACACCAGGTCCACGCACAAATCACCAGAAACGTACGCATCTAATGGTGGAGGCAAGAACATTTCACACAATTTCCCCAGAAATTGTAGCTTTTCTAGTTTAATATTATAATCCTTTCATCAAGTATGGAAAGGAAATATATATTATTATTTTTTTTTTTGTATTCTTTATTTTGAATCTTTGATAGTGTACGTTTTTGGGGTGGGGATACAAAAAGAAAGTAGGGGAATAGTAGTCGTGGGACAGGTTTGCATCACATTCAATTATTGTACATAGTGTTCTGGCTGTCCACGTGCAAGTGGAAGTTTTTCATTAGTATTTTTGACGCATTTCCATGTCAAGTATTCTCTTTCACTCTCATATCAATATGCATTTCTTTTTCTTCTAGGGTTTGGGGTGGGGTACAGAAGTAAAAGAGATGGGGAAGGGGTGCCCTCTCGTAGCGGTATGTTGCTTACATTTTGAGGTGTTTTGTGCGACTTGGTCTGTGTGCCGTGTACCTCTTAGTTGTGGGCATTGAGTGTTGGGTTAATTGCGGATTTGGTCGTACCTTGTCTGTTTAGTTTGGTATGGGGAATTGTGGTGAGGGTCGGGGGTCGGTGTGTATCGTCCTGGGTTATCTCTCCTGGTTTTTCCCCTTTGTCGTTGAGGTGGGTGTGTTGTTGATGATATTGGGTTCTCATGTTGTCGTTGGTCTTAGATGCGTACGTTTCTGGTGATTTGTGCGTGGACCTGGTGTCGGATGGCAGTGTAGGTCTGGGTGGGAGGAAAAGAAAAAAAGGGGGGGCCCGCAAAGGGGCGTGTTTTCGGGTTGCTTTGTGTGCCCCAGTTCGAGGTGTGATGGGTGTGTGGCTTGCTCAGTGTGTGCCGGTGGAGGTTGGGTATTTGTAGAACCATGGGTCCCAGATTTTGTGATATTGTTTGGTGGTATCGTGTAATAATGCGGACAATTCGTCCATTTTAATTGTATCTGTTATTTTTCGTCTGATTGCCTCCATGGTCGGTGTGTCGTTGCTACCCCATTTTTCGGCTATCGCCCGTCTGGCTGCTAGTGCTATTTTTGCTGTCAGTTTGTTTTGGGCTCTGGGTATATCAGCGTGTGGTTTCGATAGCAGCCAGATCCAGGGGTTTAGCGGGATGTCTGTGTGTAGGATTCTGGAGAACATGGTCGCCACTTGTAGCCAGATTTGTTTGATTGGGGGGCATTCCCACCATTGGTGGAGGTAGGTTCCCTTATGGCCGCATCTCTTCCAGCACAAGTCTGTGTCCGACCTGCCCATCTGTTTAAGCTTAAGGGGGGTGATGTACCATCTCATGAGTGTTTTGTAGGCCTGTTCCTTATGATTTACGCAGATGGAGATAGTTGCTGTGGCCTCCCATATGTCTGCCCAGTCTGTTGGGTCCTTGCTGGGCCCAGGTCCCTCTCCCAAGCCGACACGTACGTGAGAGCTCCACTTTTGACGTTTTGGATTATGTGGGTGTAAAGTGCTGAGATTTGTCCCTTCTGAATTGGGGCTTGCATGCATTGTTTCTCGAAGGCGGTAAGTGCCGTTGTACCCGCCTTTGTGTATTCTGGTGTTGCTAGGAAGCTTTTGATCTGTATGTGCCTGAATAGGTCAAATGTTTGGAACGGTGTCGTTTGCTGTAGTTCGGAGAATGGAGTAATGTGCTGGGCCTGGAAGAAGTGGTATAGGCGTGTGAGGTTGTTGTCTTCGTAGCGCGTGAAGTCTTTGGGTGTCATGCCTGGGGGGAATTGTGTGTTGCGGAGTATCGGGGTGAGTGGGGACAGGGGTGCGATTAGGCCACTTTTGTGTGCAACTTTGTCCCATATTTTGATTGTATTGGTCAGCGTTGGGGTAGTCTGTGGCATAGGGTGTCTGGCTTGTTTTGGTAGCCAGATGTAGAGGGATGGGTGATCTCTACCGAATATGTCGTGCTCGAGGTCTACCCATCTTTTGACTCCATAAGGGGCGTGTAGATTCTGGGCTTGCATTATTTGCGCTGCTTGGTAGTAATGAATGAGGTGGGGGAGGCCGAGGCCTCCTGCCCTATTCGGTACGTATAGGGTTTGCCTCTTTATACGTGTGCGTCTATTGGACCATATGAACTTGTCTATTCGTGTCTGTAGTTGTTTGAAGTCTGGGGTGTAGAGTGGGATTGGGAGAGCTTGAAATAAGTATACTAGTCTGGTGAGGAGATTCATTTTTACCGAGGCCAGTCTGCCTAGCCAGGATATCGACATGTTCTGCCATGTGGCGAGGTCGTGTATGATTGGGGTATAGTTCATGGAGTAGCTTTGGGTGAGGTCTGTTGGTAAGGTGATGCTTAAGTATTGTATTCGGTTAGAGTTTAGCTTAAAAGGATACGTCTACTGTAGGTGCTCCAGCGTGGGGAGGGGTCTATGTGTATGGGTAGGGCTTCCGTTAGGAAATATATATTATTTTTTATGAAGTATGTGTAAAAAAAAAAAAAAAAAAATAATGAGAAAAACCTCATCGCTACCTTAGACACAGTGAACCAACAGAACAAGCAAGGTCCAACAGGGCATATAATGTAAACATAAAATCATGGGAGCAGTTATCCTACATGGAGGGGGCAAAAGTAGGAGACAGTCGTCCATCAGGCAGGACATCATGGAAGAGTGTGGGCAGTTTGTCCTGCAGGCAGAACATTATGGGAGAGCAGACTGTAGTCTCTTATTCAGGGCCTCAACAAAGAGCAGACAGTTGTCCCCCATATAGGGAAACATAGGAAACCAGTCAGTAGACCCATGCCGCACATTATGGAAGAGCAGATAGTTGTCCCCCATGCAGCACATCATGGGAGTCCAGGCAGTAGTCCCAGTGCAGAGCATCATGGGAGACCAGGCAGTAGTCCCAGTGCAGAGCATCATGGGAGACCAGGCAGTAGTCCCAGT
Source organism: Pelobates fuscus (assembly GCF_036172605.1). Classification (NCBI taxonomy): domain Eukaryota; kingdom Metazoa; phylum Chordata; class Amphibia; order Anura; family Pelobatidae; genus Pelobates; species Pelobates fuscus. The sequence goes on from NC_086322.1 coordinate 288,878,561, forward strand.
GCAAAGCATCATGGGAGACCAGGCAGTAGTCCCAGTGCAAAGCATCATGGGAGACCAGGCAGTAGTCCCATTGCAAAGCATCATGGGAGACCAGGCAGTAGTCCCATTGCAAAGCATCATGGGAGACCAGGCAGTAGTCCCATTGCAAAGCATCATGGGAGACCAGGCAGTAGTCCCATTGCAAAGCATCATGGGAGACCAGGCAGTAGTCCCATTGCAAAGCATCATGGGAGACCAGGCAGTAGTCCCATTGCAAAGCATCATGGGAGACCAGGCAGTAGTCCCATTGCAAAGCATCATGGGAGACCAGGCAGTAGTCCCATTGCAAAGCATCATGGGAGACCAGGCAGTAGTCCCATTGCAAAGCATCATGGGACACCAGGCAGTAGTTCCAGTGCTGAGCATCAAGAGAGACCAGGCAATAGTGCCAGTGCAAAACATCATGGGAAACCATACCGTGTATAATAGAGGAGCTGCCAGGCAGTGTATAATAGAGGAGCTGCCAGGCAGTGTATAATAGAGGAGCTGCCAGGCAGTGTATAATAGAGGAGCTGCCAGGCAGTGTATAATAGAGGAGCTGCCAGGCAGTGTATAATAGAGGAGCTGCCAGGCAGTGTATAATAGAGGAGCTGCCAGGCAGTGTATAATAGAGGAGCTGCCAGGCAGTGTATAATAGAGGAGCTGCCAGGCAGTGTATAATAGAGGAGCTGCCAGGCAGTGTATAATAGAGGAGCTGCCAGGCAGTGTATAATAGAGGAGCTGCCAGGCAGTGTATAATAGAGGAGCTGCCAGGCAGTGTATAATGATAGGAGAGCTGCAAGGCAGTGTATAATGATAGGAGAGCTGCAAGGCAGTGTATTATAATAGGAGAGCTGCCAGGCAGTGTATTATAATAGGAGAGCTGCCAGGCAGTGTATTATAATAGGAGAGCTGCCAGGCAGTGTATTATAATAGGAGAGCTGCCAGGCAGTGTATAATAATAGGAGAGCTGCCAGGCAGTGTATAATAATAGGGGAGCTGCCAGGCAGTGTATAATAATAGGAGAGCTGGCAGGCAGTGTATAATAATAGGAGAGCTGCCAGGCAGTGTATAATAATAGGGGAGCTGGCAGGCAGTGTATAATAATAGGAGAGCTGGCAGGCAGTGTATAATAATAGGAGAGCTGCCAGGCAGTGTATAATAATAGGAGAGCTGCCAGGCAGTGTATAATACTAGGAGAGCTGCCAGGCAGTGTATAATAATAGGAGAGCTGGCAGGCAGTGTATAATAATAGGAGAGCTGCCAGGCAGTGTATAATAATAGGAGAGCTGCCAGGCAGTGTATAATAATAGGGGAGCTGCCAGGCAGTGTATAATAATAGGGGAGCTGGCAGGCAGTGTATAATAATAGGAGAGCTGGCAGGCAGTGTATAATAATAGGAGAGCTGGCAGGCAGTGTATAATAATAGGAGAGCTGCCAGGCAGTGTATAATAATAGGAGAGCTGGCAGGCAGTGTATAATAATAATAGGAGAGCTGGCAGGCAGTGTATAATAATAATAATAGGAGAGCTGCCAGGCAGTGTATAATAATAGGAGAGCTGCCAGGCAGTGTATAATACTAGGAGAGCTGGCAGGCAGTGTATAATAATAGGAGAACTGCCAGGCAGTGTATAATACTAGGGGAGCTGCCAGGCAGAGCAATGCGCAGAGCATACCGTTGCAGCGCACCGTGCCCCCCTCCCCCCCATGTTGCCCCCCCGGTTCTCGATCTCCCGGGATGTGTCAGTCTCACCCATCTCCATTGCGGGCGGCTCTCCCAGGGCTGTGTCCATGAAGCGGCCCCCGAGGCCTGCGCTGGGGGGTCCCAGGATTCCTCTCCGAGCCCGGCCTGCCCTGACACTCACACCCTGCTCAGCGCCGACCCTTCTCGGGGTGTCCCCTCACAGGCCCGCGGGTGGCTCCGGGTCACCTCATATCCGGGTGTCCTCGGTCTTCGGGCTCCCAGGCCTTACGCAAGCGCGGGTCTCAGACAGCGACAAGACCACCGAGCTGTCAATCACCGCGGGGCGGGAGCAAGAGCAGCCAATAGGATCCCGCGCCCGGACGTGGAACGCAAATGGAACGCTAGCTCGGCGGTGGGCGGGGCTTCCCATGACAGCTGTCACTGACAGCAGGCGGAGCTTGGCAGTTGCCATGGCGACCAGAAGCCAAGGGCTCTCTCACAGTTCTCTGATGCGGTATCTGCGGGGCTATTCACTAACCCGCGAGAGATTGCCAAGTCTAAACCAAAATAACCCAACTGGGATAGATATAGATATAAAAAAGGTTTAAATTATAGCCCCAAATAGCCAAAACTAAAAAGAAAAACCCCCATGGCTGCTATGTTTTCAGTTTGGCTACTAGCCCAATATTTAAAAATCACATCTAATTTCTGACAATTCACAAACTGGCGAAAAACTACCTTTTTGATTCAAAGTCACTTTTCGGACTTAATTCCATTTTTGGAACTAAACCAAAGCAAAATGTAAACAAACATCGAAAGATAATTTCACCCCCCCCCCCAAACAAAATAAATGTAAAAATAATGTACGCTACAGTCTGACTATCAAATGAGAGCGTGTCACAAACATGAAAGCACCTTTCCCAATGTATACGGACACACATTAACCAATAAGGACACTCACTTCGATCGAACGTTCTTCTAAAAGCCACCTGGGCTACCTAGACCAGTCCCTTCATAGCCAATCAATGCGCTGACTACTATAATCTAAAGCAACATTTGAGCAGCACCAGAATAGAGCAGACCAATATGGGACTGACTGTGTAACAGGACTACGTATGAAATATCTCTGCCTCCCAGTCAGGTCCTTTCGAGAGATAAATCACACTGCAAGGGCGGACATGCCATCAGAAATGTTTGGTGTGCCAACTTGGGCACATATGCCATAAATTCGACATCCCTGCTATAGGTTATTTTTCAATCCTTGCTCCAGAATGGCACCATACTAAAACCAACACTGGATCAAGCTACCTCTGTGCCCCTAATACAACTACTCCTTTCCCAATCTATCCTAAAACGCAACATTTCTTCGTATTCTAAGCAAACGCCCAAATGTTCCCATAGCACGTTTTCTTGCAGAAAAAGTTTAAATGCATTAAATGCATTTTTCAGCTAAAACCTTCAGCCAAGGGAGAGTTTCTAAAGTTGGTCAAAACAGACATTGATAGAACGGAACTAACAAATATACCTTATTAACTAACTTACTAACGAATATGACCTTAACTACCTACCCAGGTCACAGTCAAATGCTTTAAAAACAAAACACTAACTCATTATTGTGGAGCCAGAGGACTCCAGGTATCGTAATCACTAAAGCAACCCTGTTCTGTTGCTTAACAAGCCCAATTAGGCAATGTATCAATGCAACCCTTGGACTTGTTTTAGAAGGGGAAAAAATAAAAATGAATATTTTAAACTTTGCATTAATTTGAAACTTGCCACCCTCCCATATATAAAAATCTTGGCTACAATCACAACTTGGCAATTTAGTCACAGCAATCCAAAATAAATAAATAAAAGCTTCAAACGGATATGATATACACACAGGGGAGGGCTGGCAGCCTTAGGCCTGGGGGGCAAAACCAGTCAAGTGGCCCATTGCGCCACCAAATCAGTTCACCATCCATGCCCACCTTTTTCTGGTTTTATAACGGATATTGATGTAATGCTAATCAGTAGCTCTTTGCCATACCCGCTCCTTCACGGCTCTGACTTTCAATGTTGTCAGAGCACAGGCTGAGAATCTCTGAGCCTGTGCTCTGACTCAGTAACTGAGCGCCGGAACCACGAGGGAGAGGATATGATCTGACTGCACCTACTGCTGGTGCGCACCAGTGGACCACCAGCGAATCGTTTAAATTAAATATGCTGGTGTACCCAACTTGTGAGCTGTGTTGGCCGCCGGGCGCCTCTGTGGTCATGGCACCCTGCGTGACCGCACAGCTTGCCCACCCCAACAGCTGGCCCTGCTGACACACACTGATGTTACTACTTAGACATCCCTCAATATTAATACAGAGATGAGAGTAAACACAAATAAACTGTGGAAACTAGAGCTGATCCCCCCCAAATTTATAAAGGTTTGCTTAGAGGATTTATTCAAGATTAAATCATGCCTCCTCCTCTCTCCCCCATGCGCTGCTCTGTAGGCTGGGAGGAAATGAAGAGTAATCACAGTCTCCCAGCACAACGCCACCTGTGGCTGCATGGGGAACAGCTGTTTAATGTAATGCTTGCAGGACGGCCAGCTGCCGCAGAACCTCTTTGTTTCCGTCTCTGCAAAGGGCTCCAGGCACTGCTTGTTGTGAGTGTGAGCCACTGTAAATTAGGGGCAGAGGGCACTTGCACTGCGGTCAAGACGGGTCTGGGCAGGAGAAGAGTGCAGTGCAATCAGTGCACTCCCCTCCTGTGGGTCACCAGTAGACTGGTGCACCTGCCCAGGATCAGAGCCGGTGCAAGGATTTTTGCCGCCCTAGACAAAATATAAATTTGCCGCCCCCCCCCCATGTGACATCACAATGCCCCACCCGTATGATCTGCCATATGAACTAACGCCAGTGCTGCACACAGTGTGTGTTTACATTAAAAAGCCTGCAGGGACCAGCTATAGACACCAGAACCACTTCATTAAGCTATAGTGTCCCTTTAATGTGAGGTAAATTATAGATTAGTGTCACTAATAATATACTAGATTGCCTACTTACAATTAGATGAGGATGATGATGGGCTGCAGTTTGGCTCCACTGGTCTGGTGTAGAACAGGACCTCTGGAGGCTGTTTGCAACTGTGGTCACAAAATTCAACGTTCTGGGAGAATTGGAAGCAGCTCCATTTTTTGGGGGCCTCTTACACATCTCAAGGTCTGGGCTCCAGTGCCTGACGGTGAGTATGCCCATAAGGCCCACTCATAAGTCCACTTGTATGTTCCACCCACCCATGAGCTCGCTCACAGGAGTGGAGTGTGTAGGGGATGTGTTATGTGTTATCTAATATGTGTGCTTATGGTATGTAGTGTATAGGGATACCAGTTTGTGCAGGTGATGCAGTGTGTTTGTGTGTAGTGGAAGCAGTGTGTATTTGTGTATAAGGGATGTATTATGTGTTTCTGGTTGTGTGTGAGGGATGCATTGTGTGAATCTGTGTTTGTATGCATAAGGGATGCAAGGTGTGTGTCTGTATGTGTGTGCATTGAGTGTAAGAGATGCATTGTGTTTCTGTGTGTATGTAAGAAAAACAGTGTGTGTGTTTGCATGTGTGTGTAAGGGTTTGCATTGTATGTTTCTGTGTATGTGTGCAAATGATGCATTGTCTTTGTGTGTAAGGGTTGCATTGTGTGTGTGTGTAATGGATGCATTGTGTGTTTCTCTGTGTGTAAGGGAAGCATGTTCTGTTTCTGTGTATGTATAGGGATGCATTGTGTGTTTCTGTGTATGTATAGGGATGCATTGTGTTTCTGTGTATGTATAGGGATGCATTGTGTGTGTGTGTGTGTGTGTGTGTGTGTGCGCGTAGTGTTAAAGAGCTCCCTGTCTTGCCCCCTGTCCTATAGAGCTGTCCCTTCTGTCCCTTAGAGCTCTCCTCTGCCCCTTAGTGGTCTCTCCTCTCCCCCACCCTCCCCTAGCGGTCTCTTCTCACACTCACCCACCCTCCCTGTGCTCTTCTCATCCCCCCTCCACCCTCCCTGTGTTCTTCTCACTCCTCCCTCTGTGTGTTCTCACCCCCCGTGTTCTTCTTA